>NC_073625.1:194571466-194874496 GCF_029407905.1 Bubalus kerabau | reverse complement strand
CAGTCCATGGGGTCACAAAGAGTCGGAGACAACTGAGGGACTGAACTGAACGTCCCTATCCCCACTGCCTTTGTCTAGCATCACTTTAGATACAACTGAGCCGGGGATGGGGACTTCTTCTCCCTCCTACCATGGTTTCTGCTTGAGAGAGGTCACGCGGGCCCCGGCTCAGGACCTTGGGTCCTTCAGGGAGGGCTTGGGTTAAGTGCTCAGTAAATGCTGCATTGTCGTTGTTCAATCATGTCCAACTCGTCCGATCCCGTGGACTGTAGCCCGCCAGGCTCCTCTGCTATGGAATTCTCCAGGAAAGAATACTGGAGTGGGTTGCCATTCCCTTTGCCAGGGGATCTTCCGAACCCAGGGACTGAACCCATGTCTCCTGCACTGCAGGCATGTTTGTTTGTTTCTTTTTTTAACCACTGAGCCACCTGGGAAGCCCCTGGAAAGCCCCCAACAAATGTCAGCCATCACCACAATGAATTCTTCCATCAGTCCAGGGGGTAGACTACTAGTAACAGACTCATTTCACAGAGGAGGCAACGGAGGCTCAGGCTGAGTGAACCTTCTGAACCTTTTTAGAGATTAATTTTTAGGCCAAATTTAAGCAGGTTCCTGTGGCAGATTTCCCTTGAAGGTCATCCCTGGAACTGACAGAAAATTTCTGGAGGCCACCTGTGCCTCCCAGAACCTAAAAGCCCACTGGTCTGGGAGTCAGACTGCCAGACTGACCACAGAAAGAATCACATGCTCTCTCTACACCCCTCGCCTGTCACCTGGGAATAATAATAGCACCTGCCTTGCAGGTGAGGACTGAATAACGCCAGTAAATAGCGTGCTCAGATGACGCCCGGCACCCTGTTTGCAGCGGAGCAAACGACAGCACACAGAGGTTGGATGCACGTGCTCAGGTCCCGCAAAGCAGCTGAGCAGGGAGCCAAATCCAGGCGACCTGCGTCCCGGGCCCTGACCTGTGCCGCTGAACCCAGGCTGCCCGAGGCCGGCGTTAAGCCCTGAGGGCACGCGCCAGCGGTGCTCAGCGGACGGGAGACACGGCCAGACAACTGGGAGCCACGGGACATGGCGATCACACACTGAGTTACGTGCCTGGGTGCCTCCCAGGGAGAGTCAAGGGTTTAACGCAGCACGGGACCTTCTGGGGACTTCCTGGGACAGATCCCTCCCCGCTTGTCCTCTGCCGGCCTCTTGTTTGTGGAAAGCTTTCGCCTTTCAGGCCTCCCCTGAGTCACCAACGCCTGGCTCAAGAATTAATGACTGCGGGGCTTTCCTGATGGTTCAGCGGTCAGGCATCCAATGCAGGAGACACGGTTCCAAGCCCTGATCTGGGAAGATCCCATATGCAGTCAAGCAACTCATTCATTCCTTCTGCCACAACCACTGAGCCTGTGCTCCAGATCCCGGGAGCTGCACTGACTGAAGCCTGCGAGCCCAAGATTCCATGCTCCATGACAAGAGAAGCCACCGCAACGGGAGGCCCACACACTGTGATGAAGCATAGACTTTGCTCCCCGCAACTAGAGAATGCCCTTGCTGCAACGAACACCCAGCATGGCCAAAAACAATTTTTCTAAATAGCCAAAGGGAAAAAAAACTGAAAAGTACTCACAAAAGCCTTCTTCCCATGAATATAAGGCTTACTCATAAACAAACTGGAGATTTCTACTTCCAGTTTACTTATAACAGTACTTCTAACGTGGGTTTCTCTGGGCACGTTCTCTTTGACTATGTATGTATACATCCCTATGTATTTTTATTTCTGGCAGGACAATACAAGACAAAGGAAATCATAAGCCTGCAGAGGAAGCTCTCTCACTTTGGTGGTTTTAAAGTAAACAGAAGAGGATCCCTTCGTGGCTCCGAGGAGATCGACGGGTCTCTTCTGAGTCTCCTCCTTCCTGAGGACGTTCCAGAGAAGGGCCATGGTGTTAACAATTCGAGGGAGCTCTTCCAGAATAGCATTCTTGGCATTCTTCAGATTGGTAGGGTCAGTCACAGCAGCGGTCTGAAAAACAGAGACGAACACTTGAGACCCGGCTGTGTTTCCCTTTCCATGAGGACGCTGGGGCTGGTGAGATGGAGTCTGGGTTGGAGCACTCCCCAGGGCAAGGCCTACATGTGGTCTAGAAATAAGATGCCTCCCTGAGCATTTAAACCCATGACTTCCCTTCAGAGAGAGATGTCTGTGAGTCTGAGGCTCATTACAAACTCGTTACAAACTTTGCAAATCCCTCAAAGTACTAGCTCCGTTCTAAAATTTAATACCAGATAGGGTAGAGTGGGCTTCCCTGGTGGCTTAGGTCGTAAAGAAACTGCCTGCAATGTGGGAGACCAGGGTTTGATCCCTGGGTTGGGAAGAGGCCCTGGAGAAGGGAATGGCAACCCACTCCAGTATTCTGGCCTGGAGAATCCCATGGACAGAGGACCCTGGTGGGCTACAGTCCTTGATGTCGAAAAGTGTCAGACGTGACTGAGTTATTTTCACTTTCTAGGGCAGAGTAATCAAAACATAAAATGCCTTCAAACTCCATAAAGTCAAGTAAAAAAAAATACATGGAAAAAAGATCACATTCTATGCCACACTGGGCAAGGGCTGACGCTGTCCACAGAGTGGCCAATGAGAACAAAACCACATTGGCATTACTTACGTACGTACATTTGCACATAAACTTGCACACAGGCTTGTGTGTGTTATTTGCATGTGTGCCACTTGGCATTAATACTGGCACACATGTCTGTATTACATACATACATTTCTTATTTGAAACAGACATAATCCCAAAGAAGACAAAACAATATATGAAAACTGCCTCAAACTTGGGAAAAAAAAGCAATTTACCTTTTTGCTTTGGTTGGGTTGTTCCAAAAGACAGAAATGACTAATGGTTGTTAGGCCTTCCAACAGAGTGAGTGGATAATCCGGGGAGATGTTTTCCCTCTTGGAGGTTATGCTTTGGTGAAGAAACGAGAAACTGGTTTTGAAAATCTTTAAGAATGAGGCCAGAAAAGTTTTTAATCCTAAACATAGAAACCACAGACATATCACCATCTTAAAACAAACTGGGGCTCTCATAATGAAATACTGCTACAAAAATGACAAGCCTCTTTTGAGCTGTTTTACATTTATCTGGTCGCTTTGGAAAAATGTTTCCAGATGTTTTAGGATTTCTGTGCAGAGGATTCACACTTTTATTTCTGTTTTGCAAAAATAATGGAGACAGATTGACTTGTCCTACAACCCAGATCTGGCCTGGGTGGTCAGATGGAATTAAAAATAAAGGAATCCACATTCAGTTCCTTGTTACCCTCTCTTGACAATTCTAGCTAGGCTTCTGACTAGGTTGAAATGACCCTCCAACTGACGAAGGCCAATAAGCCATTCGTGACAAAAAGCTGTCATTAAACCAATAGGAATATGCCTCTTCCCAGGTGGCGCTAGTGGTAAAGAACCCGCCTGCCAAGGCAAGAGACATAGGAGACGCGGGTTCCATCTCTGGGTCGGGAAGATCTCCTGGAGGAGGAAATGGTAACCCACTCCAGAATCTTTGCCTGGAGGATCCCATGGACAGAGGAACCTGGCGGGCTACAGTCCACAGGGTCTCAGGAGAGTCGGACACGACTGAAGGGACTTAGCACCCAAGCACCAGTTGCCTCAAGGCTCACTGTACCTAATGGACAGCTTCGCTGACTCGCTCTCATACTGCTTGACCAGCTCATCCAAGTTTTTGCAGATCTGGACAAGGAAGGGTGTTACAGTCCAGCCCAGGGACCTTCCGAAGTACGGCAAGGAATGCGTGACCAGGCTGACCCAGGCCGGGTGCATGCCGTAGCCATAAGCTGGCTGCAGGCCCTTGACCACGGCGGCCACCAGCAGCCCCTGCGACGTGAGCGGGTGGGGCCACACGTACTGCAGGGCCCTGATGGCCTGCTGGAAGTTCAGGGTCCGCCGCCACTCCCGGGGCAGGTCAGGCAGCTGCTCCGCCTCCTCGGGCGCCTGGCCCAGGTGGTGCTCCAGCACGATGAGCACCTGCAGCAGCTTCAGCAGCTCGATCTGCAGTGGGTGCTCGCTCCAGATCTGGTCCTGGCCCAGGTTGATGACATGCTCCTCCAGCACGCCCTCCTCCCGCAGGGCTCCCGGCGCGGCCGTGGCCAGCCCATAGCGCTTCTGGCTTGTGTACATGGAGGCAGACAGCGAGAGCAGGACGAACTCCTGTACCCGGCATCTCTGCAGCAGGCCCTGGATGAACTCCACGTTCTTGCCATCGGCCACCTTGGCCACCGAGACCAGCTCCGTCATCACCCTGATCAGGACCTCCACGCTCTTGACCTGCACGTCCCGGTTGCCCAGGATGTCCCGGTGTGAGACCCTCAGGGAGCAAGGGTAATAGCTGCGGAGGAAACTGAGGCACAGGTAGGTGAGGAGCTCGATGAGCAGCGAGTCCGGGCACGCGCTGGGGGGCTGGCTCGGGAGCTTGCCGTAGAAGCTCTGGCCCCCCAGGGCCTCCTGGTGGCGGGCCAGGAGGTTGGAGATGAGGTTGAGGTGCGCTGTGGCGCTGGTGTCCACGCTGGTCCTGGACACGGCCTCGATGAACTCGCGCGGGTTGGTTTTGAGCACGGCCTCCAGCACTGAGAAGGCATAGAGCACCCGCCGCGAGTCATAGGGTTGCAGATAGAGCAGGATGTGCGCGAACAGGGCCTCCAGCCTCTCCTGCCTCTCGCGCTGCTGCTTCCGCAGCCGGGCCGCCGTCAGCGCCTGCAGCTCCGCGGCCGCCTCCTCGTCGCTGGACGGCGGCGACTCCGAGGCCTGGGTCCGGTCCGAATCCGCACGCACCAGGCACGTGGCGCTGCCTACCTGCGGGCTGGGGGCCCAGGCGGCCGCAGCCAGGGGCGCGCAGCACTGCTCGCCGCCGCTCAGCTCCTGCGGGTCGTGCGCCGGCGAGGAGACGGAGGACGTGTTCTCGCTGCTGTCCGTGGCGCCAGAGCTCGTGTCCGCCGACTCGGTGCGCTCGCTGCCGTCCTCGGCGGTGGCGCGGGCCGGCCCGTCCAGCAGGTCCTCGAGGCGTGTGGGGCGGTCATGCTCGCGGGGCTCACTGCCCGCCGGGTGCGCCTCGGGCTCCGTCTCCACCTCGGCCCAGATGGCCTCGCGGTCCACCGTGGTGAGCTGGCTCAGGGGCGCGCCGTCTTCACAGCCTCCCTCTGGCAGCTCGGGTGCGTCCCAAGCCTCCCTGAACGAGGCTTGCTTCCTGTTGAGCCAGCGGTGCCAGTCTTCTGCAAGGGACGGAATGACAGACAGCTTGAGAACAGAAGGGTTAGTTATGTCAGGCAGTTCCACGGTGATCTTGGTCTTAAAGGGAGGCAGCAAGATCAATATTAGTAAAACGCTCCATGGGGGCGGGGAAGGGGCAAGACAAATTCTTGCCAATATCTGGATGGGTTGGGATGATCCCCTGGAGGAGGAAATGGCAACCCCCTCCAGTGTTCTTGCCTGGAGAATTTCATGGAGGGCTGAGTAGCTTTCACTTTCACATAGAGAATATAACCAATATGATATAATAACTATAAATTGAGTATGTTCAGAGGCTCAGTCATGTCTGACTCTTCAAGATCCCATGGACTGTGGCCTACCAGGCTCCTCTGTCCCTAGAATTCTCCAGGCAAGAATACTGGAGTGGGCTGCCATTTCCTTCTCCAGGGGATGTTCCCCACCCAGGGATCCATCCTGGGTCTCCCGCATTGCAGGCGGATTCTTCACCAATTGAGCCACCAGGGAAGCCCATAAATGGAGTGTAACCTTTAAAAATCATGAATCACTATGCTGTGCACGCGAAACTTGTGTAGCACTGTAGATCAACGATACTGCAATAAAAAATAAAGCATGAAAAAACAACAAAATATAGTTCCTGCATGAAACGACAACACTAGAGTCTAGGTTACATTACAGATGGAAGTCAGACAAGCAAAGTGAACAGGTCCTTTAAAACGTTCAAGAAATTGGGTAATTTAGTTATATTATCATAGAAAATATAAATATACCAAGTTTAGGGGAAGGGTGATCTATAAAAATGCCTATGGTTTTCTCCCAGGACTTTCCTTTCAAAAAAAGGTACCCTATAGAAACGTCAACAGAAGGTTTTTCAAAACTGAAAGGGTATTGCTGAAATGTGCTGTATAAAGACAAGTGAAGTCGCTCAGTTGTGTTCGACCCCATAGACTGTAGCCTACCAGGCTCCTCTGTCCACGGGACTTTCCAGGCAATAGTACTGGAGTGGATTGCCATTTCCTTCTCCAGGGGATCTTCCCAACTCAGGGCTCGAACCCAGGTCTCCCGCATTGTAGACAGACGCTTTACCGTCTGAGCCACGAGGGACGTCCAAAGACAAACAAAGCATCCGCAAAGTAAGAGGACTGAAACCTCATGGTGCAGGCCTGCAGAGGGCTACTGCTGGGTTTTCTAAAGACACATCTACATGCACTGATATGGAGCGAAGTGCAGAGTACACTGAGTATTCAAAGAAAACAGCAAGCTGCAGAATCTTGCTGTTCAGAAAAAGTCCGCGTAGGGGAGAGTATCTGTAATACGCAACTATGGTAATGTCTAGAGGATATCTGCTGAGCCATTAACTGTAAGGTGCTCTACTGGCTGGATGGCAAGGGACTTTATTTGTGCTTTTATTTCCTGATTACTCCGATTTTTAAAATAAGCACTTGTCAGTACCTCTGAGATCAGAACACAGACAACGCTTTAAAGTGCTCAGGTCTCTTTTAAAAAGGAGTGAAAAGCCAGATGTCTTCAGCACTGCCAAACATTTTTAATAGGCAGCTTTCAACAAATCTATTCCATGAACATTAAGCCAGGTTAGGAAAGAAGGAAGGATAAGATATGAGAAATATGAACTTCCTGTTGTTCCACTTTAAACAGTATTTAAAAATGAGATTTCCGAAGGACTACTGCAGTAGTGAGGAGGGGAAGTAGAACCCTTCTGGTTGTTTTCATGGAGCGAACAGGGCAGAGAAGACACATTTTTTTCTTAACAGGCAGGTAGCATTAGACAGGAATTAGAAGACACAGCAGGAAGTGCCCCGAGACTTTTAACACCCGATGGGCTGTAGAGTTTCTTGTTAAAGCAAAGAAATGCTTCAAAATTGACCTGCCATAAATGAAGACCAAACTTTTAAGAAGGTGCTTAGTTTACAGTTCTTTGTATTTTACTTTCTTATAAGTGTGGAGTAATAAAATGCCTCCTAGTTTTTAGGCAGGGAACCTCATAAAGAGAGGAAGCCACCTGGGAACCTTTGCTTATTTGGGTGTTGGGCTGCATTCCTCTGTAAGATAAGACTGACGAACACTGAGTATTTACAACCCACTAAGCGGACATGACTGATCGACTTCACTTTCACTTTTCACTTTCATGCACTGGAGAAGGAAATGGCACTCCACTCCAGTGTTCTTGCCTGGAGAATCCCAGGGACGGGGGAGCCTGGTGGGCTGCCGTCTATGGGGTCGCACAGAGTCGGACACAACTGAAGTGACTTAGCAACTTAGCAAGCTAAACAAACTAGTCAAAGTCTGTAAAGCCATTGCTTAGAGAACTAACTGCAGGAAGTCATAAAATATACCTATTGTGGAAAGTGATGTTAGACCATAAACTGTGCTAGGTATTAATCAATGAAATTCAACGAAATCATCTGTTTCATTTCAGTCTTTCTTTTCTTTTTCCTATCTCTCTTCTATTCTTTAAAATTTAGTTAAAGATGTCTCTGAACATTCTCAGAGCCCAGAGGTCTGTTTCTTCTACTTCTCTGATTTTAGGTGAAAGCTTGAAAGAACCTTGGAGAGCAGATAGAAACCACTTACCTTGTTGACGGTTCTTGAGCAGAAGTGATTTTTATATAGCACAACTGATTAGCTTACATGCAGGTTTCGACATGCTCGATCATTCATACCTGGGGAAAACCTCTGCTCTCCCGTCCCAGGTCTGAGAAGAGCTAGCCTGGCCAGCCCAAAATGACCTTCTCACCAGACCTCAGACTTCCTTCCTAAGTGAAGAGGTGGCCTTGAAGACCTTCAGATGGATGGTCTGTTTTTCTCTTCTACTACCTTGGATGTGCTTAAAGTGCTTTCTCCAGCAAAAGAACCAAGAATCAGCTATATTTATTGGAACATGGGTTGCTAGTATTTTCCTTTTTAATATAAAAAAAAAATCATATATTTTTCAGTGAAAACAACAAACCTATGACTTAGCACTTCTAAGTGCTGGTTCGTCTGATCCGGAAATTTTAGGAGGCCCCACAAAGTACCTCCCCCACCTTTCGAATCTGGCGAAACCATCCTGTCGGTCTGAGTGCCTTGACTGTGGCCCCAGGGCAGCAGGGAGGTCCCAGCTGCCCCTTCCCTCCCCCTGGGCCCAGGGTCCCCAGGACGCAGGGCCGGCCTGGCCCCCGCGTGGTGTGCTCACCCGCCGAGTTCTCCTGCGTGAGGCAGTGGATGGTGGTCCGCTGGGTCTTGGGCTGCAGCAGCAGCAGGAGCACAGGCTCCAAGATGCGGGCCGCATCGCCCAGGGAGAGAGCCCGCACCAGCCAGCCCTGGGCGGCGGCCCCGATGGCCCCATCTGAGCTGCCCAGGCTGTCCAGCACCACGAAGAGGGACCTGCAGTGAGGAGGGGGCAGGGGTGTGGATGCGTACCGTCAGGACGGTCAGGACACCCTCAGGGAGTTCCACCCGGGGAGGCTGGACTTGCGGGCCCAGGCAGGCGAGGACCACGAGGCCAACCCTGCTTCCAGCTAGGGTCGCTGTTGCTGGTTTGTTGTTGAGTTGCTAAATCAGGGGAGCTTTTAAAAATGCTGATGCCTGGGCCTCCTCACAAATGGGGCGGCAGGTGCGGTACATTAGGACCAGCTGGAATCTCTCCAAGGCTGCGTGTCTGACCGCACATCTAGGGCTCCAGGAACAAGGTAAACACGAAAGTGAAGTCGCTCAGTCATGTCCGACTCCTTGTGACCCCACAGACTGTAGCCCACCAGGCTCCTTCGTCCATGGGATTCTCCAGGTAAGAATACTGGAGTGGATTGCCATTTCCTTCTCCAGGGGATCATCCCCTCCCAGGGATCGAACCCAGGTCTCCTGCCTTGCAGGCAGACACTTTACCCTCTGAGCCACCAGGGAAGCTTATAAGAAACAAGGTAGGGGATTTTTAAAAACCAATGTAGAACAGAACATGCCTGTGATAAAATGCATGGTTTTAGGCCTGGGATTGAGGACATTGCAGCTGCACACACCCAGTGTGGCAGCCACCCCAGTTAAGATCCGTGTGTGTGCATGCATGCGTGCTCTGTTGTGTCCTACTCTTTGCAACCCCACGGATGGTAGCCTGCCAGGCCCCTCTGTCTATGGCATTTCCCAGGCAAGAATACTGGAGTGGGTTGCCTTTTCCTTCTTCAGGGGATCTTCCTGACCCAGGGATCGAACCTGCATCTCCTGCACTGACTGGCAGGTGGGTTCTTTACCACTGAGCTGCCGGGGAAGCCCGGCCAAAATTTACCCCTCCTCATCTTCCTACCAAGCCCCCGTGGGGGGCTCGTTCTGCCAGTTCCTCAGGTGACTCTGAGGCATGCGGGGCTTCCTCCCTTCATGATCAAGGCAAGAAACCCCCCACGAGGTATTCACCTGTCTGGCCTGGATTCACTGAGAGGACCCCAGGAATCTCTCTGCATCAAGAACACGCGGCGGGGGTGGGGGTGGTTTCCGTTTCATGTGTCTCCCCAATCCTAGCCTGGCACGCTGACCCAGCCCCTCCCCAAAGTGTCCTTTTTCTTTAAGGGTTAAGGTATTAGGAAAAAAAAAAAAAAGTCCCCATCACCTGTCAAAGGAGCGATTGTGAGACGTCACTCTGCTGCCCTGGATCTCTCTGGTCAGGTGCCAGATGACAGAAAATCGAAACAGAGCTTCCAACCTGGTTCCCTTGAACAGGAGAGAAAACGGGAGTGAGGTGCCTGTTTCTTTCTTAACAGAACGGCGTTCTCAGTGGTCGCGAGCCCCATTTAAATGACAGACGAGAACTCAGCGAAAAGCGGGCAAGCAGGGTAGAGATGCCTGAGTTAAGGGGCCTGGTGTCTGGCAGGGCAGTCCGTGTTCCAGACTCCATGATGACCAGAGTCCAGGGCCACAGCTAGGCCTGCGGCTAGAGAAGAACATGGGGCAAGGCCTCCTCGTGGCCCTTGGCAGTGCCATCCCCAACCTCTTTGGCACCAGTTTCACGGAAGACAGCTTTTTTCCATGGACTGGGGTCAGGGCGGGGGATGGTTTCGGAAGGATTCCATGCTCACGACAGTTATCATGCTCTTCATTTCTCATTTAATACCACCGCTGATCCAACAGCAGGTTCCGCTCTGCAGCCCGGAGCCTGGGGACCCCCGGCTTAGCGGACAGGACCTGGCGGCAGTGCAGAGCCAGGGCTCCGGGGGTGACACATTCTCCGCAGCTGCCTGCTTCACGCAGAGCTCTGAGGGCCCTGCAAGCATCACGGGAGCCTGGGCAGATGTCCCTGGTGAGCTTTAATACAACACACGGGGTGGCTCATGCTTCTGTGGGACTTCTGGTCCTGAAATTACTGATGTATTAAAATGCTGCTGATGCAACATCCCTTCCCGTTAAAGACGATGTCCACTGAGCCCCAGAATGGCTCCTGTCGGATACAGTTGAGTCTGCCTGAGAGCTTCCCTGATAGCTCAGATGGTAAAGAATCCGCGGGCAATGTGAGAGACTTGGGTTCCATCCCTGGGTTGGGAAGATCCCCTGGAGGAAGGCATGGCAACCCACTCCAGTATTCTTGCCTGGAGAATCCCACGGACAGAGGAGCCTGGCGGGCTACAGTCTGTAGGGCTGCAGAGAGTTGGACATGACTGAATGACTAACACGTGCCACCACGTGACACCTGGGCCACAGGGGCGGGGTGGGGGGTGGTAGGTGTCAGGACCGGGGTCAGACGGAGGTCGCCGGCTGGAGACTCACCTTGTCAGGGTTCAGGAGGGCGTGGCAGATGATGTCCTCACAGATGTTGGCTGTGGGGGCCAGGCAGTGCAGCCGGTAGAACAACTCCACGCACGTGATGTGATGCTCCCGGGTCTCCTTGTTCAGCTGATTCCAAAGCACACGAGCCACCCTCTGGACAGAGGGGAGACTGGGTGAACACCGCCAAGTCCTGCCCCTTTCCTCCTTTGGCAGGCCAGTCTGGCCCCCAGCTGCTGGTTCCTGCCTACCTTTGCTATGTGAGCATCCTTAATACCCAAAGAACCACCACCGCCAGGCGAAAAGACCCACATCACAGTCCGCTCAGGAGCCACCGGGTGAGGGGAACAGCACAGGTGAAATGTGGGGGTCGGCCACCCAGGACACTGCAGCTCTAGCCCAGACCTCTGCTTTCAGAGGGGAGTCACCTGGCAGCAAGCACCTGTTGATGACGTAGACGTCCTCTCAATCAGCACACACCAAGGCTCGCTACGAGCTGGTGCTGGGGTGCCAGGGTTGTGCCCTCTAGGAAGTTTGGGGGCAGATCTGTGGTGGTCGCTGTCCTGGGGTAGACACCCTAGCACCCTAAAACCAGTGGTTGGCTCTAACTGGTGTTTAGCTTTAATCCCACAAACTTGCTTCTTCCCATTTCTATGCTCAATGCTGTAGCAGAGGCCGGGCTCATCTTCAGGGCCCAAACTGTATCCCAGGATCAAGTCCTTCATCTCCTCAACTCTGATCTCAGCTCTTTAAACGAATGATGTCTGCGAGTGACTTCAGCCCCTTCCCAAGTTCCCGGGGACACCAGTGGGACCAACCAGGGTGAGACTCAAAAAGAAGGCTGGTTCCCACTCCTAGGAAGGGGGAATTTCTGAAGGCATTTTTTTGGGGGGTCATGGAAAAACATGATGTCTGACAGATTATGTTTTAGAGACCTTGTAGATCAAAGAACTTCTTTTGACTCATGTATTTTTGAGCTTCCCTGGTGGCTCAGACGGTAAGGAAATTGCCTGCAGTGCAGGAGACACGGGTTCGATCCCTGGATTGGGAAGATGCCCTGGAGAAGGAAATGGTTACCCATGCCAGTGTCCTCACCTGGACAGAGGTGAGATTGTCATCAGTCTCAGATGACAGAGGGGAGACTCTGTCATCCCATGGACAGAGGAGCCTGGCAGGCTACAGTCCATGGGGTCGCAAAGAGTCGGACACCACTTGAGCGACTAACACATTTCTGTTTGACAAAACTCTTCTTTGCACAGATCAAATTAATCTCTGACTGGCCTGAGACCCTAACCATTATTTATTTTTTACTTAAGGAAATGTGATTTCCAATTATCAAGTTACACGTAAACGTCATACAAACATTCTGTCAACTACAAATTGACACTTGCCAAGAGCATCGCCAGAGACAGAACAACAAGGGCATTTGCCATCTGCCTCCCGGAGACTGAACCCTGTGCTGCTGCAGCTGCTGACCAGGGTGGAGGGAGGAACCCTGTGCTCCAGGGAATCTGATGATGGGACGGGTCTTTAGATAGTAAGATATTTTCAAGAACTGACTTGAACTGATCCCCACCTTTGCATCTCTTCATATCTAGAAAGGGCTTCCCTGGTAGCTCAGCTGGTAAAGAATCTGCCTGCAATGCAGGAGACCCCAGTTCGATCCCCGGGAAAAGGGATAGGCTACCTACTCCAGTATTCTGGCCTGAAGAATTCCATGGACTGTATAGTCCATGGGCTCACAAAGAGTTGGACGTGACTTTCACTTTCATATCTAGAAAAGCACTAAATCCCTTCATGGTGACATCAGCTCCTCCTGACTAGCAGAAAACCTTTTGTAAAGTGAGTGCTTCATTGCACTAAACTCCTCCTTCACCGAAATCTTATACATTGACCTTCTTGGAAGGACTGATGCTGAAGCTGAAACTCTAATACTTTGGCCACCTGATGCGAAGAACTGACTCATTTGAAAAGACCCTGATGCTGGGAAAGATTGAAGGTGGGAGGAGAAGGGGACGACAGAGGATGAGATGGTTGGATGGCATCATTGACTCGATGGACATGAGTTTGAGTAAGCTCCAGGAGTTGGTGATGGACAGGGAGGCCTGGTGTGCTGCAGTCCATGGGGTCGCAAAGAGTCAGACATGACTGAGTGACTGAACTGAACTGAAGGTTTAATATAAGTTAAATATTGTTATACATTTTACAAGTTTGTCAGCAAAGAAAGAACCTCAGGTGAGGAAACTTCTAAAAAATGTAAATGAGATATGAGCTTTTAGATAAACTTTATTAAGAAGAATTATGCTTCAGGAATGTCTGTCTAAAATAGTCTCTCCAGATCGGGGTAAGTTATACTTCTAGGGTTTGTGCTCAACAAAGTGATGAAAGTTTATTGAGTAGCGAAGTCATTTCCAAATAAAATAAAGTAGTCCCTTTACTGGCAGTCCCTAGGGCAAATTTATGTGTAAGATGCTCCATTTGGAAGGTTTAAAGATTTTTTGGAGGGTTTTTGAGACTTGACATTGATCACAAAAAAACACGCCTGCCCATTCATCATCTTTGCCTTCTCGGTCCCTATGCTCTGGACATTTTCTTCAGATCAGATCAGTCGCTCAGTTGTGTCCAACTCTTTGTGACCCCATGAATCGCAGCATGCCAGGCCTCCCTGTCCATCACCAACTCCCAGAGTTCACCCAGACTCACGTCCATCGAGTCGGTGATGCCATCCAGCCATCTCATCCTCTGTCGTCCCCTTCTCCTCTTGCCCCCAATCCCTCCCAGCATCAGAGTCTTTTCCAATGAGTCAACTCTTCGCATGAGGTGGCCAAAGTACTGGAGTTTCAGCTTTAGCATCATTCCTTCCAAAGAAATCCCAGGGCTGATCTCCTTCAGAATGGACTGGTTGGATCTCCTTGCAGTCCAAGGGACTCTCAAGAGTCTTCTCCAACACCACAGTTCAAAAGCATCAATTCTTCGTCACTCAGCCTTCTTCACACTCCAACTCTCACATCCATACATGACCACAGGAAAAACCATAGCCTTGACTAGACGAACCTTTGTTGGCAAAGTAATGTCTCTGCTTTTGAATATGCTATCTAAGTTGGTCATAACTTTCCTTCCAAGGAGTAAGCATCTTTTAATTTCATGGCTGCAGTCACCATCTGCAGTGATTTTGGAGCCCAGAAAAATAGTTTGACACTGTTTGCACTGTTTCCCCATCTATTTCCCATGAAGTGATGGGACCAGATGCCATGATCTTCGTTTTCTGAATGCTGACCTTTAAGCCAACTTTTTCACTCTCCTCTTTCACTTTCATCAAGAGGCTTTTTAGTTCCTTTTCACTTTCTGCCATAAGGGTGGTGTCATCTGCATATCTGAGGTTATTGATATTTCTCCTGGCAATCTTGATTCCAGCTTGTGCTTCTTCCAGTCCAGCGTTTCTCATGATGTACTCTGCATATAAGTTAAATAAACAGGGTGACAATATACAGCCTTGATGAACTCTTTTTCCTATTTGGAACCAGTCTGTTGTACCATGTCCAGTTCTAACTGTTGCTTCCTGACCTGCATACAAATTTCTCAAGAGGCAGATTAGGTGGTCTGGTATTCACATCTCTTTCAGAATTTTCCACAGTTTATTGTGATCCACACAGTCAAAGGCTTTGGCATAGTCAATAAAGCAGAAATAGATGCTTTTCTGGAACTCTCTTGCTTTTTCGATGATCTAGCGGATGTTGGCAATTTGATCTCTGGTTCCTCTGCCTTTTCTAAAACATTTTCTTAGTGGCTGGCAATCTGCCATTACTACTTAGAAAGGGCAGGGCACTCTTGGGACATCTGACCTTACCCTTGCTGGCACTATAGGCAGAATGAACACTGGTATGTAAGCTGTTCCACGGGAATGAGAAAAAGGCTAGAGGATCTGGGACCAGCCTGACGCCTGGAGTCTGAGAACCTGGGGCGCACCCTGGCTGAGTGTATAGGTTGCTTTACCGTCTCTAGTTCCAGCATCTCAATGTGGGCAGGCTCCAGCCTTGTCTCGTTCTTGAGAACCTGGTAACATTAAGATATAACGTATACTCCAGTGCTTGGCAAGTAGCACGTGCTCAGGGACGTACTAAATCTGAATCAAAATAAAAATCAAGGCTTCAGAAAGAACTCATAAAAGCATACCCAAACAAGAGGAAAGTACTGAGTGCTTTCCTATCATTCTTATTCTATTAATAGCCTTCCAAGACTTCATGGATGAAATTCTTCTCTTTTCCTCTCTGTGCCTATGATGTAGCTATGCCAAACTCTGTGATGTATGCGGGACCAGGGAAAAAGATCTGCCCAGTCACCACGGTTCCAAGTTCTACAGAGTCAAGATCTATACTGTGACTCAACTTTGGTAGCAAGGAAGACAGGGAGAATGAGGGGAAGAAGCTGAAGAGCAACTAAATCCAGAATCTGCCAGGACCCAACATCATGAATGGGGCTAGACTGAACATACCATGGACCCTCTCCCAGTGAAAATTATAGAAAAAGAAAACAGCCAGCCATTTAGAGTTGCTGGACAGTATCCTAGGGCATTCAAGAAATGAGGAAAAACTCCTTTTGTAGAGAATCTACGAAAATTCCAGCACAAGAAGCAAGTCTATGGCACTTCAACTACGACCCCGTCCACTTCTCAATCCAGGTTGACTTGATAGGGGGTGGCCAGGAAGATGGGACTCCTCTCCTCCCAGCTCCCCAGCTAATAATAAGGCTTTTGCATCTCCCTGGGAGGAACAGGCCGCCAGTATTTTACTCCTCTGCCCTGGCTCTTGGATGGAGGCTCTATCTAAGCATAGCAGGCTAAGAACACTCATCACTCATTAGCAGAGGAAAAGAGGCACACCCAGAAGACCAGAGGCTACCACCCCACCCAGCACCCTGCAAGGAAATCACACCAAGAGAAGCAGACAACTGACCCAGTTACAGCTCTTCCTGCACAACAGGATTCAGAGATTTTGCCTAGGGGGAGAGATGGGCCACAAAACAGAGTTGCTCAGCTCTCTATAAGGGAGTGTAGGATAAGGTCAAGCCTAGGAGTGCTCTCAGAAATAAGAAGAGATTTTAATGGTAAGTAATTAAGAGGAGGCTGCTAGCTCCATGACAGCAACAGGCTACACCAAAGGCCAGCTCATTTACCAGAAATAAACAGGGACACATCTTATCGTATTTTATTAAAGTTGCTCAGAGACCCCATGGACTCTACAGTCCATGGAATTCTCCAGGCTAGAATACTGGAGTGGGTAGCCTTTCCCTTCTCCAGGGGATCTTCCCAACCCAGGGATTGAACCCAGGTCTCCCACATTGCTTCCCTGGTGGCTCAGACGGTAAAGTGTCTGTCTACAATGCAGGAGACCGGGGTTCAATCCCTGGGTTGGGAAGATCCCCTGGAGAAGGAAATGGCAATCCACTCCAGTACTATTGCCTGGAAAATCCCATGGACAGAGGAGCCTGGTAGGTAGGTTACAGTCCATGGGGTTGCAAAGAGTCGGACACGACTGAGCGACTTCACTTTCACTCCCACATTGCAGGAGGATTCTTTACCAGCTGAGCCACAAGGGAAGCCCAAGAACACTGGAGTGGGTATCCTGTCACTTCCCCAGTGGGTCTTCCCGACCCAGGAATTGAACCAGGGTCTCCTGCATTGCAGGCGGTTTCTTTACCAACTGAGCTAACAGGGACACAGAGAGCTAGGAAAAATCCTCCTGTGTCAAAACAAATCTCTAAGACTGGCCTCAAAAAACTACTTGAGACAGGGACTTCCCTGGGGGCCCAGTGGTTAAGAATCTGCCTTCCAATGCAGGGGATATGGATTCATCCCAGGGTAGGGAAGTAAAAAGTCCTACATGCCACAGGGCAACTAAGCCTGCAGCTGCAACAAAGATCCTGCATGCCACAACTAAGACCCAACACAGCCAGAAAAATAATATATCTATATATACACACACACACACAAATAAACATTAAAAGAAAAAACCTACCTGAGTCAAGAGTATAAATTGGATCAGGCTGTGCAGTAATTTGTGCCCCAGGGCACTGTTAAAAATCATAGAGCCATCATCCAGTGATTAGTGGAGCCTAACATCTGGGTGTGATACCAACAGAGTTTAACAGAAATCAGGGAAAGTCAATGAAAATCTTGCTAAAATCACCATCATCTCAAGAGTGGCTGCACATTCCTAAGGCAGCAGCCTCCAAGGAGCAGCACCAAATGCCTCACCCTGCAGGGGAAACAAACTAAAACAGTCAAGTCACTAAACAAACAACAGAGACAACAATAGCATCAGGTCACTGGTGGGAGTTGGAGGGAGGTGCCAGAATACAAAGTCACAACAATATATTGTCTAAAATGTTGAGTCTTCAATAAAGGTTACAAGACATGGCAAAGATACAAGAAAATATGACCCACGCACAGGGATTAAAGAAGCAGACAGCAGAAGCCAAGAGAGGAACCAGATTTAACAAAGACTTCAAAGGAGCCATTACACATGTGTTTGAATAACTAAAGGAAACCATGTTCAAAGAAGAAAAAAAAAAGTATGATGACAATGCCTCATCAGATAGACGATAACAAGAAGTCAGAAATTATTATAAAAAGGAAACTCTGGAGTTGAAAGTACAATAACAAATGAAAAATTCCCTAAAGGGGGCTCAACAGTTTATTTGAACTAGCAGAACAGTCAGTGAAAAAAGACTGATAAAAATCATGAAATCTGAAGTATATAGGAAAAAAATAATGAAAAATGAATAGAGCTTTAGAGAAACGTTCAGAACACCAGTAAGGGCACCAGCATACACATATGTGGAGTGCCAGGCCAGGAGAAAGAAATGAGCCGGAAAAATATTTAAAGAAATAAGGGCTGAAAACTTCCCAAACTTGATGAAAAACCTCAATCTACATATCCAAGAAGCTCAATGTATTCCAAGAAGGATAAATTCAAAGAGATCCACACCCAGACACATCCTAGTGGAATGATAAAGGACAGAGAAAATCTTGAAAGCAACAAGAGAAAATTGATTTGATAATTTACAAGCAAACTCTAGTAAGGTAACAGCCAACTTTTCATCAGAAACAAGGGAAGCCAGAAGACTGATGGATGACATATTCAAACAATTAATTCAAATGCAGGTTCACTCAAACATTTAGCTGAGCATTTGTTATGGATTATTAAACAGGTGCTGCTTTAAATATTTTATAATCAAGTGTATGTGGAAAAGATTAAAGTGGGCTTATTCTTTGATTCAATGTGTTGAAAGACACACAAAAAAGAAACAAGATCTTATATCCCATAAATCTATCTTATATAAAAGAAAGAAAAATAAAGACATTTCTAGATAAAGAAAACCTAACAGATTTTGTTGCTAGCAGCTGTACTTTACAAGACTAATGGAAAAGTTCTTTAGGGTGAAAATAATTGACCCCAGACAGTTATCTGAATCCATACAAAAAGCAAAGAGCACCAGAAAAAGTAATTATGTAATTATAGAGAGACAGCATGAATGCATATTCCTTCTCTTTTCTTCTTACAAATAATTTTAAAAACCAGTTGTGTAAAACAATAGGTGCACACTGCACTGCTGTTCCCATCACTTGTGGAAAAGTATTTTACAACAGTACAAGCAAAGGTGGACTGGAGTAAAGAAACAGCACCAGAGGTAAACTTGAACCCACAAGTGAAGAGAGCCAGAATGGGGGACATGCAACAACAGACTGGTTCAAAATCTGGAAAGCAGTATGTCAAGGCTGTATATTGTCACCTTGCTTGTTTAACTTACATGCAGAGTGTGAAGGCATCAGTCGCTAGGCTGTGTCTGCCTCTGCAATCCCATGGACTGTAGCCTGCCAGGCTCCTTTGTCCACAAAATTCTCTAGGCGAGAATACTGGAGTGTGTTGTCATACCTTCCTCCAGGGGATCTTCCCAACTGAGGGATTGAACCTGGGTTTCCTGCATTTCAGGCAGATTCTTTACCATCTGAGCCATCAGAGAAGTCCTATATGCAGAGCACATCATATAAAATGCCGGGCTGGATGAACCTTAAGCTGGAATCAAGATTGCCAAGAGAAATATCAATAACCTCAGGTATGCGGATGACACCACCCTCATGGCAGAAAGAGAAGAGGAACTAAAGAGCCTCCTGATGAAGGTGAAAGAGAGTGAAAAAGATGGCTTAAAATTCAAAAAACGAAGATCATGGCATCCAGTCCTATCACTTCATGGCAAACAGATGGGGAAACAATGGAAACAGTGACAGACTTTCTTTTCTTGGGTTTCAAAATCATTGCCAATGGTGACTGCAGCCATGAAATTAAAAGATGTTTGTTCCTTGGAAGAAAAGCTAAGACCAACCTAGACAGCATATTAAAAAGCAGAGACAGAGGTCAGTTTGCTAACAAAGGTCCATCTAGTCAAAGTTATGGTTTTTCCAGTAGTCATGTATGGATATGACAGCTGGACTATAAAGAAAACTGAGCACTGAAGAATTGATGCTTTTGAACTGTGGGGTTGGAGAAGACTCTTGAGAGTCCCTTGGACAGCAAGGAGATCCAACCAGTCAATCCTAAAGGAGACCAGTCCTGAATATTCATTGGAAGGACTGATGCTAAAGCTGAAGCTCCACTACTTTGGCCACCTGATGAGAAGAGCCGACTCATTGGAAAAGACCCTGATGCTGGCAAAGATTGAAGGTGGGAGGAAAAGGGCATGACAGAGGATGAAATGGTTGAATGGCATCACCAATTCAGTGGACACAAGTTTGAGCAAATTCTGGGAGATTATGAAGGACAGGGAAGCCTGGCATGCTGCAGTCCATGGGATCACAAAGAGTCGGACACAACTAAGCAACTGAACAACCAAACTCTACGAATATATACTTGTTTTCCTTTCCTTTACCAAGTTCTTAAAATATCATAAGATTATACAGCCACATGTTGTTCAGTTTATAACATACCTAGATGTACTATGCATAATAACAACAGCACAAGAAAGGGAAGAGGAACAGAGCTATTCAAGAGGTGAAAAAGGGTCAGTCAGTCATGCCTGACTCTCTGCGACCCCATGGATTGTAGCCTGCCAGGAATGTTTCTGCAACTCACAGGAATTCAGAATGGAAATGAAGTCAATTCTGATAAGATGCATATGATATGGTAAGCCTTAGAGTAGTAACCACTAAAAAAAAACAACTCCAAAAATACATTGAAAAAAATCATTAAGGGGATTAAAACATTACGCTGGAAAAGAGCACTTAATGAAAAAGAAAATAAAAACGGGGAAACAGGTGGGAAAAAAAAGAAATCACATACAGAAAACAAGGAAAATGGTGTATTTCTATGAATATAGTAAAAACTTGAAATTGGTGAATTATATTTAAATAATGCTCTTAACAAAAAAAAGAACAGAACTTCCCTGGTGGTCCAGTAGCTAAGCCTCCACATTCCCAATGCAGGGGGACCCCAGGTTTGATCCGTGGTTAGGGAAGTAGATCCTATATGCTGCAACTAAGACCCGGCAGAGCCAAATAAATTTAAAAAAAAAAGGGCGGGGGGACAGAACCAAGCTGGAGATGGCTTCAGCTACATGACTTGCTTGAGGAGGGTTCAACCCAATAGATGAAAAGCCAGCCCACTTCAAAAGCTGTTCAGACGATGGGCTATCAAGACCTCAAAGGAGAGTTTACTTCCAGCACTTCACATAAAGCATCGAGAATCTCTCCTCCTCAGGGTATCCGGTATGCAGGGCATCTGGAGCCCCTCCTACCCTCAAGGGAAACGGGTTCCCCCTACAGGCCCTGGTGAGTGGTCCTGTCCCTGTCTACACTGCACGACCACTCCATCCTGGCCTGGGTCACTGCTGTGGTTGACTGGACAGCAGAAGCCGCCTGACCCAGGCGTGCTCCGCTGACTGCCCATTTAAGAGCCTTGACAGGCGAGCTCAGGACTGTGAAAAAGAGACGCCAGTGTCATTAGCTCTGACAACCAAGCTTGAGGGTCCTGAGGCTGACTGAAGGTTGAGTGACAAGCAGGTTAGGTCCTGGCTGGCAGGGAGACATGGAGAGGAAGCAGCCTTGGGCTCTGACAGCTCCCCAGGTGAGACCTGTGAGAGCCAGCGGCATTCCACTCCCAACCCTGGCCCTCCACAGGCTCCATCTTTATAATAAACCTCAGTTTGTTGTTGGTTTTTTTTTCATGAGCTAGCTGGAATAGCTTTCAGCTTCTTGCAGTTGATTGAGCCCTATAATACCTTATTTTCTTACTCTGTCCCCAAGAAAGATGGACAACACCTGCTCGCCATCTTCAGCAACAATCTTTCTCACATTTGACAAATACTAAGCTTTTCTAAGAGGAAGAGATGGTTGGAGGGCATCACCGACTCAATGGACATGAATTAGAACAAGCTCTTAGCAGAGACATTGCTTTGCCAACAAAAGTCTGTCTAGTCAAGGCTACGGTTTTTCCAGTAGTCATGTATGGATGTGAGAGCTAGACTATAAAGAAAGCTGAGCACTGAAGAACTGATGCTTTTGAACTGTGGTGTTGGAGAAGACTCTTGAGAGTCCCTTGGACTGCAAGGAGATCCAGCCAGTCCATCCTAAAGGAGATCAGTCCTGAATGTTCATTGGAAGAACTGATGTTGAAGCTGAAACTCCAATACTTTGGCCACCTAACATGAAGAACTGACTCATTTGAAAAGACCCTGATGCTGGGAAAGACTGAAGGCAGGAGGAGAAGGGGATGACAGAGGATGAGATGGTGGGAGGGCACCACCGACTCAATGAACATCAACTCTGGGAGTAAACTCCAGGAGTTGGTGATGGACAGGGAGGCCTGGCGTGCTGCAGTCCATGGGGTTGCAGAGTCAGCCATGGCTGAGAAACTGAAGTTTTCCTTGAGGCTGCTGCTGCTAAGTCACTTCAGTCGTGTCCAACTCTGTGTGACCCCATAGACGGCAGCCCACCAGGCTCCCCCGTCCCTGGGATTCTCCAGGCAAGAACACTGGAGTGGGTTGCCATTTCCTTCTCCAAAGCATGAAAGTGAAAAGTGAAAGTGAAGTTGCTCAGTTGTGTCCAACTCTTGGCGACCCCATGGACTGCAGCCTACCAGGCCCCTCCATCCATGGGATTTTCCAGGCAAGAGTACTGGAGTGGGATGCCATTGCCTTCTCCATCCTTGAGGCTAAATAACCTCAAAGCCTCAAATCTCACAAAGTGGGACAAAGTTTCTCTTTCTGTGTATTTGGGTAAGTTAACAATTCTTACTTATGGAGTCCAGTCAGCCTAACGCTGAACACAAATATCACTGAACACTTGCTGTGGGGCCAGAAACTGCCAGGAGCTGGGGTTAGAGACAGACAAAGCAGGCCCAGGTCTCCAGCCACGCTCTCTGGCTACTACCCAAGGCACCATACTCTGTCACCACTACCAAAACCTTAGGCCTTCCCAGGTGGCGCAGCGGTAGAGAATCTGCCTGTCAATGCTGGAGATGCAAGACACATGGTTTTGATCGCTGGGTTGGGAAGATCCCCTGGAGAAGGGAATGGCAACCCCCTCCAGTATTCTTGCCTGGAGAATTCCATGGACAGAGGAGCCTGGGTGGGTTACAGACCATGGGGTTGGCAAAGAGTTGGACATGACTGAGCAACTGACTGCATACACACACACACACACACACACACATCCACCCACCCCAACCCCAAAACCTCAGGGACAGCTTCAAAGAAAGAGTCTGGGAAGAAGGTCTCAGGGTCCCAGCTTTCCTCTTCCCGGTGGGAAATACCTGATAGAAGTCTGTTTTCTCTGCAATGACTTTCAGTATTCCTGGAGCGATGGGAGGAACCGTCACCATCTGCAGCTTGCCGAAAAATGGGTTGTGTCCGGAGCTTTTATAGCGTTTCATCTTGTCTTCGATGACGAGGGCGAGGGACTGGGAGTGGTTGATCACTTCGAGTAGGGTGGAGATGGCCACATTCTGGAGGTAGCAGTCAGTCACACAGCAGCAGATGGTCATCAGGGACTTCAGCCAAGGTGGAAAACTGGAATCGCCAGCTCCTGAAAGGAAGCCAACCAGAGGACGGAGACACACAAAAACCTCTCGAGACTGGCTCACCAGCCTGCGGACTCTAAGACCTTCAGGTCCGGGAGGCCACCTGCACAGCAGTGTGATCACCTTCTGGCAGTGACATGCTCCACTGTCCCCATTCAGGGCCGGGGGACCGATGAGACCAAAGTCATGTGCTAACAGACTGTTCAAGTTCTGCAAATGTCACTCTTGGGGCTTTGAGATGATTCAAAACACGTTTCTCTGGTTTAAAAAATTTTGTAAATGGGACTTTCCCTGTGGTCCAGTGGTTAAGGATCTGCCTACCAGGGCAAGGGACACGGGCTGGATCCCTGGTCTGGGAAGATCCCACACGCCTCGAGGCAACTAAATCTGTATGTACCCTACAACGACTGAAGCCTTCACGCCCTAGAGCCTGTGCTCTGCAACAAGAGATGCCACCGCAATGAGAAGCCTGCTCGCTGCAACTAGAGGGTAGCCCCTGCTCGCCGCAACTAGAGAGAGCCCTCTCGCGGCAATGAAGGGCCCATGCACCACAACAAAGACCCAGTACAGCCACACACACACACACACACACACACACACACACACACACACACAAAGTAAACACAGTAAAATCTGAATTAAAATACTTGTAAAATTTACATATAGTAAAAGTTACATTTGTTGGTGCAGAGCTCAAAACGTGTTTTCAAAGTTCTCTTGGTGGTAGGGCACATGGCATTAGCTTTACAAGAGGCTAAAAATATACCAAAGATATCAATGCTAAATGCATTTCTTCCAAGTATACTGTCATCTGCAGCTTGGGAGTCACAAGACACAATGCATGGGACGTTTAACAAAGGTGATGATGAGAGGGGAAATCTTTGCCCTCAGCTCCTACCAACTTGATCACTCTTCTCTTATACCTTCCCCTTGATCCTTTTTTCTTTAAAGTGTTCACTGCCTACAGTGAACATGTGAACTGAAATTGCATGTGCCTGAAATTCACATGTGAACGCCCCAAGCCCCCAGGGTAACAGTATTTGGGGGGAGGGGAGAGCCTATGGGAGTGACTGGGTCTAGATGAGGTCCTGAGGGGTGGCCGACATGATGGGATTGGAGCCTTTATTAGAAGACACCAGAGAGACCCCCTACACACCCCACACACGTCCCAGGATGTGAACACATAGTGAGAAGGTGGCAGTCTGTAACGCAGAGAAGAGCTCTCACCAGACGCTAACCATGCTGGCGCCCTGATTGCGAACTTCTGGACCCAGAACTGTGAGAAAATACCTTTCTGTGGTTTAAGCGCCCCCCAGCCTATGGTATTTTGTTATGGCAGCCCAGGCTTAACATGCTGCCAGTAACAGTTTGAACTACGCCCTCATAGAAATTCTTATGTTGAGGTTTATAAACCCGCAGGGCCTCAGAATGACCCTCTTGGGAAATTGGTCGTAGATGTAATTAGTTAAAATGAGGCCCTGGTAGAGAAGAGTGGGTGGGCCTCTAATCCAATATAACGGGTGCCCTGAGTGCGTTCGTGCTCAGTTGCTTCAGTCGTGTCCGACTCTTTGCAACTCTATGGACTGCAGTCTGCCAGGCTCCTCTGTCAATGGGATTCTCCAGGCAAGAAGACTGGAGTGGCCAGCCATATGCTTCTCCAGGGGATCTTTCCAACCCAGGGATTGAACCCATGTTTCTTATTGTCTCCTGTATTGGCAGGCGGGTTCTTTACCACTAGCACCACCTGGGAAGTCCAGTGGGTACCTTACCGAAGGGAAATTTCAACACAGACACGTACACGGGAAGAATGCTATGGAAAGATGAGGGCTAGGCTCCCACAAGCCTGGGAACCACCAGACGCTGGAGGAGAGGCTGGAACACACCCTTCTGAAGCACCTTCAGAGGGAGTACAGCCTTGCCAACACGCTGACCTCAGACTTCTGGCCTCCAGACCGTGCGACAACACATTTCTGTGGTTTAAGCCATTCAGTGGGTGGTACTTTGTTATGGGAGCCCTGGCACACTAATACATAAAGCTTTAGTAACAGGTCTCAGACTTTTTAACAGGCTGTGCTGGGCACCCGAAGGTTAAAAAATACAGACCCAGGGGTTTCCTTGGTGCTTCAGGGGTTAAGACTTTGTGCTTCCATTGCAGGGGGTGTGGGTTCAATACCTGGTCAGGGAACTAAGATCTCACATGCCCTGTAGTGAAGTGTTAGTTGCTCAGTCGTGCCCGACTCTTTGAGAACCCATGGACTGTGACCCGCCAGGCTCCTCTGTCCGTGGGGATTCTCCAGGCAAGACTACTGGAGTGGATTGCCATTCCCTTCTCCAGAGGATCGTCCTGACCCAAGGATTGAACCTGGGTCTTCTGCATTGGAGGCAGATTCTTTACAGTCTGAGCTACATACAGGGAAGATCCCGCATGCCAGGGGGTGCAGCCAAAAAAAAAAAAGAAGAAATTGTAAAGATACAGGTGGAGCTTCCTTAGGTTCCCGTCTGGTGAAGACAAACCCAAACTGTACACAGGAATTACGAAAAAAGGAAGGAAAATGGGGGTGGGCAGACAGCGCCCTCTAGGTGCCTGTGAAGTTAACTCGTCTATAACCCTCAGGGACCCAAGGCTCCCGACCCCTCCCAGCACATTCCCGGGGTGCCCCTCACCTGGAGGCTGGAAGAGGACCTCACAGAGCTGCTCCATCTCCTCCTCGGACAGGTACACAGGGAAGGTGGCGCAGTCCAGCAGCAGGTGGCAGGCGGCCGCAAAGGCCTCCCGGACGCCCTCCCGGGAGCCCCGCAGGTCGAGGACCACCTGGTCCACGGCCCACCCCTCGTCCTTCTTGCGGCCGGGGCTGCGGGGTGGGGGTGAGGGCGGCTCCACGCTCCTGGCCTTGAAGGGGGACCCTCGGGCCGTAAAGAGGTCGGAGAGCATCTGCTTGAACTGGGGCACGCCGCCCAGGTGCCGGGCCTCCCACGAGCCCTTCCCACCTTCATCCCGCGGACCCGCATGCTCCTCCACAGACTTGGTGTTTCCCCCGGACGCCGTCAGCTGCGCCCCGAAAACGTTCTTGTGGGCAAAGTTGGCGATCAGCTCCTGGATGCAAAGGAACGTCCTCTGCATGCTCCCGCCCTTCTTCCAGATGTCGTCTTTGTCCGGGGAAACCCGGGGCACCCGCAAGTGCTCCGAGAGCTCCGGCGACGAGGCGCTCAGCCCGATGCCGCTGTCTTCCGATTTCAGCGGGGGAAACGGCGCATCTTCATCGCCAGCGGGCATGGCATCTGTGTCGGAAATCACTTCGGTGTTTTCACCTCTGACTGGACTCTGCGAAAAAAAAAAAAAGGAATCTTGTATTGTGGATCTCGTAAGACCGAGGGGTTCAAACATCAAGTGAATCAGGCTACGAATGCATCCTCCCTATTTTTCGAGACCAGTTTTCTACGCCAAGAGGATCTCCATTTGTATCACGAGAGCCCTCTTCTTACTATTTATTTAGACCCTTCAGAATCTAGAAAGGTTATTTAAAAACAGTTTCTGCCAGCAGGGACCTACTGTATAGCACAGGGAACGCTGCTCAGTGTTGCGTGGCAGCCTGGACGAGAGGGAAGGGAGCTGGGGAGAAAGGACGCAACGTGTACGTACAGCTGAGTCACTCTGCTGTGTACCTGAAACTATGACAACAGCGTTCATCCGCTCTCCTCCAGCATGGGCTTCCCAGGGGGCGCTAGTAATCAAAAATCTGACTGCCAGTGCAGGAGACTCGGGTTCGATCCCTGGGTGGGGAAGATCCCCCGGAGGAGAAAACAGCACCCTCCTCCAGTATCGTTGCCTGGAGAATTCCGTGGGCAGAGGAGCCTGATGCTGCTAAGTCGCTTCAGTCATGTCTGACTCTGTGCGACCCCATAGACGGCAGCCCACCAGGCTCCCCAGTCCCTGGGATTCTCCAGGCAAGAACACTGGAGTGGGTTGCCATTTCCTTCCCCAGTGCATGAAAGTGAAAAGTGAAAGTGAAGTCGCTCAGTCCTGTCCGACTCTGTGTGACCCCATAGACTGCAGCCTACCAGGCTCCTCCGTCCATGGGATTTTCCAGGCAAGAGTACTGGAGTGGGGTGCCATCGCCTTCTCCGAGAGGAGCCTGGTGGGCCACAGTCCATGGGGTTGCAAAGAGTCAGACACGACTGAGCAACTAAGCACAATACTCCAACGTGAGATAGCCAAATTTTAAGAAAGCAAAATGAAATGAAAAAAGAAAAAGTTCCTGACATTTAAGAATATGAATAAGGAAATTGGGTTGAGCATAAAATACAGGCATAAAGGAATGAAATAAGAGGAGACAGCAAGAACAGAGTATTAACCACATACATGACTCACACGCGCACACACACGTGTACATACATTCTGTGGCTTTTTCAGAAGGATGACACTTCAATGAATCAACTTCTTATATACTGTTATTCAGGGAATACTACATTAAACTGAAAACTTTTCAGCACCTGACCCACTCTCTGGGGAAGAATGAGACAGTATCATGCAAATATTTGGAAACATTGTTATTTATATTTGTACACAACACATGCTTATACTTTATAGCTTACATCCTTTTGAGGATTTTTCCAACAGTTTTAACAGCTAGGGGGAAAAAAAAACTAGTTTTGAGAGTGAAGGAAGAACCAGTAACTAGTCTGCAAACTGAGCTTCAAGCCCCACGGGCAGCCCACCTGCCTCCCAGCACTAACCAACACGCACAGCTCTCCTTTCAGGAAAGGAATAAGGTGAAGTTACTCAGTCGTGTCCAACTCTTTGCGATCCCATGGACTGTAGCCTACCAGGCTCCTCCGTCCATGGAGTTTTCCAGGCAAGAGTACTGGAGTGGGTTGCCATTTCCTTCTCCAGGGGATCTTCCCGACCCAGGGATCAAACTCGGGTCTCCTGCATTGCAGGCAGACGCTTTACCCTCTGAGCCACCAGGGAAGCCACCCGCCTTTCAGGAAGGGTTCCCGTTTTTAGCCTGTTCCTGTCTGCCACTGGACCGAATGGATCTCAAGGGCAGAACTTTCAAATCCCTAAACAAAGCATAAAATTAAAAAATAATTCAAAGACCATGGGCCTCAAACTGCTCATGGAACCGTATTGTTATTGTCTTTTTGGAGGACAATTTGCCAGCATCTCTTCACATTAAGAAATGGGCTTGATTCCCATTTCTAGGAACTGATTCCTCAGAGACACTGGCAGCCTTGAGAGCAGGTTGCATGAAGATGTTGACAGTGGCACCGTAGCAGTAAAAAACTAGAAATAACTGGGGGAAAAGAAAAAAAACAACCTCGATAGGGGAGTAGTTGAAGAAACTGTAAAGCCACATCATAGACTCTCATGCAGAAATGAGAAACCAGCAAGATATCTCTGTCTGTACACAGATACAGATGCTCTCCAAGGAGTGTTTGGATGAAAACCAAAGCAAATCAGAGAAATAATGTCTGTTATGGGTTGAATTATGTTTCCTAAAAAAAAAATGCTGAAGCCTCCCCAACACCAGTATTTGTGACTGTGATCTTATTTGGAATTAGGGTCCTTGCAGATGATCAAGTGAAATGAGGTCATTAGGGTGGGTCCTAATCCAGTATGATGGGTGTCCTTATAAAAAGATGAAATCTGGACACACACAGATATGCACACAGGGAAGATATGGGAAGGGGGAGGCTGAGATTGGGCAGCGGGTCTACAAGTCAAGGAATGCCAGGAACGCTAGAAGACGGGGCAATGCACAGAACAGACGCTCCCTCACAGCCTACAAGGAACCACCCTGCTGACACCTTAGCCTCGGACATCTGCCCTCCAGAGCTGGGAGACGGGGACTTTCTGCTGTTCTGTCACCTTACTGCAGCCCCAGGGACTACTATCTCACTTGTAGTGAGTAAAAAATAAAAAAATAAAAAAGCGTAAAATTCCCCATATACAAACATATACATAGAAAGGTCAAGATGGTGAGCTATGTGTAAATCATTAGCTTAGTGGTGGGCTTCAGCAGAAAGACAGTAGGGCAGAGGGTGAAATGAACGGAGTTACTTCAACACGACAAGCTTCACAAAGCGTATGAGGGTCTTAGAAGCCTGCTTTGGATATTACCGACATGTCTTCTAGTCTTTATTCCTATCCAGGGGGGCCCAAGAGCCCGTTAGCCCGGAAAACCATGTCGGCTCTTCCCAACACGTACCAAGCTCCCACTCGTGGGCTCCGTGTCCAGGTAGGAAGGTGGCATTTGGAGCTTGCTGAGCACTTTGAAACAGGTCCTTAGGGCGTGTGTGAGCTCAGGTAAGCTCAGCATCTCCATCTCCTCGGCCAGAGGCTGCAGCAGGCAGCCAAGCACCTGTGGGAGGTACTGGGTTTGCACCTCCGAGTAAAGTTCCTGTGAAACACAGATGTGGGTTTAACTCGTGTGTGATCAGCAGAAAGCAGTGCCTTGGAAAACGCAAGCATTTTCTGGGCCTAAGTTTGTTCCACATTTGTTTCCAAGTCGGAAAACAAAATAGTATTTCTTCTTGATCTAAATACATTCATGGACATTTTTTCTCTCCTTTCAGGTGCCTTCCCTCTTTCTAGCAGAAAATGACTGCCACACTCACATTTCTCTATTAAGGGAATTTGTTTCCTTGGAGAAAATTAGCCAAGGATGTAACTTTTAAGAAATATATTTACTTTCTGGGACTTCCCTGGGGGTCCAGTGGTTAAAACTCCATGCTTCCAAATGCAGGGGGTGAGGGTTTGATCTCTGGTCAGAGAACCAAGGTGCTGGGGCAGCAGGACCAAAATTTTCTTTTAATAAATTAAAAAAAAGAAATAACATTCCTTCTCTGGTGGCTCAACTGGTAAAGAATCTGCCTGCAATGCGGGAGACCTGGATTGCATCCCTGGGTTGGGAAGATCTCCTGGAGAAGGGAAAGGCTACCCACTCCAGCATTCTTGCATGGAGAACCCCACGCACAGAGGAGCCTGGCAGGCTACAGTCCATGTGGTCGCAAAGAGTCAGACGTGACTGAGCGACTTTCATTCTATCTATCTATATATCACGATACTCATTTCTAAATAACTGCTGTCCAAGGATGCCACCCAGCTCCTTATCTGGTCTCCGTACCTTTGGCTCAGCCCACTTACCACTGGCTGAAGTGTTATAACTCCGTATATCACAAGGGCCTAAAAGATATGAGATCACATTCAGCTACATCTTCCACGCTGAAACAAACATTAAGTGGTGTCTATGCACAACCACTTTTTCAGTAAGATGCTGGCAGGGGTGGTGGTTTAGTCACTAAGTCGTGTCTGACTCTTTGCGACCCCAGGGACTGTAGCCCACCAGGCTCTTCTGTCCATGGGGATTCTCCAGGCAAGAATACTGGAGTAGGTTGCCAGTCCCTTCTCCAGGGGATCTTCCTGACCCAGGGATCGAAGCCAGATCTCCTGCATTGCAGGTAGATTCTTTACCAACTGAGCTACACAAGGGAAGCCTGTCGGTAAGATGAGGTTTAGAAAAAGACCAATACCACTAATAAGAATCCAGATGACAGCCAGCATAGAGCCACCTCTGGAGAGCAAAGGACCTACCAGGGGGATCACGTCCAGAAGGAACACGAGGAGGGTGCAGAGCTCTGAGACTGTCGGGGGAGGGCCAATGCTTCTCCCAACAGAGGGACTCCGCTTCACGGGTCTGCGTGAACCACAGGAAAGAAAAACTACTCTCTTGTAATACTATCAAGCAATTCCTATGATTTCCAATAAAGTAATTTATTCTATTTCAACCACAGTGAAAGACAGCTTCTGTAGTTCTAATAATTCAGCCTTGATGCCCAAAACGATCTAACACAGAGAAGCGTCAGTAAGTCTTGAATCCAATTATCTCCGAAACAGGTTGACTCTGACCTGAACTTTATCATAGCAGCTGAGGGTGGTCCATGCCCCCATGGGATTCCATACCTGGCTGATCTCAAAGTGTCAACAGCAACAATTCCAGGTCCCCAGCCCCAAACCAAAGGCATGTTCCCAGGGAAGGAGCCTGGCTCCAGAACGCAGTACAGCTGCTCGACTTGCTGTGGGAGCAACCGGAGATAGCTCCCCCTCCTGCTCCCACCCCACATCATCCCCATGAGCTTAGAATCCCTCAGCTCCCAGAGAGAACTGCTACTCCACTGGGGAACTCTACTGGTAGCTGCTTATCTTATTCTCAAACTCAACACTTCCTTTTCAATAAGTAGGCAACTGGATACCTAAGTTAAAAAGTCAATATACTGGTTCTCAAAACAGTAATTTTGGATTTATCCTGCTATCACAGTACAGTTCGACCTGAGTTAACTTTCTTCACTGTAAATGATCGCTTAGGTATCTCAGTGTTTATCTGGGTAAGAAATGGAAGAACTGCATTCACTACATCGAGGAGATTCTGCTCCTAGGTGCCTATTCTAAAGAGACCCCCCACGTCTGCATATAAAGAGACAGGATCAGTGCGGTCACCAGGGTACTATCAGCAGCGATGAAAAGACTGAAACTGGTTTATTCACACGCTGGCTGACTGTACCCAAGGTGAACGGACTAGGGGTGTATGTTACCATACAGATAAATCTCCAGAGGTCTTTGACCTGCACCTCCCAACCAAACACACATGGGTGAAAAGTTATATGCAATTTGATACCATTGATGTAAAACTTGAAGAGGCAAAACAGACTGTATTATTTCTGGATAGTTGTTTTTATACTGGATACTTTTTTTATATTTGTTATAAAAGCATAGACATCACTGGGACAGACATGCACTTCAGGACAGTGATTAAAGCTGGGATGAAAGAAGGGAAGCCGCTGGGAAGGTAAGGGGTTAGCTCTGGGTGGTAACGTTTTATTCCTTAAAAAAAAAAAATGTGAAAACCGAAGGTCAAATACTGTCCACAATTTTTAGCAATGGGTTCATGTGTGTCTGACATTATTTCCCATCTTTTCCTGTACCTGAAATGTTTCACAGTTAATTCTCTTTTTTAAAGAAAGTGTTCCTTGTAACTCTGAAATGGAACTAAGCTGACTAAAACACACTCCGGTCTCAGTATAACATGGCCTTACTGTCACCTGTGGATCCAATTGCAAGTAATTTATTCATCACAGATTGGAGCGCCTGCTGGGTCTGGCACCAGAGGCGGCAGAGGACACGGCAGGAACAGCTGGGATGTCAGGCAGGCAGGCCTGGTTCCAGTCTCAGCTACTGCTGATCTGCTGTGCTATATCACACGGGATCCATCGCATCTCTGCTCTCTGGCTCTCTTACATGATGGATGTGCCTGCTTTTCCTGGGGGTATGTGGAGGGGACGGCCTGAGACAAACTTTAGTAAGTTACACTTTGATTACAGCTGCAGGTACCGAAGGTGGAGTGACAACACAGAATGTTCCAAAGTAGGTGACGGGAGTTAAGTTTTATAGCATGAATCACAGGACACAATTGGATATGAGAGATTACACCCATCCTCCTTTACAGAAAATCTGAGAAAGGGCCCCGCGGGGAAGCTTGCAGTCCCCCCACTGCCCCCCAGTTTGGAGTCGGTGCAATCCACCAGATTGAAAGTGACGGGAAAGCTGATTACAGCAGCTCAGAACACAAACGCTTTCATCTGAACCCGTTATACACTGATTCCAGTACGAATTTAAGATGACTGATGATTTGAAAAACACTCTCTCTCCAGTCCCTGGGCCACAAAACCAAGCTTGTTGAATAGATCAGGCCTCTAAGGGCACAGTGGAAAGAAACCTGATTAAATTGACACCAACCAGAAAATGCATGGGTTTGTTACTAAAGTTTGACTTTAATTAGGAAGCATCAGCATCGTGTGAACCCTCTCAATGGCAGCGTTCTTAATTCTATTATGAGTTTAAGTGAATCCAATCATATACTCAGCAGAGATCATCCCAGTGTCAGCCGTTGAGTATAACCTGACCACAATGAGCAGCTACGAAAAACCATGACAGCCTCAATTCCTTCCCACATGTTTATAAAGCCTGAACTGGAGGCTTACCTGAAACAGTCCTCGAAACACCTTGTCATGTAATCCCAGAGGAAGTCTGAGCTCAGGGACGTGATCAGCAAATTCACTGTCTTAACAATCTCAGAGGCATTTCTGTTTTCTTTTATTGCACTGTAAAGGAAGAAGAATACTTATAAATATATCTATGAAAAATCCTGTATTACGGGAATACCACGTCTGAAAAACACAAATTCATTGTATCATTCATTCACCTGGGGTGCAGTGTGTGAATAAACCCGTTTCAATCTTTTATGACTTATTTCCGGAGAGGCTGACAAACTTCGTCATAGATAAAATATTACTGCTCTTATATACGGAAGAGCAAGCACGTGCCATCCTAAATAGTATGTATATTGATACATTCCCTCAGAAGTAAGCTTAAAAGCTACTGAAAAAAGAATGTGATATGGAAAACCAACTTAAGTCCAACTGTTGGTAATTACATATTCTACTGGTAAAATAACATAGTACAGCCATTTAGGAGAGAAATTTGGCTAACATTTAAATGCACATCTACAACTCAGGGAATTTATTCTAGGGACTTATGCTATAGAAATCCTTGTACAAGCACACAAAGATGTACACATAAGGGAATTATGAGAACATCATTATAAAATATTGAAAGAGTAGAGACCACCCAAAAGTCATTAAGAGATTGATCGATTAGTCAGGATTTCTTAAGTGACAGCTCTTTACTAAGGACTCTAAAGCAACCATTATCCTCCATAGGAGAAGACTGTAGATCATAACTTGCATTAAAAAAAAATACACAGGCAACTGAACAGCTACTGTAACTTCAGCTTAAAAATAAAAGATAGGCACCTATATACTTATGCATTGAAAGTCTGGAATGTTTTATGTTTTTCTCAGAAGGGCAGTGGGATTATGGATGGTATCTTTTTTTTCTCGATACTTTCAGATATTGGTACATTCTACCATGAACATGTATTACTTTCATATTCAGGAAAACAGTAAACTACTCTCATTCTGTGAGAAAAAAAACAAACACGAAAGACTCTTGGTATACTTACAGTTAATAACCAGAAAAATCCAGTAGATTTCAATTTTCAATACTTGTGTGTGTGTGTGCATTCAGTCGTGTCCAACTCTTTGCAACCCCATGGACTGTAGCCCGCCAGGTTCCTCTATCCCTGGGATTGTCCAGGCAAGAATACTGGAGTGGGTCATCATGCCCTCCTCCAGGGGACCTTCCCCACTCAGGGACTGAACCTGCATCTCCTGCATTGGCAGGCAGGTTCTTTACCACTGAGCCACCTGGGAAGTCCTAAATTTTCAGTAGACCAATGCCAAGTCAGGGAAAAAGGAAATTACATTAAGAATAAAGGAAAAAGGAAGAGGTGGGAGACAGGGGTTCAATTCCTGGGTCAGGAAGATCCCTTGGAGAAGGGCTCGACCACCAACTCCAGTATTCTTGCCTGAAGAACCCCAGGGACAGAGGAGCCTGGTGGGCTGCAGTCCATAGAGGTGCATAGAGTCGGACATGGCTGAAGCAACTTAGCACGCACCCTACCTTGAAAACAACAAAAACAGAACAAGACACAGGGCTGATGGATAACTACACACTGTGCAAGTTATTGACTTGCCTGCCGTCTCCCAAACCCCACTCGCTGTGCCTTCGGGTCCTAGAGCATGAGCCCCTGGGACCCCCCTTGCCCTCTGACTTGTCTCCTGAAGACTCACACCCACCGGCCCCACTTCCTGATCCCACCTCCTGCCTGCCCTCCTCCCGGTAATTCACACTTATACACTAGACCCAGCTGCCTTTGTTGAGCAACTTTTCACACTCTGCCAAAAACACAGTCTGTACGTCCCAGGCTGGGGCAGAGACAAGATCAAACTCCTTGTAACCTTCTCAGCATCCAACAGGGAAAAGTTGATTCAGGCTGACTGATTTAAGAGCAGAAGTTATCTTAAGGAGTGGCTTGTATGCAGCATTAGGGAGGGAGGAAGAGAGAATTTGAAAGCCACACCCCTACCTTATTACCGAACTTCCGCTCTGAGTGTAGCTAAGTTTAAGATCGGAGCCAAGAGCATCTCTGCAGTAAGAATAAAACGCCCGGATGACTTCGAGAAACAAATTCTCAACAACCTGAGGCCCTGCAATTAAAAAGAAAATGGCCAAACAAATGAATGAATGAGTAAATAAGAAATAAAATATCAATATTTTTTTAAAATTCATTTTTAAACCAACAAATGACAAGTGTGTAAAACATATCATGAATAACTCCATATACATAAATAATTTGTATAGTCTTAAATGTATAGAAACTTAACTTTGGTTGTGAAAATCACAACTTTAGTTGGGGGAATAACATCCATGAAGACAGTCATCATTTTTGTTGTTGTTCAGTCACTCAGTCATGTCCGACTCTTTGCGACCCCATGGACTACAGCACACCAGGCTACCCTGTCCTTCACTATCTTCCGGAGTTTACTCAAACTCATGTTCACTGAGTCACTGATGCCAAACAACCATCTCATCCTCTATCGTCCCCTTCTCCTCCTGCCCTCAATCCTTCTCAGCATCGGGGTCTTTTCCAATGAGTAACTGCTTTGCATCAGGTGGCCAAAGTATTGGAGCTTCAGTATCAGATCTTCCAATGAATATTCAGGGTTGATTTCCCTTAAGATTGACTGGTTTGATCTTGCTGTTCAAGAGAACATTTTTGTAGGGCTTACTATGTGCTGGCCACTATTCTGAGCATTCTGTAACTATTAACTTATTTAATCTTTACAACAGCCAAAGAACCAGATATGTAATGAGGTATGCTATCCTGATTATGGATGAGGCGACTGAGGCTGAGTAACTAGCCCAGGTGGATTCTCCCAGGTGGAGGCAAGGGATGAATATTAAGAGCACAGAAACTGCCCAGCCAGAGACAGTCCCTCTACATAAACCCCAACAGAGTAGGGCAATTTCCTATTCTGAGTACTTTTAATGATGAGCTAGAATGACACAAAAGAAATAATCACCAACCCAGAAAAGCTTAAGATGGCACAAGAGAACTGGACCCTGCCAGACAGGCAGGTGGGAAGTGACTGGATATTTCTGCTCCTCGAGCACCAACCAGCAGGCCTCATAGAAGGGCATGGCTTCCCACCCTTGTAACCAGAGGAATGGACACAGCATGAGGCAGAGAAAACACAAGCTCTGTCAACAAAGAATAAGCAAATAATCTGATCTCTTACGCTTCCAAAGGCAAAGGCCCCCTTTTCACAACAAGCCCCAGGTTGTATTTTATCTACAGCGTAAAACTGTGTGTGTGTGCTCAGTCTTGGTGGGTCTTTGTGACCCCCTGGCCTGCCAGGTTCCTCTGATCATGGAATTTTACAGGCACAGATACTGGAGTGGGTTGCCATTTCCTACTCCAGAGGATCTTCCCAACCCAAATGGTTTTTACTAGTGAAGGAAAGTGGTTGACATTCAAGGAGAAATGAGGAATTGGCTAAAGCCTGGTAGCCAAAGCACATATAAGACTGACTGTCTTATGCCTTCCAGTCTACAGTATCTATCCGCGCCTTTGGCCTTCACGTGTGCCTTTCATTGGGAAACTAAAGTATCAGAGAGACAAATTCGACTTCTACTATAACCTGGAGCCCAAGTTAGTTCAACACTCACTTGACCCAGGTCAAGGCCTTGACATAAAACACTCATCCCCAAGGCCGGAGCCTGGAGACACACAAGCCTTGTGCTTTGAATTTGATCAGGAGCAACCAGAGCTGCACCTGTCATGCACCCAAGTTCATCTGTGTTACAGGAGTTAACATCTTGGGGATGGGCCATCCGAGGGTCATCAAGGAGCAACGTTCGACAAACAGAGCTCAGGTTCTGCAGTCAGACAGACTCCAGAGTTTCAGTCCCAGCTCCTGGGTGGGCCCTGGAAAATGACTCAGACTTGCTCCACCCTAGTCTCCCTCTGCAGAATATGTGTAGTCAGAGAAGCTACTCAGGGTTTTTGGAGGTATGATGTATGCATGGATGTATATTAATGATGTGTGTGTTAGTCGCTCAGTCATGTCCAACTCTTTGAGTTGGTCTGTAGCCTGTCAGGCTCCTCTGTCCATGGAATTCTTCAGGCAAGAACACTGGAGTGGGTAGCCATTCCCTTCTTCAGGGGATTTTCCAGACTTAGGGGTCAAACCTGGGTCTTCCGCAGTGCAGGCAGATTCTTTACTGTCTAGCCACCAGGGATGTATGGATGTGAGAGCTGGACCATAAAGAAGGTTGAATGCTGAAGAATTGATGCTTTTGAACTGTGGTATTGGAAAAGACTCTTGAGAGTCCCTTGGACTGCAAGGAGATCCAACCAGTCCATCCTAAAGGAGATCAACCCTGGATATCCATTGGAAGGACTGATGTTGAAGCTCTCTAATACTTCAGCCACCTGATGCAAAGAGCCAACTCACTGGAAAAGACCCTGGTGCAGGGAAAGATTGAAGGCAGGGGGAGAAGGGGTCGACAGAGGATGAGATGGTTGGATGGCATCACTGACTTGGTGGACATGAGTTTGAGCAAGCTCCGGGAGATAGTGAAGGACAGGGAAGCCTGGCGTGCTGCAGTTCATGGGGTCACAAAGAGACACGACTGAGTGACTGAACAAATATTAATGATGCACAAAATGATTGCCCCTCAAATGTCACTGTTATTATTAACAACAAGTAGGACACATTAGGACCGCAGTCTCCCTTCTAACGTGACCAGAAGCCTACGTTTCCCTTTGTTTGCCTAGAGGTTAGCGCCTCCCCGGCTGCATAGATGCCTCACGCCTGTCTCTGAAAGCATCAAAGAAAGGTCCCCGTCCTGACGCCTGATGGAGAGGAACTTCGCTAACACTCTCCACTCCTGTTCTCTGCAAATAGCGCCCGAGCAGCAGGCCACCCTGAGCAGACGGCTCAGAGGATGCCATCTAGACTGAATCCAGGGGAGAAGAAGGGCTTTTCTGGCCGGTGACGCTGTTCAAGGCGTGAGGTGCTGATTTCTCAGGGTGAATGGACACTGGAGAAGTTTATCTTTTTTAAAGCAAGGGAAAGAGAAGGCCACTTTCCTCTTCGACACCCAGAGAACCACAGTGTGTAAAGGGGGAGCCTTCCCGACCCAGAGTCTAGTTTAACCTGAGGCCTGAGACAGCTGGGATCCAGGCGGGGTGTTTACAACCAGCCTCCTATTTACATTTCTTGAGGAAAGGAGGCAGGTGGGCTGGAGGCTGGATATTTACCATCAGCCTCCTGTTTGCATTTCAAAAAAGGAATAACAACAGAAATAGGGTAAAGAGCCAGGCTTCCTTCCTGTTTTAAGATACAGCCGTGGGCGGGGGTGGGGTGGGGGGGGCGGGGCTGATGCTGCACAGGCACAGGAAGCCTCCTTGGGGGGTCAAAAAAGGAGGGGAACCATCCCTTAATAGGTAATGCAAAGCAGCCCTCCTGTTGGCCTTTGGGCTGGAATCCATCTTGGGAAAAAGTTGCACACGCATGTTGGGGAGGGTCCTCGGGCTCTTCGGGTGTGGGAAAAGAAATCAGGTAACTGGCCAAAGGCAAAGACCTGGAGGAACTGCCCTATACAGATGATTTAACCGTCTCTCTGCTGGTCTCCTCACTAGATGGGACACTCACACCCTTTCTCTGCCTTACCAATGGACCTGCCGTGTGCATGCTGTCGTGCCCGATTCTTTATGACCTTCTGGACTGTGGCCCACCAGGCTCCTCTGTCCATGGGATTTCCAGGCAAGAATACTGGAGTGGATTGCCATTTCCTTCTCCAGAGGATCTTCCGGACCCAGGGATCGAACCTCGGTCTCCTGCATCTCCGGCACTGCAGGCGGATTCTTTACCACTGAGCCATTGGGGAGGCCCTATTTCTGCCTTCCTTCCATCTTAACAAACTATTTCTCTGTGTGCTCTCCTACTTGTTGTTCTGAGTCTCTAATAATAAACTTTGAACCTGTTTTTATAGCTTTTGCCTCTTAGACAAATGTATTTTTCAGTGGGGGCAAGGGCCAGTGGAATTTTGCTTCTCGCCTCTAGCCCTTGCTGGACTAGTGGCCAGGATTCCTGGCTTTCATCCAGGATCAGATCAGATCAGATCAGTTGCTCAGTCGTGTCCGACTCTTTGCGACCCCATGAATCGCAGCACACCAGGCCTCCCTGTCCACCACCAACTCCGGGAGTTCACTCAGACTCACGTCCATCGAGTCAGTGATGCCATCCAGCCATCTCATCCTCTGTCGTCCCCTTCTCCTCTTGCCCCCAATCCCTCCCAGCATCAGGGTCTTTTCCAATGAGTCAACTCTTCACATGAGGTGGGCAAAGTACTGGAGTTTCAGCTTCAGCATCATTCCTTCCAAAGAAATCCCAGGGCTGATCTCCTTCAGAATGGACTGGTTGGATCTCCTTGCAGTCCAAGGGACTCTCAAGAGTCTTCTCCAATACCACAGTTCAAGAGCATCAATTCTTCAGCGCTCAGCCTTCTTCACAGTCCAACTCTCACATCCATACATGACCACAGGAAAAACCATAGCCTTGACTAGACGAACCTTTGTTGGCAAAGTAATGTCTCTGCTTTTCAATATGCTATCTAGGTTGGTCATAACTTTCCTTCCAAGGAGTAAGCGTCTTTTAATTTCATGGCTGCAGTCACCATCTGTACCAGGTTCAATTCCTGGGCAGGGGGGTCTAAGATCTTGCTTCAAGTTACCACTCACTGCTGTCTCTCCAAAATCAGACCCTCCTTCATGTGACAGAGGAAAACACTGAGGCCTACACAGCAGAGGGAGCTTGTCTGTACTCCCAAGGCAAAAAGACGGAGGAGGGTCCCCTGTTTTCTTGAGAATACAACCAAAGCCATTTAACTGAAGACACGTTCTCATAAAGTCAGTACTTATGTGCCCTGCAGGCATGTGTGCCAATGAGCATAACAGCTCAAATGTATTTTCCTAAAATAAAAATTCAAGTAATTGTGCAAAAATTTAAGAAGAAACTGCCTGCAAAGGTGAGAGATCCGTGTTCGATCCCTGGGTTGGGAAGATCTCCTGGAGAAGGATATGGCAACCCACTCCAGTATTCTCGCCTGCAGAATCCCATGGACAAAGGAGCCTGGTGGGCTACAGTCCTACTGAACGTGGGATCGCAGAGAGTCGGACACGACCAAAGCGACTTAGCAGCAGCAGCAGTTAGTGAAAACTGAAGCACAGAGCATGACTGAAGTCCCTCAAGATTCTGAAATTCCAAAGAGCAAACTGTATTCTAAACGATGCGGTGGCTTCCCTTGTAGCTCAGTTGGCAAAGAATCCACCGGCAATGCAGGAGACTTGCTGGCAATGCAGGAGACCTGGGTTTGATACGTGGGTCAGGAAGATCCCCTGGAGAAGGCAATGGCAACCCACTCCACTGTTCTTGCCTGGAAAATCCCATGGATGGAGGGGCCTGGCGGGCTGCAGTCCACGGGGTCGCCAGAGTCGGACCGAGTTGGCAACTAAACCACTACCAAACAGTGGGGTGACTGCACCTCTCCGATATTTAACTCCCTCTCAGCAGGGGATCCGCCTTCGGCACGTGTCGGTAGAGCACGTCTAGTGTTACCTATTTCCGGCTTGTCGAGCAGACTGACGAGGATGCGGAAAGGCTTCAGGTACCCGTGGTGGCGCTCCTCTACGTCGGTGTCAGGGAACTTCTGGTGCAGGATCTCAGCCAGACCCTATTGTTTTTTTTTAAAAAAGCCACACATTAGGGTATTATATACAGTATAGTGTTGATGGCTTATGGTGAACGGTGTTGGATTTGGAATCTCCAAAGGAGAGGGTTTTGCTTTGGGACCAGAGACTTGGCTTCAGTCACTCAGAGCAAAAGTTTTATTACAGTGAAAAGTGGACAGAGAAACACTTCTGACATCAGAAGGCGGTGGAGTTTGGTTGGGGCTTTATATACTTTTTCAGTTGCTTACTAACAGTAGAAAGGTCTTACCAGACCCACTTCCACAACATCTTTCTTAAGAAAACAGGATGAGTCAGAAGGTTCTTAAGGAGAAGAAACATGTACTTGAGCAAGATACATTGTTGCTATATAATTATTAGCATCGAGTTTAAGCAAAGGAGAAAAGGAAAGATATTCCCATTTGAATGCAGAGTTCCAAAGGACAGCAAGGAGAGATAAGAAGGCCTTCCTCAGTGATCAATGCAAAGAAATAGAGGAAAACAATAGAATGGGAAAGACTAGAGATCTCTTCAAGAAAATTAGAGACACCAAGGGAACAAACATTTCATGCAAAGATGGGCTTGATAAAGGACAGAAATGATATGGACCTAACAGAAGCAGAAGATATTAAGAGGTGGCAAGAATACACAGAAGAACTGTATAAAAAAGGTCTTCATGACCCAGATAATCATGATGGTGTGATCACTCACTTAAAGCCAGACATCCTGGAATGTGAAGTCAAGTGGGCCTTAGAAAACATCACTATGAACAAAGCTAGTGGAGGTGATGGAATTCCAGTTGAGCTATTTCAAATTCTGAAAGATGATGCAGTGAACGTGCTGCACTCAATATGCCAGCAAATTTGGAAAAATTAGCAGTGGCCCACAGGACTGGAAAAGGTCAGTTTTCACTGCAATCCCAAAGAAAGGCAATGCCAAAGAATGCTCAAACTACTGCACAATTGCACTCATCTCACACGCTAGTAAAGTAATGCTCAAAATTCTCAAAGCCAGGCTTTAGCAATACGTGAACCATGAACTTCCAGATGTTCAAGCTGGTTTTAGAAAAGGCAGAGGAACCAGAGATCAAATTGCCAACATCTGCTGGATCATGGAAAAAGCAAGAGAGTTCCAGAGAAACATCTATTTCTGCTTTATTGACTATGCCAAAGCCTTTGACTGTGTGGATCACAATAAACTGGAAAATTCTGAAAGAGATGGGAATACCAGACCACCTGACCTGCCTCTTGAGAAATCTGTATGCAGGTCAGGAAGTAATAGTTAGAACTGGACATGGAACAACAGACTGGTTCCAAAAAGGAAAAGGAGTACGTCAAGGCTGTATATTGTCACCCTACTTATTTAACTTCTATGCAGAGTACATCATGAGAAATGCTGGGCTGGAAGAAGCACAAGCTGGAAGCAAGATTGCCGGGAGAAATATCAATAACCTCATATATGCAGATGACACCACCCTTATGGTAGAAAATGAAGAGGAACTAAGCCTCTTGATGAAAGTGAAAGAGGAGAGTGAAAAAGTTGGCTTAAAGCTCAACATTCAGAAAACGAAGATCATGGCATCTGGTCCCATCACTTCATGGGAAATAGATGGGGAAACAGTGGAAACAGTGTCAGACTTTATTTTGGGGGGCTCCAAAATCACTGCAGATGGTGACTGCAGCCATGAAATTAAAAGACACTTACTCCTTGGAAGGAAAGTTATGATCAACCTACATAGCATATTCAAAAGCAGAGACATTACTTTGCCAACAAAGGTCCGTCTAGTCAAAGCTATGGTTTTTCCAGTGGTCATGTATGGATGTGAGAGTTGGACTGTGAAGAAAGCTGAGCGCCGAAGAATTGATGTTTTTGAACTGCGGTGTTGGAGAAGACTCTTGAGAGTCCCTTGGACTGCAAGGAGATCCAACCAGTCCATCCTAAAGGAGATCAGTCCTGGGTGTTCATTGGAAGGACTGATGCTGAAGCTGAAAGTCCAATACTTTGGTCACCTGATGCGAAGAGTTGACTCATTGGAAGAGTCTGATGCTGGGAGGGATTGGGGGCAGGAGGAGAAGGGGACGACAGAGGATGAGATGGCTGGATGGCATCACCGACTCAATGGACATGAGTTTGGGTAAACTCCAGGAGTTGGTGATGGACAGGGAGGCCTGGTGTGCTGCAATTCATGGGGTTGCAATGAGTTGGACAGGACTGAGCCACTGAATTGAACTGATAGAGTTTAAGGAAAAACAGACCCTTGAGCAAGATGAGTTGTTTTGTTGTGTAATCATTAGCTCTGGGTTTAAAGAAAGTTAGTCTTAGAAGAGATAGATTGTTGTCATAACAACTCAGAGTTCAAGGGGAAAAAAAAATGTCTTATGTGACTAAGATGAAGGAAGGTAGGAAAAAAAAGGTTTGTCCCTCAAGGTCCTGGACTCCTTATCAGCCTACTTAAGAATCAGCTGTCTCTCAAAAGAGACACAGATGTAAACAACAGACTTTTGGACTCTGTGGGAGAAGGTGAGAGTAGGTGATTTGAGAATAGCATTGAAACATGTATATTACCATATGTGAAACAGATCACCAGTCCGGGTTTGATGCATGAGACAGGGTGCTCAGGGCTGGTGCATTGGGATGACCCAGAGGGATGGGGTGGATAGGGAGGTGGGAGGGGGGTTTAGGATGGGGGACACATGTACACCCGTGGCTGATTCATGTCAATGTATGGTAAAAACCACCACAATATTATAAAGTACTTAGCCTCCAATTAAAAAAAAAAAAGAATCAGCTGTCTCAGAGTGACATCACGGATTGTTCTAGTTGTTAAACATTCTGGGATAGAAGTAAAAGCAGTCACACGGCATGAGATGAGAACCTGTGGCCTTCCACACCATGGGTCTTGCATCCTTGGATTCAGTCGTCCACAGATTGCAAATATTTGGGGGGAAAAAATTCCAGAAAGTTCCCAAAGGCAAAACTTGAGCTTTCCATGCACTGGCAACTACTTATATAGCATATACACTGTGTTCTGCAACATATTTACACAGCATTTATGCCACAAACGGAGAAGGCAATGGCACCCCACTCCAGTACTTTTGCCTAGAAAATCCCATGGACGGAGGAGCCTGGTAGGCTGCAGTCCATGGGGTCACTAGAGTCGGACACGACTAAGCGACTTCACTTTCACTTTTCACTTTCATGCATTGGAGAAGGAAATGGCAACCCACTCCAGTGTTCTTGCCTGGAGAATCCCAGGGACAGGGAAGCCTGGTGGGCTGCCATCTATGGGGTCGCACAGAGTCAGACACGACTGAAGTGACTCAGCAGTAGCAGTATGTCACAAATCATCTAGAGGTGGTATCACAAGTAGAGATGAATTAAGGTACGAGAGAGGATGAGCATATGTTACATGCAAACACCAGGCTGTGTTATATACAAGGGACTTAAGCATCTGTGGATTTTGGTATCCACAGGGTGGGGGTGCGGCAAGGGCTGGAACCACTCCCTGTGGATTCCAGGAGATGACCACACATGGATTTTTCCCAACTTCGTATGAAGGAACGGGCCCCATGTCTACTTCGAGGTCCCAGAAGGAATCTCACTGAAAAACCACAATTAGGAAGGTCCTGATTGGGATCCCCTTTCCAGAAATGCTCCTTTACCTCAACTAAAAGATCCTTGGAGTATTTCTCAAAAAAATACATGGACTGGTCTTCATAAACATTTGAGACTTCAGATTCGGGCACGATGGTATTTCCTTTAATATCTGAACCTGTAAAAGAACAAGAAGCATGAGATGTAAAGAAATTTACACGTTCAGAGTACATCTTATCGTGCAAAGGTCTTATGCTCTGGTATTTCAAAAAATAGAATGCTTCCAACAGAAAATAAAAATCAGATTCAGCAAAAGCAAGTCCTGTCTTTCTGACAGTGGTGTGCCAGGGATCAGACAGGCAGAACTCCATCCCAACAGGCCTCAGTTGAGTTTACCCCAAGAATTCATCCTGACTGTCTTTGACAAGTATGATTATGAGAATCAAACAGAATGACTATCATTTGTGAAAACCGGTGCTTACTTGTACAGCAGTATGAGAAATCAAGGTATTCTCATCTGTACGCCCTCATTTTGAGCTGTGGCTAAGTCTCTAAGTCCTTAGGGCAAGGCACAGCATCTTTCTAAGCAGAGAGTCTGGACTCCTGGGGTCATGGCTTATACAAGTAGAAGCTGTTACTGAGCTTGGGTCCCTGGTCCTCCCTACAGACAAGGTGCTGAGCCCCCCTGGGAGGGAGCTGTGCATTTGACAAAATCATCCTTTTAACAAAAAAATGTTTAAAGAGCCTGTAAATATCCCTCTGGAGATCCTTTGTAAGCTTCCATGCTATGACTTCTGAAAGTTTTATAACTAGGGGAAGAAAGGGTTAAGAGGACTTTCTGACATTGATATGCCAGGTGGCACAGTGGTAAAGAATCCACCTGCCAAGCAGGAGACGTGGGTTTGATCCCTGGGTTGGGAAGATGCCCTGGAGAAGGAAATGGCAACCCACTCCAGTATTCAACCCACTCCAGAATCCCATGGACAGAGGAGGCTAGCGGGCTACAGTCCATGGGGTTGCAAAGAGTCAGACGCTACTGAGCAACTGGGCACCACGAGGGTTAAAAAGAAAAAAAGCTGAGAAGCAGAGGATTTTCAGGCCAGTGAAAACCCTCTAGGTGACACTCTAATGGGAGACGTGTATTGTTATAGACCTTTGTCTAAACCCACAGAATGCACAACACTGAGTGGGAATAAACGGGGAGGAGGGGGCGGGGCTGTGGTGACGACAACGTGTCGGTGTAGGTCCCTCAACTGTGATAAAAGTGCCGCTCTGCTGGGGGATGCTGGTTAGGGGGAGGCCGCGTGCATTTTGGGGAGGAGGCCTAGATGGGAACTCTCCATACCTTCCTCTTAGTTTTGCTGTGACCCTAAAACTGATCTAAAAAAATAAAGCCTTAAAAGAGAAGCTCTGGAGTCGTTTCACAATCACCCTGTTCACCATCTTCTCTTAGGGACATGAACTTGGGAATCTGCAACATTCAGAAAGTGCTACCTTTTAGGCCCTGTGATCTCCTGAACTTGTCCCCATGAAGCCTTTCAACTGACAGTCAAGGGCTCTTTTCCTGCAGGTGCAGAGTCTGTCCACAAAAGAAGTGCGCAGAAACATGAATCAGGGTTCTCGTGCGCTCCCAAAGCCACCCAAAGAAAGTCAAAGTGTGAGTCGCTCAGTCCTGTCTGACTCTTTGCGGCCCCATGGACTGTAGCCCTCCAGGCTCCTCTGTCCAGGGGATTCTCCAGGCAAGAAGCCTGGAGTGGGCAGCCATTCCCTTCTCCAGGGGAATCTTCCTGACCCAGGGATCAAATCCGAGTCATCTGCATTGCAGAAAGATTCCTTACCATCTGAGCCATCAGATGGTAAGTCATCCAAATACCTCCCCAAATGCATCAAAGCCACAGATGTTCCCATCCAGACAAAACCTTCCTTGACCATATTCCCATGTTTCTGGGTTTTCTCACACATACCCTTGTCCCATGAAACTTCTCCACAGCAACAAGCTTCTACCTGAAGAAGGCCTAGCCACCATTATTTTGTGGTCTTTCAAGTTTCTTAAAATTGAATTCAGTTAACATTTTACAAATCTCATTGCTCAGTTGCTTGGTCGTATCCAACTCTTTGCGACCCTATGGATGACTGTAGCCTGCCAGGCTCCTCTGTCCATGGGATTTCCCAGGCAAGAACACTGCAGTGGGTTGCCATTTCTTTCTCCAGAAAATCCCGTCACTTCCCTGTATTTTATGTACTGACTGCAAAATAACCAAAGCTGCGGGCTAGACAGCGGAACTCTGCTGACCAGTTGACAGTTTGGTCTGCGTGCTGTCTTACCACACTGATGACATTCAGAAATGCATCACCAAGATTAGAACTTATTCCCCAAATCAGCACCTTCCCTCTGGCTCTCTAGCCCCTACATACCAAGTAACCACGCGTAAAGCCTTCTGTTCAGAGACATATCCCGTCTCAGGAGGGTCTGAGTGGCAGCTGAGAGGATGCACACGATGTCGGATCTGAGCAGGGGGATGGCTCTCTCGTTGGAATCCTAGGAGGAGGACGGAGGAAACTTTACTGCAAGGTGATGACACGGTAAATTGCTGGCCTTCTGACACGTGGACCCTCTTTAGCAGCCTACAAAGCTTTACCTTAAAGAGGGGGTTCTCAAAAGGGGTGGATTCTTAACACGCTGCCCAGGGGAGAAGCTACTCGATTCTGCTATGGAAACACCACCCGCACAGAAATGAGCTGAACGTGTTTCAGTGGTCGCTGAGCGCCTGCCCTCCCCTCCTGACAAGACGGCTCGGGTCTCTCCCGCCTACCCCACGGCCTCAGGGAAGACCAGCACTGCCCCTGGAAGAACACAGACTGCTCACCAGACAGGTATAAAATGGGAAGAAGAACAGGACAATCTCCAGGTTATTTCTTTGCACCAGCACGTTTGAGTCCAACAGGCACGCACATAAGGACTTTATCTGCAAGGGACAAAACGCCGTGAACATTTCATGCCCAAGACACTGAGCATCATTTGCAGCCATTCTTTTTAATCGTAAAAATGAAAACAACTTTTCCTGGTCATCTTGAAACCACTGTGTTAACGTCACGTGGAACAGAACAACACGGTGTAAATATGGGAAATTTGGTTCTAGCTCCAGACGCTAGGGGGAGCTCTGTGTCATGGGAAAGACGGCACTGTTTGATTTCAGAAGTGGAGAGGCTTGGACCAGATGGCCAGGCTCTAAGACCTCAGATCCTACAATCCCAGAAAGAAACGTTTTTAAGTTCCAACAGGGACCTTTGACTATATTAAAACTCCAATGACATCCAGCCAAACGGACTCCAAACCAATTCAATGAGGATTTTGAGGGCCCTTTCTGAGTACAGATAGATGTTGTACAGCCGCAGCATAGAAAACCAGCCATAAGAAGAGTTTTAACAAAAAGCTGTGAGACGGGAAGAGGAGAGGGCAAGATCTTTCCACCGGGGGCAACAGCGAAGCTTTGTGGGGAAGCTGAGCTTGAAAGACAGGACAGATGCTGAGATGGGAGAGAAGAGATGGGCAGTGAGCACAGGATGAGGGAGGGACCAACTTGAGCAAAGACAGCATCACAGATGTGCCAGGCCAGGAGGGGCAGCAGCTCTGGGAGCGCAGACGGCCGGGAGGGGAGAGTCAGGCCTCTGGGCGACCGGGAGCAGACCGTCAGGACACTCCTGAGGATGGACTTTATCTGCTGGCAGCAGGTAATTTTTCAAAGACAGAAAAGATCTAAGCAAAGCTATGCCTCAGCAAAGTGAAGTCTTGCAGCAACCAAAAAAGCACTGGATGCGAGAGGGAAGAGGTGGGGAGAAATCAGTTAGAAAATTACATGGTGGTCCCAGAACAAGACCGAAGGAGCCGAAGCAGGGAGGTGAAAACGGAGGTAGAGACAAAGCGGTGCTGACGGGGCAGAGAAGGAGGGAGTGTGTCTGTGAGGGTCTCCTCTGTCCTAAGCATCGGACGATGTCCCTTCATCACTCTTTTCCTCGGAGAGCCCAACAGGGAGATCTATTACTTCCACGGTGCAAAGAGGAATGGATTCAGAGCGGTAAGGAATCGCTGCCCACTTTCTTAACGATGAAATCAGCTTTGAACGTTTTCAGTTTGAAGCGAGGTCCACCACTAGGTGGCGGTAGACTGCAAGCCATTAAACAAGTGTTAAGTTGGGGAGAGTTGGTTTGACGCCCCGCCCCAGCCCCGTGCCGCAATCTCCGCCCCCGCTCCGCCCCCACCGGCCGCCCCCTGCCAGGCCCGGGGCACCCACCGTGAGCTGGTAGTCAGTCCCCAGCATGTACTTCTGCTCCCGGCCGGGCGCGCCCCGGTTGATGTGGCCCACCACGAAGAGCGAGGCGGGCAGGCGGATGGACGGGCTGGCCAGGACACTCCCCCAGAGGGCGGCGTAGAAGACCTCCCTGCCGACCACCAGGGACAGCCTCAGGAGCAGCGCGTCCGTCCTAGGACGGGAGAGCACAGCGTCAGGGCGCTAACCAGGGAAATGCCACCTTCCTCATTCTGAGCCGCCGCCGTGCGCCCCTTCAGTGTCTGTCTGCCTGCCAGCTGTCACTGAAAACTGAATTTGCTAGGACAAACGTGTCACCGAGAGGGGCCGCGTCTTGGCCGAGGGACAGCGTCTGACCGGTCGTGTCCCCCTTGGGGCACAGAGATCGGTCTCCACCTCTGGCCTCACCACAGATGTCACCGTGCTTGTGGGAGGCGGGCCCACTCCCCCAAGGAGATAAGCAGACCTGTCTCCCTGTATAAAAGCATGAGGAGTCATTAACGTGTGGAAAAAAACACAACAAAAGCTGACACGACTGATTAAAGACCTAAGTAATGATAAAGACTTCCATAGTGGCTCAGATGGTGAAGAATCCGGCTGCAATGCAGGAGACTTGTGTTCAATCCCTGGGTGGGGAAGATCCCCTGGAGAAGGAAATGGCAACCCACTCCATATTCTTGCCTGGAGAATCCCATGGACACAGGAGCCTGGCAGGCTACAGTCCATGGGGTCACAGAGAGTCAGACACGACTTAGCGACTATCACTCACTCACTCAGTGATAAAGACGTCCCTGACCTGAGCACGGCCACTACGTGCCCAGGGACACTGGACTTCAGAAATACTGGGGACGGTTGTTGCCTGGGCCTCCCACACCATGGCACATTCTAGAAGGTCTGGGGCCATTTTCCTGACACTCTGCCTCCAGCATCTCCACACCCCAGCTCCCACTGCGGGAAGCCCTCCTGTGGACCACCTGCCTGGATTCAGGTCTTATCTTTACCCGGGATGCCGTGACACCGCATCGGCACTTGGACGGACCTCCTCAGAGAGAAGCAGCATTGAGGGGTGTAAGCTTGTTTTTCCACCAACACGGACCGAGGTGGGCCCCTCTCCGCTTGGGGAGCGCCTGTGGCTAGCGGGGCCCTTTCCCTCCAACTGTGAAAACACAGCTTCTGGGCCCAGTGACAGCACTTATCAGTACAGTGGAGGCAGCTCCCCCGTAGGGATTTCACTTGAGGAGGAGGTCTGACTTGAAATCTAAAATGATTCCATCTTTCATATGCTTCCTATTTGCATCCCGGGGGGGGGGGGGGAAAAGGACAAGCCCAGTATAAAGCAGTGGCGTTCTGGAATCAGCAATCCTCTGTCTACTTCTTGGCAGTGGAGCCTGGGACAAATGAAAGCCCTGTGCATGTCATCTCAGCCGTGGCAGAGAAAAGGGGTGAAAATAACGCAAGTTGTGTCTTGAGCAGACACTCATCACGGGTCTGTTCTGCTAGCTGACCCTCCCCAGTTCCCAGATGAGCATCTGACACGTGGCTGGGCCTCCAGAAAACTGTCAGATGAATGCCACTCTCTCCACTTCACTGTGACCCACGCTGTGTGCAGCTTGCTCTTGTTGTTCCACAGCTAAGTCACGTCCGACTCTTTGTGACCCCACTAACCGCAACACACCAGGCCTCCCTGTCCCTCACCGTCTCCCGGAGTTTGCCCAAGTTCAGCTTGCTCATGTATATTTAGACATTTTGTACAAGAAAAGTCTACTACCTTTCAACACCAAAAATTAATTCTGTTTTCCTTAACCCTAGCGCTTTTCGACTCATAAAATATCCGTAGCGAATGACACAGAGAAAAAAAAACAAAATGAAGAAGCATCAGTAACAGCCAAATACTTAGAAGGACACAGAATGGTTTAGTGGCTAAAGGTATTGATCAGCCTTCTATCAGGGCTGAGCCAACAAATAGAGCTTCTCTCTGCCCAGCTCTGAAAACCACCAAAAGCCCTAGTTTGGGGTAGAAGCAGCATTCAGCAGCTGCAGTTGCGGTAAGCTGGGTAGATGGGTCCCTGTGGACACAGTGGACACACAGGATGGTCCTGAGCTAGGAAGAGATTCCCACAGCAGCAGATTAATCCAGGAAGCCCCCGGAGAGCTCGTCTCTCCAGGGTCCCTATCACACAAGACCAATGCCAAGCTAAAACCCATCACAAACGCTACAGCATGGACACTGCTGTCTCCTGCCCCTTGCTTACAAAAGCGTATCTCCAAAGCACATTTCAGGGAACACTGGCCACGGTAGAGGGGGTTCCACCATCCGAGAGCCTGGGGAATGCCACTTATGCTATCCCTTCTTCAACATTCAGAGAACACTGCCCAGTTTTCTTTATTAAAGAAACGGGCTTCCCTTGTGGCTCAGCTGGTAAAGAACCCACCTGCAATGCAAGAGACCTGGGTTCAAACTCTGGGTTGGGAAGATCCCCTGGAGAAGGAAAGGCTACCCACTCCAGTATTCTGGCCTGGAGAATTCCATGGACTGTACAGTCTCTGGGCTCACCAAGAGTCAGACAAGACTGAAAGACTTTCACATTAAAGAAGCAGTTTAATATAAAAATAAAAATTTTACCTTAAAAATGAATGGATATTAAAAATTTAAATGATGTTACAGGTCAGAAAAACAAGCAGTTATGAAAAGACTCTGCCATGGAGGGGGGTTTCCTAGGTGGTGCTAGTGGTAAAGAATCTGCCTGCCAATGCAGGAGAGGCAGATTTGATTCCTGGGTCAGGAAGATCCCCTGGAGAAGGGAATGACAACCCACTCCAGTATTCTTGCCTGGAGGATCTCATGGACAGGAGCATAGAGAGCTATAGTCCACGGTGTCATAAAAGTGTTAGACATGACTGAGCAACTAAACAACAAAACTTCTATGGAGAGCAAAGTAAAGAGCAAGATAACTGGGGTTAAAAGCTCAAGTCAAAGTCACTCAGATAGTGAGGGACAGGAAGGCCTGGTGTGCTGCAGTCCGCGGGGTTGGAGTTGCAAAAAGTTGGACGCAACTTAGCAAATGAACAACAAGGGGGAGAAAACTCTAGGACCAGCAGGGCTTCCTCAGTGTGGTGCTGGCCTTGGCCAGAAGAGAGGCCAATGAAGATTTGCCCACTGCCATTTAAATCAGGGTTTCTCACCCTGTACCATGTGGATCCTGGGGCTGGGCCCTCCTTTGCAGTGGGGGCAATCGTGTGCATCTTGGGATGTTCAGGCACACCCCTCACCTCTACCCACTAGATGCCAGTAGCACTCGCCCCACCCTGGTGTAACACCCAAAAAATGTACTCAGGTACTGCCAAGGGTCCCCTGGGGGCTGGAGCCACCCTAGGCTGAGAACCACTGAGTTCAAGGGTCATGTCTGGGGAGCCAGGTTTTGCCTGCTTTCCGCCCACTGAAAACTTCCCACCTGTCTTCCATCTCCTCGGAGCAGGGGTTTAGCATCCACCCCCAACCACGAATCCTGTCTTCCTCGTATAGCAACTCACAGCAAGCCACGTGGGCACTTCCTGTGCACTTTACAAGGGGGATCCTGGGCGGGAGTGGTTTGCGGACATCAAAGGGTTATTAGAAAGCCAGGGTGAATAATGAGACCGAACGCCGGCCAAAATCTCCATTGCCTTATGGTTCACTGACAAGCAGAGACCAGGAACTGTCCCCGCCTCCACGAAACCCATGACTCAGCAGCCCCAATGCGCTCACTCACTCACCCCTCAGTATTTTCCACCGGCTCAGACATCGTGACTGGCCCACCCCCAGACCCCCTGCCGAGTATCTGCTGGGGGTGGGGGGTTGGGGGGGTGTCTGACTCAATTCCTGAGCAGGTTAGGAAGGAACCCTCTCAAACCGACCTGGATACATTCAGTCACCTGATCGCTGTGCCCATACGCCTGCGCTCAGAGACCATACAACCCTGCCCCAGCCTTCACCTCGGAAGGCTGGTCGCTCGTACCCCTGAGCGCCGAAGACGCCGGGTCGGGCTTTTGTCACAGCCACATGTACCCTGTGACTCACAGAGCTTTACTCAGCTCGCGGTTGAACATTGAGAAATCATAATATTAGGAGAAAACACTCGTGTTCATCGGCTGGAGCAACCGTTTAAATGAACATTCATTGATCAGCCGGGAGAATATATGACAACACCCTGACTGCTGACAGGTTTCTGGTGTGATTCATTCTTACAGGTTAAAAAAAATTGCCTTACACTGTGGGAGCTGAAGTGCTCATCTTTAGATGATGGGGGCACGGGGGAAGCATTTACAGTAAACATCTGTAAAACAGGAATGGACCCGAACTTCTAGAAAGAGCCTGGGGCTAGGAGTCAAGAGCAGAGTCGGGTAAAAGTTGGCTTGTTAACCCCGTGTGACCCTGACTCTTCCTGAACCCACAGGCCCACCTGGCTTCTCAGGGCATGGAGCTAGGTTTAAGATAGCAACGAGACGGACCCTGTCTCCAAGGGAAGTGGATGCTAGTGACTCAGCACGTCACAGAGGTGGATTCCCCACGGGGAGGTGGAGGGCCACCACCCGCTCTGAGTGGAAGCCTCAAACAGCCCAAGTGCACATCAAACGCCAGGATGGATGCGTGTGACTTTAACGCACCCTTGGGTCACCAGCCACCATCCTGCAAACATTCTGATTATTTGGTTTCCTTCAGGGGCATACTCTGAGTGGGCCCTGGATGGATTCCATGCTTCCACTCCATGCCCCCTGCCACTCCCTGCCACAGTTGACACCATAAGGCAAAGGTGGCACGGCTGGGGTCTCTGGTGTGGGGAAGATTCGAGCAGGGCTTTGGGTCATCACATGGAAACTTGTGCAAGCGTGCAGGTTTCTAGATCGCCGGCCAGCTGCACGTGGGCTCTGGAAACGGGTCCTGTGAACAGAGGCTCATCACCGTGACATCACTCAGAACAGTTCACACCCTGGAAGTTGAGTTTTCATACTATGATTCTCCAGAAATGATTCTCTGTGTATATGCCATGGTCCAAATGGATAAATCCTCTCTCCCATTCCTAGTGAAAGTGAAAGAGACTCAGTCATGTTTGACTCTTTGTGACTCCATGGATTATACAGTCCATGGAATTCTCCAGACCAGAATACTGGAGTGGGTAGCTGTTCCCTTCTCCAGGGGATCTTCCTAACCTAGGGATCGAACCCAGGTCTCCCACATTATTGGCGGATTCTTTACCATCCTAAGCAGTGACCAAAGCCACCACAATACTGTAATTAGCCTCCAATTAAAATAAATAAATAAAAGCAAACAAACACCATTGCATGAACTTCGGTGCCTGTGAGCTTGCCAAGTTTCTCCAAGTTGCTTGCAACTCATCAAGCCAAGCCCTACCCAGCAATGAAACACAGGCTTGCCTTTTTTATTTGGAAGCAGCCTAGTAAACAATGGGCTTCCCTGGTGGCTCAAACAGTAAAGAATCTGTCTGCAATGCTGGAGACCTGGGTTCGATCTCTGGGTCGGGAAGATCCCCTGGAGGAGGGCATAGCAAACCCCTCCAGTATTCTTGGCCTGGAGAATCCCCATGGACAGAGGAGCCAGCCAGGCTCCAGTCTGTAAGTTCCTGAAGAGTCGCACGTGACTGAGCGACGAATGCTTTCACGTTCACGAGTATATAGAAGGAGGGAGACCCTCAGAACCTGACACGTAAGAGGCAGAACCCCATCCCCACTGCCCACAGACCAAGAGACTCTGGGGAGCTTTCTCACCTCCCGACCCTCACCTGGAAACGTGGTAAAATTCAAAGGGGCACGCGGTACTTCGTCAGGCAGAGACACCACAGAAAGGTGAACGTCAGCCTGACGTTCTGCACCTACCCTGCTTCTGAGGTCTTCTCCGCACGTCTCCCCCCGTTTCTCACAAAGCAGAATAAACCACAAGCAGGCACCCCCCACCCTGGGGCGGGCGGCCATGGGCTCTGGCTGACACCCACCTGTCATAGATCTCCGAGCCCTCCTCCAGGCCGGGCAGCAGGCCGACGACAAAGGCCTGGAGGCTTGGGAGCAGCAGCTTTTGCAGCGGGAGGAAGTACTTCTCGTACAGGCCGAGCAGCACGGGTCTCACCGACATGGCTGCGTGCGCCAGAAGCGGGAACAGCCCGCAGCTTTGGGGACAGAGAAAAAAGGGAGAGGAGGGAAAATGAGAGGCCTGGTCAGAAGCTCCAAGGGATCAGCCAGCAGCAGGGGTTTCGAGAGCGGCCACGAGCCAGCAGTCTATGCTGGTGACGGAGGTGCCCAGCTGTCACGGGACGGCCACCACCCAGTGCGGGCAGGGGGCAGGCCATAGGCAGTGTGCACACAGTACGTTTCAGCTTAAGGAGAAAAGTCATGGAGGACCGACTCCGGAGGGCGGGCCCCGGGGGATCCTCCTGATGGACGGATTCATGGCGAACGGACACATCCCTTTGTATTTCGCCTTGTTCATCCTTTTCTTGGAGGAGGAAATGGCAACCCACTCCGGTATTCTTGCCTGGAGAATCCCGTGGACAGGGGAGCCTGGTAGGCTTCTGTCCATGGGGTTGCACAGAGTCAGACACAACTGACATGACTTAGCAGCAGCACCAGCATACTTTTCTGAGCTGGCAAACTGAAACGTGGATTCCTTGGGGAATAGAAGAGGGACGTGGTGGGTGAAGCTAGCATTACCTGTACAGGAACAAATCCTTGGCCAGCCATTTGGTCCCCACAATCTTAAAGATGATCTCATAGGTTTCTAGGGCTTTTAAATGCACGCCACTGGGCAAGGCGGGATGCAGGCACTGGGCTAATCTCTTGCTGATGACGAGTCGTCTTGGCAACAGGGAGTACCTCAGGTTACTCTGCAGAGCCTGGAAAACAAGAGGAGATGCACGTGAGGAAGAAGGCAGGGACACGGACAGAGGGGTACGCATCACCCGTCTGGAGGCCAGGAAGACCCCAGCAGGCCGCAGCATGGGTGTAAGAGGCAGGATGTGAGCGGACAGGAAGACACAGGGACGGCTTGGGAGGGCTCAGGGTCCAGGGTCACGAGCCAGCGTTGGGGGTGACAGGGTTGGGGAAGCCCCTAGCATTGCTGGAGTGGAGGCAGGGTGTGGTTTCGAGAGTGAGGGTGATCCTGCGTCCCTTCAACAGAGAAGGAAATCACAACCCACGCCAGTGTTCTTGCCTAGAAAATCCCACGGACAGAGGAGGCTGGTGGGCTTCAGTCCATGGGGTCGCAAAGAGTCGGACACAACTGACCACACCGTACATGTGTTCCCTTCAAAGGGCCTCTGTCTCCATCAGGCCAGCTTCCTGTGAAGCCGCGTGCTTCTGTCCGGGGAAGCCTCCAGTCTACACCTGCGACGGAGCAGAACACAGACCTCCCCGTCCCCGAGAAGAGCCTTGTGTGTGAGCCGCGGAAGGCCTGTGTTTCCCATCAACCTCTCAGCTGTGCTTCACGGCCGTGTGTTCTGAGTGCAGTTTGTGGGGGTCGGTGGGGGGCACCCAGCAGAGATGGGGAGCCGTGTGCTTCTAGGCCAGGATTCCCGGTGTATTCGTCAGGAAGTTCCACAGGAGAAGTCAGATCCCTGCTGGTGTGGAATGACAGTCCCCCCACCACCCTGCCCCGAGTGGGCCTCCTCCAGCAGGACAAGGGCCTGTGTGCGTGCTAAGTCGCTCAGTGTCCAAATCTTTGCAGCTCCACAGATTGTAGCCCACAAGGCTCCTCTGTCCGTGGGATTCTCCAGGCAAGAATACTGGAGCGGGATGCCACGCCTTCCTCCAGGGGATCTTCCCGACCCAGGGCTCGAACTCCTGTCTCTTGCAGCTCCTGCATTGGCAGGCAAGTTCTTTACCACTAGCGCCGCCTGGGAAGCCAGGACTGTGGGCCTGGTCTCTGTTAGGGCATTCCTGGGCGTTCGCTGCGCCTAAGAAATACGGTGGGTGGACTTCCTCCTAACAGGGCGCCTCCCTCCTGGAGCCAGGTCCATGCTGTTCTTCACAGCACCGAGTAGCCACTTCGAGAGCGCTGGGTGGGTCCTCGTGACTCATGTGGATTGTACACCAAATGTCTGTCCTTCCCGTGGAACAATCCACATGACTCACACAAATATTTACTGAAAGCTGACAGGGTGAAGTCCATGCTTCTCACAAAGCCGCTCAAGAAGGCCTCAAAGGCAGACTCATGCCCGATTTGCCAGACCCACATCTCAATGCTTTGGCTTCAAATTTTTTAATAACACAGGTCCACTGGAGGTCCCTGACTGCCCCCCGCTGCCCCACCACCAGCTCTGCCTGAATGTTCTCCTCACTGGACTCAGCTCAGCACCTACTCAGGGAGGCAGGAGCGTCCCCCGCCCAGGGCAGGGTGCCTGTGCAGCTGTGCTCCGTCGGGTTCCACGTGTCACTGACTGACAGCGTGGAGCTAAGCACCATCCTCTCCCGGGCTGAGCTGTGTGAGCCATATGGGGCTGGATCTGCCTTCTTCCTCTGCTGTTCTCGAAACCTCTCTGCACAGTGACCCCTCCCAAGGCAGACAGCTCATAGGAACATCACCTGATGTGTGTCAGAGCTGTGTGGTCTCAGGCCCGTGACAGCTTACTTTCTAGAAGCAAGGAAAATGATTTCACCTCTAAAACACACACTGAGGCTATGCAGGAGGTCAAGGGAAAAGAAGGAAAATGACATTTTCCACCAGAAGCACAGAGTAAACTGAACTCTCAAAATCAATAAAACTACCTCTAAAGGAAAAAAAAAAAACACACCCGAGATCATCAAGAATATTATTTGTAAGAGTTGGATGACTTAAAAGAAAGGGAAAGCCAACCAGTGCCTTTTAATGTGCTCGTGTCCAAAAAAAAATTGAGGCAGTGACCTGGCAAAACGCATTGTGACAGCAGGTGAGAGCTGAGTTATTGAGGCAGAGAGAAAACGACCGTGGGAAACACACAGGAAAGAGCTCATCTGATGACTTTCGAACACACAGAAAAGCAGGTAGCATCGGAACGCACAACCCAGGTTCAACACGTGTGAGCGGGCCAATCCCGACGACAAGGCTTTTAGGAAACCATGTCTGTGACCCACTCACTGGCTAGCCTCTCGATACCTGGGTCCTGGGCTTTCTCCCCAATCTCAGAGGAGGAGAACCAGCTCTGGCCTCACCTGTTACATCTGTCAGGTGGAGCTCCTGCTGTTTAAGTCAAAATCTCACTTCTGCTCAGCAGTCTCAGGACTTCTGCTACTTGAGGTGCAGAAGATGGGCTGCTGCTCCCAAGGGGATCCCCTGGGACCCATAAGTGTTTGTCCACCCCCTGCCGCGCCCTGGGGCTGTACATCAGCAGGATCTCATTTCTCCACCCTTCTGAACACTGGTGTGGGCACCATGACCTACCCTGGCCAGTGAGCTGAGTGGCATCATGTGTCACTCCCAGTACAGGCTTTAGAAGCCAACTTCAAGGCCCAATGGGTTTTCTTTCCCTGCTTCTAAGATTGTGGAGACCCTGCCACGAACTGCAGCCCCTCCCAGACTGGGCCCCTGAGAAATTACAGACAGCAGGAACCACCCGCTGACCCACAGAAGCAGAGCTCAACCATGCTGTGAAAACCACTGAGCTGTTTGTTTTGGGGAACTCTTCATTACCATGGCATAACCTCCCCTCTCCTGACTGACACAAATCTTCCTGGGTAAATGGAATTAAAAGGAAGCACAGCCATTCATTCCAAATGAACAAGGCTGGTTGCTATTGCTCTTAAAATTGTTACTCCGGTTAATTTTGTTAAAGAAACATAACTGAGAACTGCGACCTTACCAGAACTTCTATGTGGAATGGATCGTTCACTGTACTCTGCCCACGCAAATCCAAGCAAACACATCACACCCGAGTCAGGGAGTCAGGGCCTCTGAGTGACAGGTACGCAGAGATGAAGGAAGCTGTTTGATTTGAAGACCAGCAAGAACAAAGGGGACAACAGAGGACGAGATGGCTGGATGGCATCTTCGCCTCAACAGATATGAGTTTGAGCAAACTCCGGGAGATGGTGAGGGACAAGGAAGCCTGCATGCCACAATCCATGGGGTCGCAGAGAGTCAGAAATAAATGAGCAACTGAGCAACAAAGGACAAAGGACAGAATCGGAGAGTACTTAGAAAAACGAGAAGGTGTTCATCCTTTCTGATTAAAAAGAACACAAATCAAAACTTCTGGGAAGTGCTATTCTTTTCACCCATCCATCAGGTTGGCAAGTTAGACGAAAGCACACAGGTTCAGGAGCAGAGACGCCCAGAGATCATGAACTGGGTTCATCAAGCCCCCAGTCGGGATTTGGCCAGACAGTATTTGCAAGCTTGCTCCTTGGAGCAGCTATGATATAGATTGCCCTCTGTACCACTCTCATCACGACTAATGGGGCTAAAATAGTGCCTCAGTCATAGTGATTTTGTTAACACACTTCTCACAGAAGCTGGCATTTAATAAGTGCTTCAAAACTGAAGTTACACAAACAATGAGACAAAGGTTATTATAATGCCTGGTTTAAGTACGTAAGCTTAGGAGTCAGAGTCTGGAATTCCAGTTCCATCCTCTGTTAGATGAACCCCTTAACTTTCCTGGGCTGGACAGGAAGAAAGGGGTCTCACAAAGTTGCAAGCATCATGACATATCACACACAGGGTCTACCATGAGTAAGCAATCAACAAGCATCTCCTCTTATTATAATGACAGTTCAGTCAGTCTTATCCGACTCCTTGAGACCCCATGGACTGCAGCATGCCAGGCCTCCTGGTCCATCACCAACTCCCGGAGTTTACTCACACTCACGTCCATTGACTTGGTGATGCCATCCAACCATCTCATCCTCTATCGTCCCCTTCTCCTTTTGCCTTCAATCTTTCCCAGCATCAGGGTCTTTTCATATGAGTCAGTTCTTCGCATCAGTATTACAGTTTCAGCTTCAGCATCAGTCCTTCCAATGAATATTCAGGACTGGTTTCCTTTAGGATTGACTGGTTGGATCTCCTTGCAGTCCAGGGAACTCTTCAAGAGTCTCCTCCAACACCATAGTTCAAAAGCATCAATTCTTCAGCGCTCAGCTTTCTCTATAGTCCAACTCTCACATCTATACATGACTACTGGAAAAACCATAGCTTTGACTAGATGGACCTTTGTCGGCAAAGTAATGTCTCTGCTTTTTAATAAGCTGTCTAGGTTGGTCATAACTTTTCTTACAAGGACCAAGCATCTTTTAAGCTCATGGTTGCAGTCACCATCTGCAGTGATTTTGGAGCCCAAAAAATAAAGTCAGCCACTGTTTCCACTGTTTCCCCATCTATTTGCCATGAAGTGATGGGACCAGATGCCATGATCTTAGTTTTCTGAATGTTGAGTTTTAAGCCAGCTTTTTCACTCTCCTCTTTCACTTTCATCAAGAGGCTCTTTCTGCCATAAGGGTGGTGTCATATGCATATCTGAGGTTATTGATATTTCTCCAGGCAATCCTGATTCCAGCTTGTGCTTCATCCAGTCCAGCATTTCTCATGATGTACTCTGCATAAAAGTTAAACAAGCAGGGTGACAATACACAGCCTTGATGTATCCTTTCCCAATCTGAAAGCAGTCTGTTGTTCCATGTCCAGTTCTAACTGGTTCTTTTTGAACTGCATACAGATTTCTCAGGACGCAGGTCAGGTGATCTAGTATCAAAAGCTCTTCTGCTTATAAAAAACTCTCCTGCTTTTTCAATGATCTAATGGATGTTGGCAATTTGATCTCTGGTTCCTCTGCCTTTTCTAAAGCCACCTTGAACATCTGGAAGTTGACAGTTCACGTACTGTTGAAGCCTGGCTTGGAGAATTTTGAGACTTATTTTGCTAGTGTGTGAGATGAGTGCAATTGTGCGGTAGTTTGAGCATTCTTTGGCATTGCCTTTCTTTGGGATTGGAATGAAAACTGACCTTTTCCAGTCCTGTGGCCACTGCTGAGTTTTCCAAATTTGCTGGCATATTGAGTGCAGCACTTTCACAGCATCATCTTTCAGGATTTGAAATAGCTCCACTGGAATTCCATCACCTCCACTAGCTTTGTTCATAGTGATGCTTCCTAAGGCCCACTTGACTTCACAGTCCAGGAAGTTTGACTCTAGGTGAGTAATCACACCATCATGGTTATCTGGGTCGTGAAGATCTTTATTGTACAGTTCTTCTGTGTATTCTTGCCACCTCTTCTTAATATCTTCTGCTTCTGTTAGGTCCATACCATTTCTGTCCTTTATTGTGCCCATCTTTGCATGAAATGTTCCCTTGGTATCTCTAATTTTCTCGAAGAGATCTCTAGTCTTCCCCATTCTATTGTTTTCCTCTATTTCTTTGCATTGATCACTGAGGAAGGCTTTCTTATCTCTCCTTGCTATTCTTTGAAACTCTGCATTCAAATAGGTATATCTTTGCTTTTCTCCTTTGCCTTTCACTTTTCTTCTTTTCATAGTTATTTGTAAGGTCTTTTCAGACAACCATTTTGCCTTTTTGCAATTCTTTTTCTTGGGGATGGTCTTGATCACTGCCTCCTGTACAATGTCACGAACCTCTGCCCATAGTTCTTCAGGCACTCTATTAGATCTAATCCCTTGAATCTATTTCTCATTTCCACTGTATAGTTGTAAGGGATTTGATTTAGGTCATACCTGAATGGTCTAGTGGTTTTCCCTACTTTCTTCAATTTAAGTCTGAATTTGGCAATAAGGAGTTCATGATCTGAGCCATAGTCAGCTAGTATTAAAAATGGAGACAAAAATGCACTGCATTTTAAAAGAACTGACTGAAATCCAATCACTTACAAATAATGTCCTTTATTGTCACAAAAGCAAATAAGGACACTAGTTAAATGTCTTAAGAACGTTTGAGGAATTGTTGTTCAGTTACTCAGTCATGTCTGACTCTTTGTGAACCCATGGACTGCAGCAAACCAGGCTTTTCTGTTCTTCACTGTCTCCTGGAATTTGCTCAAACTCATGTCTGTTGAGTCAATGACGCCATCCAACCATCTCATCCTCTGTTGCCCCCTTCTCCTCCTTCCCTCAATGTTTCCCAGCATCAGGGTCTTTTTCAATGAGTAGGGTATTCCCATCAGGTGGCCAAAGTATTAGAGCTTCAACATCAGTCCTTCCAATGAATATTCAGTGTTGATTTCCTTTAGGATTGACTGATTTGATTTGCTGTCCAAGGGACTCTCAAGAGTCTTCTCCATCACCCCATTTTGAAAGCATCAATTCTTCAGCACTCAGCGCTCTTTATGGTTCAATTCTCACATCTGTACATGACTACTGGAAAAATCACCTTCCCAGGTGGCTCAGTGGTAAAGAGTCTGCCTGCCATGCAGGAAACCCAGTTTCGATCCCTGGGTTGGGAAGATCCCCTGGAGAAGGGAATGGCTACCCACTCCAGTATTCTTGCCTGGAGAATTCCATGGACAGAGGAGCCTGGCGGGCTATAGTCCATGGAGTCACATAGGCACACGCACCAGTGGCTAAGACTCTGCATTCCCAATGCAGGGGTCCTACGTTCAATCCTTGGATAGGGAGCTAGATCCTAGATGTTGCAACTAAAGATCCCAAACGCTGCAATGAAGACAGAAGAGCCCATGTGACGCCACTAAGACCTGGTGCAGCCAAATACATACGTACCTAATATATTAAAAATACAGATACCTATAGTCTCTACCTTCATGAGACTGTCCCGCTGTCTCACTGAGGACTAATGCGTGGAGAGAACCAGCTCCATGTTTTTAAGGCAAACTTAGGACAGGAGTTATCTAAAGATGTATTCCTCGCTCTGGCTATTACATATTCCAAGCACCGAGGGCTGGTTCAGCCCTGCTGGCTTTCTTCACCCAGACACCCTGGATCCAGGCGCATCTCTGCTTGTGGGCTGCTAACCCCAGCACCGGTGCTGCCACCCTGGGGCATGAGCTAAGCATCTGGCCAGCATGGCCGGCCCACTAAGATACTTCTCAGTGGCAAGTCGGGGCTGGGGGTAGGCATTCTGCTGCAGCTCCTCCGGAAGGAGCCTGGTGGGCTCCTGATGCCCTCAGCTTCTGCTGCTCTTGAAGGAGACCTTCTCCCCGGAGCAACTCTGTCCTAGGAGGTTTCAAAACAGTGCCGTGCACTTCTGCTGGGAATATAAGATGGGTCAGCTGCTGTGCTCCTCACAGTATTAAACACTTGATTTGTTTACCAAATTATTAATTCCATTTGATCCAGCAACTCCATTTTGGGGCACACACCCAGAAGAACTGAAAGCAGGGACTCAGACAGTTATGTGCACACCACGTTTACTGCATTACAATTCACAATAGCCCAAAGGTGGAAACCACCCAAGAGCCCATCAATGGATGAATAGATGAACAAAGGTGGTTTGTATGTACAATGGAATATTATTCAGCCTTAAAAAGGAAGGAAATCCTGACATGTGCTACAGCATGGATGAACCTTGAAGGCACAGCATGAAATAAGCCAGACACAAAAACACAAAGATATTAGCTGATCCCACTTACATGAGGTTTCTAGTGTAGTCAAGTGATAGACACAGAAAGTAATTGGTGGTAAGCAGGGGCCGGGGAGACGGGGGAATGGAGGTGAGTTTAATGGACAGGGCATTTCCAGCTCAGGAAGAGGCAAAAGTTCTGGGATGAATGGTGGTGATGGCCACACAGCAGTGAAGGACACTGCATGTCACTGGACTGCATACTCAGAAAGAGTTAAAATGGTGAATTTTACTCTATGTATATTTCACCACCAAAAACCAAGAAGGAAATGAATGCTGTGTTCACCCAGCTGCTCTTGCCAGACCGGTCTTGAGCTGCAAGGACCATGAACTCCTGAGTGACGTCCATGCCTTGGATTAAACTGAACACTCTTTCCTGACCAAAGAGCAAAGGGCCTCTTTTTTAACAGTCCTGAAGGGACCCAGGGACTTGGTCCAGCCCCTCGAGAGTGAGAGTTTCTTACCCTTTAATTAGCAAAATAGCTCCCCCTCACCCCAGAACCGAGTCCCACCAGCTAGAGCTTGAAAACACCTGATTCCCTCCTCCTGCCCCTCGAGCTGCTTAAGAGCTGCCAAGACTGAACCCGGTTCAGGTCAAGGAGGCCCACCCTGACTCTGCCTTGCTCTTTCCAGCCTCCATCCAGGCATTTCACTTTGGCAAGACACTTCTCCAGTGAGCTAAGCTCATGGAACATTTCCAGGGAAGCTTCAATGTTTGGGTTGTGTTCTTTAGGAAAACAGAAACCCAAAGTGACTGGCCAGTAAGCTTAATACACACACACACGCACACACACACACACACACACACGAACACTGAGTAAACAATGTATACTTAGAGTGACATGCTCTTCTACAGCTGTAGAATAAATATCTCAGGGAAATAGATGAATTGGGAAGGAAAACACGGCCATGTTTTCAAAATTGCTTTTTAACATGCTAACCAAAAAGGAAAAATATGATTAGACAGGAAATTAAACTTCCTTATTTGTTTCACCCAGGCACTGTATTGTTTTACAGTATTCCTTGAGCTATAATTAAGATATAATTACAATAGTTTTAAACTCATTGTATTCATAGGCTCAGCAGACTGATCTTAGAACAAAATAATAAACTACAAAATATAAGTTGTAAAGGAAAGGTCTGAACCGCATCTGAGCTCCATTAACAGAGACCAGGAAGTCTCACTTCACTCCACCCAAGGCAATGTCTATGTTTCCCTTTTGTTTCTCTGACATTATCCAGTCTGACACTCTGATATTCTCCAGGACTCCCAGCGTGATTAAAACAGCTCTACGTAAGAAACATGATTAAAAATTCCAAAGGGGTAAGTCGTGCACTTGAAAAGTAACTCAATATACTTGGAAATGGTTAAGATGATAAATTTTATGTTATGTGCATTTTAATCACAATTTTAAAAAATGTTAGGGTAATTTAACAACATGGGTGAGGGGAGAGTTAAATTACATTTTAAAAATGCTCTAGCCTTTAAAATAAAAATTTTAAATGTTTCCTTTAAAAATTTCTAGAAGAAAACATGTCCACACTGCTATATATAAAACAGATAACTAACAAGGACCTACTGTATAGCACGGGGAACTCTGCTCAATACTCTAATGAGCTATATGGGAAAAGGATCTAAAAGAGAGTGGATCCACGTATGTGTGTAACTGATTCACTTTGCAGTTCAGTGGATACTAACACGATGTTGAAAAGCAACTATCCTCTAATACTTCTGTGTTAGTTGCTTAGTTGCGTCCGACTCTTTGTGACCCCATGGACTGCAGCCCACCAGGCTCCTCCGTCCATGGGACTCTCCAGGCAAGAACACTGGAGTGGGTTGCCACTTCCTTCTCCATACTCTAATATGAATTAATCTGAAAATAAACAAACAGAACTTCCCAAAGGAGACAGCCCAGACCTGCCCTCCCAGTGTTAGTGCTGACCTCGGAACGCCTGACGCTTGTCTATAAAGGGATGCTAAGGAAGCCAATTTAAAACCCCGGCTCTTGTCAAGCAGATGGTGAGGCCTGCATGTTTCCCTTCTGGAAGTCCATCACCTTTATAAGGATGTTTGTTTCACGCCACAAAAATGAAGCTGCAGGGTGAGTCACACTGGCCAGGCAGCACAGGCTTGAACACTCACTAAATACTTGCCAGGTTACAGCAACAGCCCTCCAGATGGAATGAAAGCAGGACAGCCCTGAGTAGGGACGAACCGCCAGGACTTCCCGTGTTAAAGCAGGCCTCGGCGGAGAGCATCCGGCCTGCCCTCAGATGGCAGCGACCTGGCCACCGCACCAGCTTGGGAGGGGGCAGGAGACAGGTGGGGAACCTGGCATGTCACCACGGCCTCCGAGAGCCGGGGCGGGGGGCCAGGATCCCAGGTAGCCAGCGAGGCCAGCTTCAGTCTTCATGGGCAGCAGGGGAGTGACACGGGTCCAACTCCATACAGGACAAGCTTCCTGCTGACAGAGGTCCTTGACTCGCGTGTCGCTGTACTGCTTTCTGATCAACGCTGAGAGCAAGCCTGCAGAGCTGCACCCTTAGGGAGTCAGTTCTCATCCACGCTGCATGGTCCAAGCAATAAAGCTGCCCGCAGAGCCTGGGATGCGGAAGTTCACTCAGCTGCCTGCATCCGTTAGAGACCCAATAGGACACTTTTTTTTTTCTTTTAAAATTGTCTTAAAGATTATTTCTTTTGCATCTGGTTTACCTTATTGCTGGAGCTTGCATTCATTGGTACTTTCTGAACAAATAGCACGCTGGTGGCACAGGAAGAACGGACTGAAGGCTGAGCCTCTCCACACCTGGAGAGACCTTACGGTGCCCAGAGAGGGGCATGATCCAACTGTGTGTGCCAAGAACCGCCAGATCAAGCCCTGGGCCTGGGCTCCGCTCTGCGAGTCTCAGAAGCTCATTTCCATCAGCTTGTGCAGCGGCTCAGCCGCGGAGGGAGGACCAGGCGGGCCTCACACACAGGAAAGACCAGGAAGCCAAGGGCAGGGCCGACGCGACGGGGAACCCGGGCTCCGATGGGGGCACCAGGCGGGAGCTCTCGGACCCTCCTCTCCAGCCGTCCAGCCTGTCCCGGGCTGCCTCCCGTCATCTCACATTATTAACAGAAAACGCACCATCACCTGCCCTCACACTGGTTCCGCGGACCAGACTCCAAAGGGAGCCGAGGCCTCCGGGGCGTTGAGTCCACTCCCGCCCCCCAGGGCATCAGGATCTCATGCGTGTGCACGCACACGGCACACAGCACTGGGGGGCCACCCAGGCTCCTGGCTGACGGGACTCGGGAGTCTGACACTAGGCCAGAAAACTCTTCTTGAAACATCCCAACGAACGCTTCGCTGCCTCACGGAGGGGCAGGCTACGACACATGGGCTCACACGCGGCTCTTTGCTTCCTCTCCTCTGAATTTACGACGGGGGGGCTACAAGAGCCACTGCACTCATCACTACACCTCCTTTCCCTGTCCCCCCCCCCCCCGTTTAGGAACTTCAGGGGCTACTGTGATGCTTTCCAGAGCTTTCCTGGTTTCCAGACTTGATTCTTTGCTGACTGCGAGACAGGTCCTGGGCCCTCCCTCATGTCCACATGCCAACCACCCCCCCAGCCCCATTCCGTGGACTTGGATGGGCCGCTGGGGCTGAAACACCATGTGCAGAACAGCCTGGGCTTCATTCGATGTCTTTATCAGTAACAGGAGTGGAGAATTTTGGAGGATTCTAGGTTTGAAAAATAATGGGTGAGAAGCATACAACAGGGGGTTAAAGGGAATCACCACACTGTAGGGGGGCGGCTAGTGACAGAAAATCATGAAGGTCAAGGCACCTGAGCTCTACAGTAAACCACATGAAAGGCAAAGGAACACGAGGGGCAAACACACCCTTCCGAGTGCTGTCCAAACCCTGAGACATACACGACGCAGAGACGGCTGAAATAATTAACCGCCATGCATATGCGCATTCAGTAATAAATGCAAGCCTACCGTTTAGACACACAGATGGTGAAACGTCTGGAAACATCTTGTTTTTCTGCTCTTTAAATGTATTTTAACCCACATGCAAGTGACAGGTCTAACAGACAAACCAAAAGCCTAATAACCAACTTGTCAAAAGTTTAAGAGCCGGGAGGAAAGAAAGAAAGATGTGGCAGGTAAGAGTCTCGTTATAAATTCCAAAGAGGCTTCAGACACAGACGCTTTACTGGTAGAACTCAATGTTCTTCAAACTTCACAACACCAGGGAGAACAGAACTGGGGTGCTCAAGTGAGACTCAGTGTTGGGACTGAAGTCCTAGGGGCACCTCCCGACCACCCCCCACCTGCTGGAGCAGAATGGGACGCGTCCTCCCCGGTGCTTGGGCTGCCCTGGCCCACAAGGGCCTCACGCGCCGGGAGGCACCAGGGGCGGGTGGCCAGCAGGGGCAGCCACAGCGCCGGGGACGGTAGTTCAGCCTCAGGTCAGGGCTGAAACTCTCCACCACGCACCGGCTGGCTGGAAGCCCACCCAGCGGGGCTCATCCTGGGGTGTGCTCCTGCGTGGAAGCAGGCGATGCTGAACAAGGCCGCTGTGGGTGGGTGATGGGGCTGCCAGTGGCCAAGCCCAGCAGTGGTGGCCGAGGCCTGAGGGCCTGGCTCACTCTCTCCAGGTTGGCTCGAGCCCGATGCTGTCTCCTTCCTCCAAACCCAGCATCTACAAAGCTGCCGGGGACACTCAGGACCGAGAGGCAGAGCGTGCGGCGGGCATAGGGCAGGTCCTGGAGGAACACAGTCTCCTCGGAGATGTGAGGGGGTCCGTACGCAGGATGAAGTCCGTGCGGGCACGGAGATAAAATCCTCGCCAGTTACTCGGTAAAGACTGATTCAGGCCAGAACCAAGCCAACGCCAGCGGCGGGGGAAAAGGTCACCACAGGACACTCTGCATCCATGAAGGACACACACACGCACACACACACAGGACACTTTGCATCCATGAAGGGGACACACACACACACACACACACACAGGACACTGCATCCACGAAGGACACACACACAGGACACTCTGCATCCATGAAGGACACACACACGCGTGCACACACACACACACACACACACACACACACAGGACACTCTGCATCCATGAAGGACACATACACACCCTACTGTCAAGAAGCAACACACACACACACACACACACAGTTATGCCATAAAGACTGATTCTGGCCAGAACCATGCCAAGGCCAGTGGCGGGGAAAAGACCACCACAGGACACACTGCATCCATCAAGGACACACACACACACAGGACACTCTGCATCTATGAAGGACACACACACACCCCTACTGTCAAGAAGCGAGTGTGCCTGCATCAGCCCACAGAGGAAACAGGCTCCCATGGGTTACGGATGGTCCAAGGTTGCAGATCAGATAGGGAGCTTTCGGAATGTAAGGAGTAGGGTATCTGACTCTCCCCATCTCAGGGAAGAGATGCGGGGCTACCTTGCTGATGTAGGAATCACAGAAGGTTAACAACTCTGGGCCGAGAAACCCTGGTCAGATGCTTTTGCGTTTGGTCAATGCAAGAGCTCAGTGACATCCTAAAGGGACCCAAATGCTTTCGTGCTTATATACTCCCAACAGTAAACTGACTTCTCTTCAGTTTTCCCGCCATAACCTCAGAGGTCCGCCGCATATCAGGCATTAAATTGTCACATGACTACAGAGAAAAGCAAGGGAAAAAAAAAAAAGGTCTCTTCCTTTCTTGTCTGTCTGTATTAGAGGAAATCCTCTCCCAAAACTGCCCGGCCACATCTCACAGTCAGAGAAGGTCACGTACCCGTGTCTGAATTAATCCCTGCCAAGTGCCAAGGATAATGGAACTACTAGGATTAAGTCCTCTGACAATAATACCCCACTGGTGCCGGAAGGCGGGGGCTACCATCCTGTAGCACATCACCACCTGATCCCTAGACGTGCCTTGACGAGGTTCTCTCGTCAAGAGTCTCCTAGGGTTCTCTCGACGAGGAGGAAGTGGGGTGGCTGGGTGGGTGACCAGCACGTTGGCCCCAAGCTGCAAAGTGCAGGGCCTGCCCCTGAGCCCCAGGGCTCCGCTCCTAAGCTCCGTGTTCTGTCCTTCACCCCACAACGTCAGACTCAGCACACCTTAGCACAACATGTTCATTTCTGAGGCGTATCTCAGGTGCTGGGAGGATGTGACTTAAGCCAGACAATAAGCACCAAAAGCACGTGGAGTAAAACAGAAGGCAGAACTGTGTTCCTTGGATGAAAGCAATCAATACCTTACAAACTGATCAGGTAATGAAATGAACATATTAATACATTTCTTGCCATATGGAAATAAGAAGTTCTTAAGGTTAGTGAATAAGGAACAAACCGGCCCTTGATGAGGCAAGCAATACAATGGACCTGCCCACCTGAGGTACTCCCTTTAACGCTGGTGCACCCTGGGGCGTGGGGTGGGGAGGTGGGCAGGGGCAGGGACTGCCCACCTGAATCAAGTCCCCTTCTGTGGTAAGGGGTATAAGCTGGGCCAGGGACGCTGCACCAGCTGAGCACTTTTCTCCCTTGAAGATATGAGTGGAAGTAGCATGTGCCATGGGGTCACAGAGGGTCAGACGTGACTGAGCCCACACAGTGCAGCTTGTGCCATTACAGTCCGAGCACACACCTAGATGCTCCTCCCACTTCCAGTGGGACAGAATGTCAGCAAATGTTGGAAGCCACGTGTTAAGGACAGCAGGGTCCCTGGCTTGAGCCTGTGGAATGATCATGTGAACGTCAGTCGCCCAATCTGGACCCACCATTGCAGAACTGATTCATGAGAAAGAAACTTCAGTTGTAGGATGGCACTGAAGTTTTCAACTTCCTTGCGACAGCAGCTCACGGTACTGTTACTGAAGCACTGACAGTATCATCAGTGTTCAACCCAGACCCAGAAGACGCTGACAAAAAACACAAACAGGACTGGTTGATGGCATGACGGTATGTACACCTGTCTATCCGAAGAACACAATACGATTGGCTGAAAAAAACTAAGAAATAAATTCACCAAGTTGGCTAGTTTCCAAATTCTGCAAATTGATAGTTTCCGATGTGGCAACAGTCATTAAAACAGTGTAAAATAATCCCATTGAAAATAGCAAGAAAAATTAAAAAATACATGTATAAAATATCTAATATATTTAAGATACAGTAAGGATTTATGTAAGAAACACAATCCAATGCTTAGGAACCTAAGTGAATGCTTTTCAGTCACTGAAGAAACCACCACATTTTCAGACTGGAGGAAGCCCGATTGTGTGAAGATGTCACTTCCCCTGAAATATACAATAAATGAGACCTAATACCAACAGCCCCTGTAAGAGTTTCTTTAAACTTTGTAAATGATTCTGAAGTTCACCTGGAAGAAAACCACCTGGGAAAGGTAGAAAAATTCTGGAATCGAAGAGTGGTTATGAGGCTAGGGTGGAAAACATGGTCCTGCCAGATAAAGGCATAAAGCACAGGAGCTGGAAGGTGTGGCCCTGGCACCATGCACACAATTAGTGGAGCACAATAAAGTCCACATGGACTCGTGTGTCCAAAGGTTTAACTCTACGTTCACTGACACAGCAGCTCCGCCACAGGAGATGCACCTTACACAGCCACAGGAAGAAAGACACCTGTTAGAACCTGCTTTAGAACTACGAAAAACCGGAAGTGAACTAGTCTAACAATAAAGGGTTTCAAGATCTTGTCCATCCCTATACAGTGCCCCCTCACTCCCTTTTTTCCTTACACACACACACACACACATACAGGAGACACAGCTATACGTGAACTGTTCAACCCACCTTTTTTGCCCCTCTACTTTATCTTGAGTATTTTTCACGTTAGTAACTACAAGTCCACCTCAGGTGAACGCTGCTGGTCATCACACTGTTGCATCATCCCCTACTGAGGGCGGTCATTCCCAATGATTCACTATTACATATATCGAAATGATGTAGAGTCTTAGAGTTCTCTTTGTGTTGTATTTTTATTAGGTTAAAACAAATATACAGTGATCACACACTAACCATCTGATCATTAATCACTTGGGAAATGCAAAAGATAAAGGGAGATATGACCACACTCCTACCGATAAGCCAAAAACAAAAAGACTGCCATATCCTGTGCTCTTAAATTGGGAGAATTAATATTGTTAAAATGGCCATCCTACCCAAAGCAACCTACAGATTTCATGCAATTGCTATTAAGATATCCATGACATTTTTTTTTCATAGAACTAGAACAAACAATCCTAAAATTCACATGGAACCATAAAAGACCCTGAATTGCCAAAGCAATAGGGGAAAAAGAACAAAGCTAGAGGTTATCAGCCCCTCAAGACCTCAGGTTATACTACAAAGCTATCGTAATCAAAACAGTATGGTACTGGCACAAAAACAGACACAAAGGTCGCATAGATCATAGACACATAGATCAATGGAACAGACTAGCAAGCCTAGACGTAAATCCTATGCCTGTATGGTTAATTAATCTAAAAATATAGAGGAGGCAAGAGCATACAATGGAAAAAAGTCTCTTCAACAACTGATGCTGGGAAAATGAGACAGGCACATGTAAAACAATGAGATTAGAAGATCACCTCACACCATATAAAAATAAACTAAAAGGGGGTTAAAGACCAAAATGGAGTAAATGTAAGACCGGAAACCATAAAACTCCTATGAAAGAACATAGGCAGAACTCTAGGACATAAACCATAGCAATATTTTTTTCTGGATCTAAGGAAATAAAAACAAAAACAAACAAATGGGACCTAATTAAAAGATTTTGCAAAGCAAAGGAAACCATGGACAAAACAAAAAGAAAACCTATGGAATAGGAGAAAATATTTGGAAATGATAGATTGACAAGGTGTTAATATTCAAAATATACAAAGAACTCAAGACAACTCAATATCAAAAAGAAAAAAAAAAACTCAATCAGAAATGGGCAGAAGACCTCAACCGACGTTTTTCCAAAGAGCACATACAGGCAGCTAACAGGCACATGGAAAAATGTTCAACATCACCAATTATTAAAGAAATGCAATCAAAAGAACAATGATATCCCCTCACAACTGTCAGAATGGCTATCATCAGTCGGATATCAATTGTTGGAGATGATGGGAATAAAAGGGAACACTCATGCACTGTTGGTGGGAAAGTAAACTGGTGCAGACACTACGGAAAACAGTATGGAGGTCCCTAAATTAAAACTAAAAGTAGAATGACCATATGATCCAGTCATGTCTACTCCTGAATAGTCAGAAAAAATAAAAGCGTTAATTTAAAAAGATACAGGCACCCCACTGTTCGCAGCAGCACTGTCTACAGCAGCCAAGACACAGAAGCAGCCTGACTGCCTATCAACAGATGAATGGATAAGGAAGGTGTGGCGTGTGTGTGTGTGCTCACATGTGCACACACACAATGCAATATTTACTCAACCATAAAAGAGAATGAAATTCTGCATCTGCAGCCATGTGGATGGACTGAGAGAATATCATGCTTAGTGAAATAAATCAGAGAGACATCATATAATACAAATATTTTATGATATCGCTTATATGTGGAATCTAAAAAATAATACAATGAATGTATACGCAAAACAGAAAGTGAAAGTCACTCAGTTGTGTCCAACTCTTTGCAAGCCCATGGACTATACAGTCCATGGAATTGTCCAGGCCAGAATACTGGACTGGGTAGCCTTTCCCTTCTCTGGGGGATCTTCCCAACCCAGGGACTGAACCCAGGTCTCCCACTTTGTGGGCGGATTCTTTACCAGCTGAGCCACCAGGGAAGCCCCAAACAGAAACAGACTCACAGATATAGACAACAAATCATTGAAGGGATTAGGGAAGGTGTGAGGGACAAAGTAGGGGTATTAGATTAAGAGATACAAACTATTATGCATAAAATAGATAAGCAACAAGGATATATTATATAATATAGCACAGGGAATTATAGCCATTATTGTATAATAACTTTTAATACAGTATAACCTGCAAAAATACTGAATCTCTATCCTGTACACCTGAAACTAATACTATAAATCAACTATACTTCAATTTAAAAAAGAAAGACTGCCCATACCAAGTGTTGGTAAGAATATGGAAGAACTGGAGTTATTATAACTGCCGGTGGTGTGTAAAATGATATAGCCACTTTGGAAAACAATTTGGCAGTTTTTTAAAATATTTACCTGCCTACTGGAAGCAACCCAGTGTCCATTCATAGGCAAATGACCAAATAAATGGTGTATATCCATAAAACTGTACTCAGCAGTAAAAAGGAATAAACTATCAATACGCAGGCCTTGGATGACTCTCAGGAGTTTTGCTGAGTAAAAGCAGACAGACTGTGGAGTGGGGGGAGGCAAGGCGAGGGTGAAAAAGAACATATGCTGTATGAGTCTGTTTATATAAAATTTTAGAAAACGCAAACTAGTTGAATTGTAAAGGAAAGCAGCCCAGCCGCTATCTAGGGATGGGGAGAGGGGATGGAGAAGGGACCACAGAAGGCTGTGGGGAAACTTCCAGGGATGGATGCACGCTCGTTATCTTATGTGGGGAAGGTTCCGTGTGCACACGCTCAGTCCTGCCCCACTCTTTGCGGCCCCACAGACTGTAGCCCGCCAGGCTCCTCTGTCCATGAAATTTTCCAAGCAAGAAGACTGGAGCGGGTTGCCATTTCCTCCTCAGGGGATCTTCCTGACCCAGGGATTGAACCTGGGTCTCCTGCACTGCAGGCAGATTCTTTACTGTCTGAAACACTAGAGAAGCCCTCGTACTGAACTGAAGATCAGAACTCATCAATTAAGCACTTCATAAACGTATAGCTTATTGTACAACAAAGCTATTTTTTTTTTTTTTAAAAAAGACCATTAAAAAAGATAAATAAATGGGAACGCTTGTATTTGGCTCAAACACAAGCTTGAGTGCTGGTGTTCATGTTCCATCGGTCATCCTTTTCGAAAAATAGCCCGGCTTAACTCATTTCCTTCTGTATTAGTTTGCCATAACAAAATGCCACAGTCTGGGGGGCTTCAACAACGAAGTTTCTCACTGTTCTGGAGGCTGGAGGTCCAAGATCAAGGTGCCAGCTGATTCAGTTCTCCTTCAGGTTTGCAGAGGTGTCTTCTCACTGGATCCTCGTGTGGAGGGAAGAGAGCTTGCTCTTCTGGGAAGGCCACGGTCCTACTGGATTGGGGCCCCACCCTTATGACCTCATTGAACTTTACTTATCTCCTGAAAATGCCAACTCCAGGTACAGCCACACTGGGGGTTGTGTTGACATGAATTTGGTGGCGGGAGTCAGGGTCGGGGGTGGGGGAGACACAATTCAGTCCTGGTTTCTTAGCTTTCATGACAGTATTTAGAACATGTAAGTGAATCACAGGCCCCTTGCTTGTCCATACATTCCATTCTGCTAGATGAGCCTTTTCTTTTTTTCAGATGAGCTTTCATCATTAGCTTACTGGAAGAATAATTCACCTGCCCAAATCTGGACTATTTCCATCCCTTCAGTATATCTAAAAAGAAGACTAGCCAGAAAAAGAAAAAAAAATCCTTTGCTCAGATGTAAAAGAGAGTACCTCAGCTATAAATTATTGCAAGTGCATCAGACTCCTTTCAGCAAAGAGAAACGCTCCTTTCAGAAGGACTATGTTGTTGGCCTTATGGTGTCTGAGCGGCTCACAGCGAGGCCACGCTTTCGACCCCGAGCAGCAACATTCCTGCCAGTTCTCAGCTCCCCAGGGATACCCTGGGGTGGGAAGGAGTCAGTGATGCCACCTGGGCCCCAGGACCTCCCCCACCAGTGAAAAATGACAGAGCAGTGGCATCATCTTCATGACCAGGGACGGGAGCTCTATCAGCTGTGTCTCCTAAACCCCAGCGCTGAGACCATGAGAACACTGCCAGAAGCAAACGGGCCCTCTGCTCACCACTCTCCTGCAGAGGATCCACTCTGTCAACAAGCGAAGTGTCAATAATTGCCAACATCATCAAATGCGGTCTCTTCTCAGGAGGCATTTGGGCTCAGTCTTTCCAGTATGACCTGGATACCCCACTTGCCTGACCCCGTCCACCCTCAAGGTCACCCCTCCGGACAACAGCACAGGTTGCTGGAAGATGACTAAAACAAACACCCAAAACCGAGACGCCATTTCTCTACAAGATGGGGTCCCAAAGGTGAGTTCACATGATGGAACCAGGCATCACAGGGCTGAGGGGGGGGCTCCTGGCCCTACTTCCAGCTCACGTGCTAAGCAGAGTCTGGTGCAGTAGGGATCACGGGCAGCAATGCCAACTGTGTCTTAGTGGAGAGAGGACAGGTTGGGGAGGAGGACTGGGAGGGCCCTCTTGGGGGAGACACATTGGGAAGCCCAACCTGGAGGGCTGACCTTCCCTAAAAGACACCCTACAAACAGTGCCCACTAACTGGCTGGTGCAGAGCTGGTGAGGTGCTATTGGGTGGGCACAGGTTATCAGGCCCATCAGTGGTCTGAAAGTGTGTTCCCCAGTATGATGGTCTTAGGAGTGGCCTTTGGGAGGTGATGAGGTCATGAGGGTGGGGCCTTTGGGAGGTGATGAGGTCATGAGGGTGGGGCCTTTGGGAGGTGATGAGGTCATGAGGGTGGAGCCCTTGTGAGTGGGATTAGTGCCCTTTTATTATGAAAAAGGCCCTGCAGGGCTCACTGCCCCCTACCATGTGACGACAGAACCAAAGACGGCTGACTGTGAACCAGGAAGAGGGCACTGGCCAGACACTGAGTCTGCCTGCACCGTGACCTTGACTCCAGCCTCCAGAACAGTGAGAAATAAAATGTGTGTTGTCGATTAGCCCCCGGGCTGTGGGATGGTTACAGCTGTGTCCTGAATGGACAAAGGCGGTCAGGAAGGCTGAGACCCAGAAGTTCCGGGCATATCTTGGATCACCACACACACAGGAGAACTGCAGGTCTTCACGGTACTCCAGGGCAGGAGAAGAGATGAAATAAAGAACACTACCCTTCCATGAGGCATATGACGAAAGCCATCTGAGCTTCCATGAGAAGCTTTCATGGAAGCTTTTTTAAAATGTTGATCTGTGGAGAGACGATCTGTATTTCACTATTACACCCTGTTACATGCTGAACTGTGTTCCTAAAATTCATGTATTGAAGCCCTGACCCCTGGTACCTCAGAATGCAGATGTGCTGGAGACGGGGCCCTTAAAGGGGTGACCAGGGTAAAATGAAGTCATGTAGGTGGTGTCCAATGTGACTGGTGGCCTTATAAGAAGAGGAGATTAGGACACATAAACCACAGGGAGGAGGACATAGTGAGAAGCAGCCAGCTGAGTCAAGGAGAGATGCCTCAGAGGAAGCCAAATCTGCTGACACCCTGATCCTGGACATCTGCCTCCAGACCTGCAAGATGCTTCACCTGAACTAATACTGTTTAATAGAGAAGTAATTCATCAGGGTGCAGGTAAATATCAGGATCCAGGTGACCTCATCAAGTTTTCAGGTAGAAGAGGTCTTGGAGCTCATCTATAAAGAGTCAGAACGGTTCACCTGGCCTCTGAGTTCCAGCCACCTTCCTCTCATCACAACAAAGAGGCTCTGCTTTAAAAAGCAGGTACTTGTCATTAAGCAGTAAGACTTTAGAAGCTGAAACATGGAACACCCAAGACCTACATCCCTTGCTATTCATGCCACCCACTTTCAGGCCATTTTGTGAAACAGTAGGATATTGCATAAAAGCAGCCAAAAGAGGGTGGCTCATTTAGGAGCATTACAACATTTTTTTTTTTTTTTTTGTAAAAGGTCTTAGTTTATTCTCTCTTTCATGAAAAATCTGCACAATCACCACAGATACAGTCACTGCAGAATCTCTATTCCTTCTGTTGTCCAATCTCCAGCTCACTTTTTCTTGCCAGCACCAACGTTGGCCTTTGCAGTCCCCCTGACTTTCTTCATTCTGTTCTTGCGTTCCTTTCGCTGTTTTCTTGAGGTATTTTTCTTCTCATATAGGCCATGTCTCGCAAGCCTGTGTTTGGGCTCATTCTTCTTTGCGTAATCCAAGGAATTGTAAATCATGCCGAAGCCAGTTGTCTTGCCACCGCCAAAATGCGTTCTGAATCCAAATACAAAGATGACATCTGGTGTGGTCTTGTACATTTTGGCCAGTTTTTCCCAAATTTCTGTTTTAGGTACTGTTGCCTTTCCAGGGTGAAGAACATCGATGACCATTTGTTTCCGCTGAAGCAGTTGGTTGGTCATGAACTTCCTAGTCTGGATAGTTACCGCGTTGTTCATGATGGCGGCTGATCGTCAAGCAGCCAGGGAGGAAAACAGGACTTTTTTTTTTTTAAAGAAGTTTTACCGCAAAGGTTTTTTCAATGTACAGAGTTTAAATAAACTAACCTTCATTTCCATAATTAAATTTACAATCCAGGCTTGGTATGGTGATTGGGTTCCTAAGGGTTCAAAATGAACTTGATTAAAATTCACCTTAAAATGATCAGTGAAAGGTGACAGCTTGTAGTCTCAGACAAACTATGAAGCAAAAATTACTCTATTCAGGTTGATATACATAACAACTACAAAAGATAAACTTTTCCCTAACAGAAAAAAATTTAAAAATTGGTACTGAAAGCTTAGCAAGTTTTAGAAATGATACACTTAGAACCTGTCTGTAGTCTGACAAACAAGAGACCTCTTGGGGCTCGGTTTTCTCTTGTCAAGAGTTGAGCCAGAGGCACTTCTGCTGTGAGACCATGGTTTATGTTTTAGAACCTGCGATCATCTGCTTTCATTAGAACACAACCTGACCTAACTTTGCAACCTAAAGACCACGATACTGCTGCTTCTTGCATCATAAAGATTTTTTTTTAATTAACTCCTCACTAATTTACTCACTGAATTTCTGTATCCATGCAAGAGTCCATGCAAGAAATTTGACCGTCACTAAAGCCCTAAGAAAATTCTTTATTCACATCAACTCCTACTCCTTGAATGCAGTAGTTGTGGGTCTCCCAGAAGTGAGTGATTGCTAAGCTGCAGGAGGCTTGTTCCCTCCAGCCCCTTCCCAAACCCTCTGTGTCCAGTAACTCCAATCCACCCAGTGCTGAAGCTGCCCCCTCCCTCCTGCAGGCTCCCATGATCAGGCTCCCTCCCCGCACATCAGCCAGAGGCATTCCTCTCTGGGGAAAAGGCAGTGATGGGTCACCCTGCTCAAAGCCTTCCTGGGAGCTCAGTGGCACCCCTCACTGCAGGATAAAGCCCCGAGACCTGCCCTGGAAGGAGGGCTCCCTCTCCTCCTCATCTCCTATCACCTCTCCTTATCCAGCCATGCCTGTCCCCTCCTGGACCTTGGACTCAGGCCCGAGCCCCAGATGGCATCCCTGCCAGCCAGCGCGACACTTCCGGGCCTCTGCTCAAAATTCAAATGTCACGTTATCAAAGAGCCGTCTCTGTCTGAGCGAGTGCCCTGTCCTCCCTCCTTGCTACCCACTCTCACGGTTGATTTCTCTTCTTAGCATTCAGCACCTGACGTCACGTGTTTATTTGCTGTTTTGTCTGCTGCCAGCAAAGCCTTATGTTCCATGGGAGCAGGAATCAGGTGTTCAACGTCAGGTCCTTAGCACCTAAGTGTTCAGTATATACCTTGGTTCTACTGCTCTATCAGTTTGCCGGAGGGCTTCTGTAACAAAGCGCCAGCCACAGGGAGGCTACGGCCACGGAACTGGGAGGCCAGGAGGCTGAGATCAAGGAGCCGGGCTGAGATCAAGATGTCGGCAAGTGTCAGCAGGGCTGGTTCCCTCCAAGGCTGTGAGCGGGAAACCGCTCCAGGCTGCGCCACGGCTTCCAGCAATCTCAGCATTCCTTGGCTTCTATCCGCATCAGCCTGGTCTCTGCCTTCACCCTCGCAGGGCGCCTTCCCTCTCGGCATCTCTGTGTCTGCGTCCAACTTGTCCCCTCTTACAAGGATATAGCTATCATGTTGGATAAGGACTTCGTTTTAACCTGGCTGTCTCTGTAAAGACTGGATCTCCAAATAAGGCCACACTCTGAAATACAGGGGGTGAGGACACGTCAATTTCCAAGGACACAATTCAACCCGTAAAAGCCACTTCACTGCCACCGGACATGGCGTGAGTTAGGTAATTTCACCAGCAAAAGGGGGCTGATCATCAGGTCTCCCTCATCTGGCTAACAAAGAAAGCAGAGGGGCATCCCTGTCTTCTCTGTGAGCCACAGACTCAGACGTGAGAGGAGCCAAGGAGGCTTGGGGGCTGGGCCGCCCTCTACCACCTGCCGGCTCTGATCAGGCACAGGCTGTTTAGTCTGGGTCCGGCCTCAGGCCATGCTGTGCGCCTGGACGAGGATGCACGCCAGGCCCCTGGCCCATAGTGGGCTCTCTCCAGATGTCCACTGTCATCGGCAGGGCTGCAGGGGGGACAGACAGCGTCACCCTCATCTCCCCAACACTGAGCAAGTTCGTGCAGCGGGCAGCTCACCCTCATCACCCCATCATGGCAACAGAGAACAGGAAGCAGGAGTGAAGAGGACCTGAGAGTGGGGTTACACGGAATTGGGGGGACAACTTTTAACAACGAGCTGTCTTTTCAAACTCGCATCCTCACGGCCCACGGAGGTCACACAGGGACATCTGATGGATGCTCAAATGCACGCTTTCCAGTGGGAACCCGTGGTCTCCCCGCCTGACCCAAGGGGCTGGCTGCTCCCCAGTCTCTCTATCACAGCCTTTCAGCTCCTCGAGCCCCCAACCCGGGAGAACCTGCAAGTCATACTCGACTCTTCTTTTTCCCTCGCCTTTCCCATTTGCTCTAAGAACAAAGCCTCTTGGCCATACCTCCAAAGTATATTCAGAATCCAAGCCCTTCCCCATGGGCCTCCTAACTGGTCTCCCTGTTTCTGCCTGACCCCACCCAGTAGAGCAGCTGGAGATGGTTCCAGGACCTAAAAGGGAAGACAGGCCATGCCCACTGCTGGGCAGCCTCCCCAACTCAGGGGCCACCCTCAGATGCCAGCTCCAAAGGACTGGCAAGATGAGATGCCCTCCCTACCCCTCTCCTCTGCAGCCTCCTTTCCTATCCTCTCCCCATCCCTGCTCGGTGACAACCTCCCCAGCCTCGGACACACTAGAGCCTCTGTGCTTGATCCAATGGCACCATCTCATCTATGCTCACCATGCACTGCCTTCCTTACCATTCCCACCACACTCATCACCCACCAACAAGGTGTATCTTTCATTCCCCATCCAGCTTCCCCACCCCCACCAGAATGAGGGCAGGGTCTTGTCAGTTTGGCTCTCTGCTGCACCCTGGCGCCTGCTGTCACTTTCTAGGCACTCAGACGGCCACTGAAAGAAGGAATGGCTAACACGTCCAAAGCTCCTTAAAGAAAGACACAACTGTACTCAATATCCTGCATTTAAAAGGCAGGTTACAATGATTCAACATTTTTGAAAGCTTTTCTGGCACACTGAAACAAAGCCTGGTTCATAGGATAACTCACTGCTCAAGAACTGCATTTTTCAAGTTCATAATTTTACCTACCTCAAAATAAACATGTTCTGAGCTTGCCTGGTGGCCCAGTGGTAAAGAATCTGCCTGCTTATGCCGGACACATGGGTTTGTCGATCCCTGCTCCGGGAAGATCTCACATGTCTTGGAGCCACTAAGCCCATGCACCACAACTATTGAGCCTGTGTTCTAGAACCCAGGAACTGCAACTACTGACGCCTGCGTGCCCTAGAGCCTGTGCTCTGCAACAAGAGAAGCCACCACTACACGAAGCCTGCACACTGCAACTAGAGAAGAGCTCCCGTTCACTGCAACCAAAGAAAAGCCCATGCAGCAAGGAAGACGCAGCACAGCCAAAAGTAAATAAATATATGTGTGTGTGTGTGTGTGTTCCTAAATAAATGGAAAAATACTCTTGTGTTCATGGATTAGAAGACAATATTGTGCACATGGCAATACTTCCCAAAGCGATCTACAGAGTCCGTGTAATCCCTATCAAAATCCCACTTGGCTTTTTTGCAGAAATTGACATGCTGATCCTAAAATTCATACAGAATGTCAAGGAATCCCGAACAACTCTGAAAAAGAACAACCAAGTTCAAGGACTCTTACTTCCCCATTTCAAAACTTACTACAAAACTACAATAAACAAAGTGGCATAAGGATAAACATATAGATCAATGGAAAAAGAGGAAAGTCAAGAATTAAACATCTCTCTATAGATAACTGATTTTCAACAAGGATTCCAACGCCCTTCAAAAGAACAGTCTCGTCAACAGATGGCTTTCCACATGTAAAACAACTAGATTTCCACGTGAGAAGGAATGAAGTTGGAGCCTCCTCAAGCCATGTAAAAAAATTAACTTGGTCAGCATGGCTATCATCAAAGAGTATAAACAATAAATGCCGGAAAGGGTGTGGAGAAAAGGGAATCCTCCTACGCTCTTGGTGGGAATGTAAATTGGTACAGCCACTACGGAGAACACTATAGAGGTTCCTTAAAAAACTAAAAACAAACTACCATATGATCCAGCAATCGCATTCCTGGGCATATATCCAGAGACAAACATAATTTGAAAAGAAACATGCACCCCAACGTTCATTGCAGCACTATTTACAACAGCCAAGACATGGAAGCAACTTAAATGTCCATCAACAGATGAATGGATAGAGATAATGTGGTACAAGTATACAGTGGAGTATTACCCAGCTGTGAAAAAGAATGAACTGATGCCATCTGCAGCAACATGGATGGACCTGGAGCTTATACTAACTGAAGTACATAAAAGACAAGTATCACATAATATCACTTACAAGTGGAATCTAAAAAATAATACAAATGAACTCATTTACAAAACAGAAACAGATTCCCAGATTTCACAAACAAAGATATGGTTACTAAAGGGCAAAGGTAGGGGGAAAGATAAATTAGGGTTAGATAATTAGGGAAAGAAATTAGGATTTGGGGATTAACAGATACATGCTACTATCTAGATACTAAATAGATGATGAACAAGGACCTACTATACGGCACAGGAAACTCTACTCAATAATCTGTAATAACCTACATGGGGAAAGAATCTGAAAAAGAATGGAATACGTAGATGTATAATGGACACACTTTGCTGTACACCTGAAACAAATATTGTAAATCGACTGTACTCTGATATAAAATACAAAATTAGATTTAAAGAAAAAAAATATTTCCAGAACATTAGAATGCTTGCACATGCCCAAACCTACACTCCTTCCATCTGAAACATTTAATGTCTCTGGTTATATACCATAATATGGTCAATGTGTTTATTATATACTTTTTAATTGCATTTATCATGTATTTATTTCATATCATGTATTTGTTTATCATATTGTTTGCATTTCCCAACCATAGATTGCTTAATTTTTAATGTCTGAATTGCATATGTGCTATGAGGTAATTTTATTCTTACTACAAACTCAATATTCATCTATGAAAAACAACAACAACAAAAAACACAAATTAACTCAAAATGAATCAAAGATCTAATTGCAAAAACAAAAATTAAAAACTCTTAGAAGAAGAAAACACAGGGGTAAATCTTCTTGATCGTGGAATTGGCAATGGTTTCTCAGATATGCACCAAGAGCATAATCAACAAAAGAAAAAACAAATGAGACTTCATCAAAAATTTTAAAATGATGTGCATCAAAAGACACGATCAAAAACTGAAATGACAGCCTAAAGAATGGGGAAAAAACACAATCTGCAAATCATAAATCCTGTAAGGGACCAGAATCCAGGATATAAAAGAAACTGTTACAAATCACAACAAAAAGACAAGTAGCATAGTTAAAAAAATAAAAATACTTGAATAGAAATTTCTCCAAGAAAGATATACAAATGGCCAACAAGCAAGTGAAAAGATACTCAAAATTTTAGTCATTAGGGGAATGCAAATCAAAACCCTAAGGTATGTAAGATATACCGCTTCACATCCACTAGAATGGCTATTGTCAAAAAAGAAAACCACCCTGAAAACTGAGAAGGAGAAGAAATTGGAGCCCTAATACGTAGCTGGTGGGCATGTGAAATGGGGTAGCTACTGCGGAAAACATCTCGATGGTTCCTCAATAACTTCAATATAGAGTAACCACGTGACTAATCCCACTCCTAGGTATACTCCTGAAAGAAACAAAGAGAGGTGTTCAAACAAAAACTTGTACACAAATATTCATACGGGACTACTCAGAAGAGCCAACTGAAGAATGGTTAAACAAAATGGGGTCTGTTCATACCCCGGAACATTATTCAGCCATAAATCAATGAAGTACTGATACAGGCTACAACGTGGATGAACCTTGGAAACACAATAAGTGAAAGAAGCCCGACACAAAAGTGCCACATTATCGTACGATTCCTTTTATATGAAATATCCACAGATACAGAAAGTAGATTAGTGACTACCAGGGCCTGGGTAAAGACAGAAATGGGGAGGGTTTCCCTTGGGGTGGTGAAAATGCCTGGGAAGTAGACAGTGGTGACGGTCATACATCATGAATGCACTAAAAGCCATGTATTTTAAGATGGTTGATCGGGGCTTGGTGGCTCAGTGGTAAAGAATCCACTGCCAAGGCAGGATACAGGTTCGATCCCTGGTCTGGGAAGATCCCACACACCACAGAGCAACTTAAGCCTGTGCGCGGCAACTCCTGAGGCTGTGCTCTAGAGTCTGGGAGCCACAACTACTGAAACCCTTGGGTCCTAGACCCCGTGTTCTGCAACAAGAGAAGCCATCACCATGAGGGCCTGTGCAACTACAGAGTATCCCCTGCTCGCCGTGATTAGAGAAAAGCCCACCCGCAACAAACACCCAACACAAACAACAAAAATAAAAAAATAAAATGGTAAAAAAAAAAAAAAGTAAATTTTATGTTGCATGAATTTTAACTTACCTCTCCCCAAAAGTATGGTATTATTAGATTCCAGGAGAGTCAAGTACTAAAATAGTAAAATACGTAGAAGAACTGGACCATGTCCAAGTCCCACTCCAGGGCATCTCGCTTTCCCCTAAAAAAGCAGCTTACCTCTGTGCAACACAGTGAATATTACCTTCAGCCAGAAAAGTCCTAAGTCAGAGCTCTGCCACCAAATCATTCTCAAGCTCTTATTTGCTGTTTTATTATATGTCTCCATCCCAGCCCTGGGGGTTCAGACAATAAAGAATCTGCCTGTGATACAGAAGATGAGGGTTCAATCTCTGTGTTAGAAAGATTCCCTAAAGAAGGGATTGGCAACCACTCCAGTATTCAAGGGGAATTCCATGGACAGAGGAGCCTGGTGGGCTACATTTCATGGCGTCACAAAAAGTCAGACACAACTGAGTGACTTACACTACCACTTTCCTCCCAGCCAGCACCAGCCACGGGGTTCACATGTTGTAAATACACTTTGCAGAGACTACGCAGCTTCCTGGGCACTATCTGCAATAACCGCCCATCTCCTCTCTGCCATCTGTGGGTGCTGAGAGCTGCTTTCGGGCGGTTGGTGCTGGACAGCTGCCCAGGTGCCGCCCCTGTGGTCAGGCTGCCCACCTTCTCTCTCCCCCTGGCTCCCTGAAACAGTAAGTGGACAAATTCTCTCCAGCGAGGTTTGTTTGAGCCCCCCTGGTGTGTGTGACCTGGGGAGTGGGGACCCCCCCGACTCGGCTAGCCACCTCCCAGCACCCATACGTCACTCGGGCTCCAAAGTCAGGTGTCACACCCAGGAGCCCAGGTAACCGGCAATAGAACCGGGCACAGCCTCTCGGAGCCCAGGTTATCGTCTTCCTAAAGGTCACAGTAATCACCCTCCTTCTGGGCAGGACGGAAATAAACAAAGGTCCCCATCCATGGCACACGAGCTCAAGCCCACAAGTGATCGGTTTTGGTCTCCTTAGACCCAACCCACTTTCCCTTGTCCAAACACACACACACACAATTTCTGGGCAGATTTCCATAACTGCTTCATCCTTTATTCTCCTAGGAGTTACCAGTTAGCAGTAAAATGGTGGAAAAGATTAGAGAAGGAAAAAAAAAAAAAGCCATAAAAATCCTGAGCAGTACAGGAAGGACAATTCATCTTTGAATAAATGGATCATTTATAAATTTATCTTGTTTAGAACTAAATATTGAACTCTAAAAAAAAAGTTCAGCTGTTCTGTGGACTCTATCCACACTATACTGTGTGCTCAGAAAGAAAGGGCTGGAAGAGGAGGTTCATACGCTGATAGGTTAATAGCAGGTGTAATTCGGGTGACAAATTAGCGGCGGTTCTTCTTATCTGATGGCTGTAATCTGCATGCAGTGTAATATTAAAAAGACAAGTCCTTGAAACAATAAAAGGACAGCTGTGTGCCCGCCCCCTGCCCCCACACTGCAAACACTCCCAGCCCCACATACCTTGTTGAGCTTGCCCAAGGAAGATATGAGATCCGCCCATTCACTCGAGGACTCGAAATTTCTTAATGCCTTTTCTATCACGGAAGAGTAGTTTCTGTATCTGTAATCATTCAACAGCTCCTGCTCCTCTGGATCCATCTTTCATTCTCGCAGCAGAAAAGGTATCTAAGAGGGAATCAGAGGACAAACAGATGCGGCAGCTCTTCGAGGATGTAGTGTCCCCAGCCCACTGCCCCGGAGGCCACGTGGCTGCAAACACTCTTGTACCCAGATGGGCTGGGCGATCCAACTCAAATATTTACAAGGCCGCTGAGCCAGGCACTAGGGGACATAAAAGATAAATGGTTCTGGCGCCTCCTGGACTCTGAGGGAGACAAATGGATGAAGCTGAAAGAAGGAACACGCTAGGGTTCCACTTAATGGACAAAGTGAACTCTAGGAGCGAAACTCACCAAGTAGCTAACTGCGTGTTGTTGCCAACTGCTAATTCTGAATGCACGTGGTTCCTGCCAGCATGGGGCATCTACTAGCCCTAAGGAAAAGCAGATCTGTGTCCTAACTGAACAGTTGGTTTAGCACCCAATCCTTTACAGATAGACTCCAAGAGAGGACTGTAAGTATTCTACAAGAAAATCAGGTGGGGGAAAAAAAAGTTAAAAAGCCCAAGGATCTAAGCGTGACGTGTCTGACGGCAGTGGTGTCCGAAATCCACCACATGACCGTTCATTTGCGTGTGGGTGTGCTCAGTCATTGTCTGACTCCCCACGGACTGTAGCCCACCAGGCTCCCTTGTCTGTGGGATTTTCCAGGCAAGAATACTGGAGCAGGGTCTTGGTGCAGGGGATCTTCCCCAATCCAGGGATCAAACCCACATCTCCCACATCGAAGGTGCATTCTTTACTACTGCACCACCTGGGAAGCCTTGACTGTTTATTTTCTAAGTAGTGGTTACCTGCCTGGCCCCCGACAGGGTGCTGCCCCCACGGCGCTATGTCTCCAGGCGAGGAGGCTGGATGGAGGCGTTACACCAGGGCCCAGGTGGTTGCCCTTTTCTTCTGGCCCTTGTATATTCTTTTTCTCCCCTGTGGCTAGATGCATTCATTATACATCAGCCACTGCAGCCGCTGCAAAGCCTGAGGCAGCGGTGGTAGAGTGGACTCCTCTGGCCTTTTGCCTTCCACCTTTCCCCTATTTTATGCCTCAAAACAAAGGTTTGATGTTGGAGCTGAAGCCTCACCTTGCAACCCAGGGGAAAGAGCCATCTTTAGGGCATGACTTCCATGCATTAAGTGGAAGGAAAGCATCACACCAACCTTGGACACTCTGCCCCTGGACTTACTGCTTTCTGCATGTTAAGAGTTGAGTTTAAGCTGTTAAATCAAGTGTTCTGTTACTCACAGCCAAACATGATCCTGACTTATGAGCCTACGTGGTATCTCAATAGCTCACGCTCTAAAAGGAGAGAGAAGCATGGAGTAATGGTGACGTGAGTAAATTCCCCCGAGGTAGCGTCAGTTTGCTAACCAAACTGCGTGTCATCAATCAGATAAAAAGGCAAATATTACTTCACAGAAGAAACTGAGCTGCAGGGACAACGTGATCTTTAAGACTCAATTTTTCGTTTCATAGCTATGGGGAAGTTTTAAGACCCTCCAGATCTTATCCTCTTCGCTTTCTGATTGCTCCGGGCCCCCTGTGATAAGGCCAACACAACTGACTTTCAAATCATCAACGCCAGTGGACTCGGCTTCCTCATTCCCCTCCCAGGAGGACGGTGTGGCAGGCCACTTCCTCCTCCTGCAGACAGCCTCCTCTGGGCCGTCCGCCCTGTGCTGGCTCCCACCCACCTCTCTGCAGACCCACCCTCATCTACACGCCTGCCAGATGCTGGCATTCCCGGGCAACATGCTTGGGCCCCTCCCACCCTCTCTGTCTCCCCTCAATGATCTATTCCTTTAAGTAATTAATACCAGCTTCATGTTCATGACTCACAGGTTTATAGCCCTCCAAACCTTCCCCTCGAAGACCCAAATTCATGCCAATGCTTCCTTGACTTCTCTACACATCTGAAACTTCGCATGTCCGAAACCAGACTCTCGAGTGTCCATCAACAACATGAGGTCTAGCCATATGATGGCACGCTCCTCAGTGATAAGAACAAAGGGCTGAACATGTTACATGTGGATGCACCTGGAAGATACAAGCTTAGTGGAAGAAGCCGGTCATAAAAGGCCACATATCGTATGACTCCATTTATATGAAATGCCCAGAAGAGGCCAGTCTGTAGAGATGGCAAGTGGATGCATCAGTGGTTGTTTAGGGTGGGGAGTAGGAACAGGGAGTAACTGCAAATGGGCACAAGGGATCTTTTTTATTGGGGGTGGAGGGGGGGCCGGATGGGTAATGGAAATGTGCTAAAAACTGGATTATGGCCATGGCTGCATATCTCCGTAAGTTTACTAAAAATCATTGAATGATATACTGAAATGAAATAATTTTATGGTCTGTAAATTATAACTCAACAATACTGTTTTTAAAAAACCCTCCACTCCTTTTTTCTTTTCCAGCAAATTTACTATAGAATATTGACTATAGCTCCCCGTGCTATACAGTAGGACCTTGCTGTTTATCCATTCTATATACAATAGTTCGCATCTGCTAACCCCAAACTCCCAATCCCTCCCTCCCCCTCCTCCCCTCTCCCTCAGCAACCACAAATCTGTTCTCTATGTTTGTCTGTTTCCGTTTTATAGATAAGTTCATTCGTGTCACATTTTAGATTCCATACAGAAGTGATATCATACAATATTTGTCCTTCCCTGTCTTTCTAACTTACTTCACTTAGTATGATAATCTCCAGTTGCATCCATGTTGCTGCGAATGGTATTATTCCCTTTGTTTTTTATGGCTGAGCAGTATTCTACTGTGCATATACACCTTATCTTCCTTATCCATTCATCGGTCAGTGGGCACTTAAGTTGCTTGTGCAATAAAACCCTCCACTCTTGGAGGGGATATGTGTACACTTTCGACTGACTCAATCGTTGTACAGCAGAAACCAACACAACACTGCAAAGCAATTACCCTCCAATTAAAAATAAACTTAAAAAAAGCCCTCCACTCTTAGAGGGGTATATGTACACTTTCGACTGACTCAATCGTTGTACAGCAGAAACCAACACAACACTGTAAAGCAATTATCCTCCAATTAAACTTAAATAAACTTAAACTTAAAAAACAAATAAACTTTAAAAAAAAAAGCCCTCCACTCTGGATTCTACCTGCACAGCACATTCCCTCTCCAGTCTTCCTTTCCTCAGAAAGCGGCCCCTCCACCTATGAGACCTCTGACGTTGTCCTGAACTCTTCCTTCTTTTTACCAGCCACACTGAGCCCAAGTCCTGTTAGCTCATTTTCCAAAACACCCGTGGATTCTCCACTGAGTGAGTCATCTTTCTCCTGCAAGCTTGAAGAAACCTAAGGCTTCTCCTTCAGACTCTTGTCTCTCTGCTCCTGTGCGTACTTTCACACACAGCGCTCCAAGTCCTCTTAAAACATAAAACACTTCCCCACCATGTTTAAACTCTTCCCAGTGGGCTTCTCTGGTGGCTCAGAGGGTAAAGTGGCTGCCTGCAATGCAGGAGACACGGGTTCGATCCCTGGGTCAGGAAGATCCTCTGGAGAAGGAAATGGCAACCCACTCCAGTACTCTTGCCTAGAAAATCCCATGGACGGAGGAGCCTGGTAGGTTACAGATCATGGGGTTGCAAACAGTCGAGCAATTTCACTTCATTGAGTCTATATATAGTAAGCTCTCACTCCCTTCATGCCCAGCCCACTTCTGGACCTGCAAGGCTCTACCTGCCTCTCTCCTTGCAGCACTCTGCTTGTCCTAATTCATCCTTTCACAGGGCTTTTGCACATGCTGGACCTCCCTGCAAAAATACACTGCACTACGCATAGGTACACAATAGGACTGTTGGCTCATTCCTGGAAAAGCCTGTCTTTTTTTCTGAAAAAATGTTTCATAGTCTTTGAAAAGAATAAGGATGGTAATGAGAGTTGTAGTTTGTTTTGCTGAGTCAAGACATAAGAATTTAGTACATCACAATGGTCTAAGTGTTTTTTTTTAATTCCAGGAGATTTATAAGTCTGATATCCCATATTTCTGAACCACTGTAATACTCCATGCAGCCTGTTCTCTATCAGGTGTCAAAGCACTGGGGAAAGAAACAAGAACAAGGCAGGGTTCGACTCTCACAGTTCAGAGCCTAATACAAGAGGAAATGCCTAAACATGTAATTTCAATTTAACGTGGCATGGAACTTCCCTGGCGGTCCAGTAATTAAGACTCCTTGATGCCAATGCAGGCGGCATGGGTTCCATCCCTAGATGGGGAACAAAGAGCCCACATGCCTCAAAGTACTGCCAAAAAACTGAAAATACAATAAAAACTAAAGGATACATTTAAAAAAATTAATGTGCACACAGAGTGATGGAGGGTGGGCTGATGTATCAGAGTGATGCTGGCAAGAAGGGCAGAGGGAGCCCAACGAACAGCAGAGAAGTCCTCAAAGTCCACAGGTGTGGGCGCTTGCTAGAAGGAAGAGAGCCTTGTCAGTGACAGCATGCGTGTTTAGGAGGTGGGACAGCCAAGGGGCACCACTGCTCATGGGAAGCAAGGTGTGAGCCCAGTAAAAGCGGGTAACTGGAACAGTTCAATGTTATGGTTGGTTGTAAGAAGAAAGCCTCCTTGATGTCACTAACAGCACAGGTGAGAAGTTTGGAAACAGTCAAGCAAGCTCTTTTATTTCAAAATATGGGGCACCTGCTGCTATGCTTGTAAGCAAGACTCCTGGGTGGGCTTGGTAAACCCATCATTTCTGCATGTATTTCTCTCATGCCACACACAAGAGTCCTAATAGATGGGTATCATCAACTTCCAGATGAGGATGCTGGGATTGAGGCCTTCCAAAAAAGGTGCCAGGGTCCCAAGGCAAGCAACTGGCAGAATCAGGATTCCAGTTCAGGCCAGCCAGATGCCACAGAGCCTTGACCACATTACGCCACAGGTAAAACTCAAGAGTACAACCTTTATAGAGCTCTCCTGATAATGATTTTGCAATCTCCTCCGGATACCTTTTCTGTGAGAGACTCAATAACTCAGTAAGACTGAGTATGACAGCCTAGTAACAATTACACTCAAAGGAGCAGTCCTATAAACAAGGACATGGGGCCAGATGAATCCGCCGGAAAAAAATGGAAAACTCTCAGCTGGGAATCTCTCACCTTAACCACGCTTAATTTCTTAGAAAAGCAAGCTGAAGTGAAAAATCAAACACCTAGATCCAAAAGAAGTTAGTTTTAGAAATGTTGACATGAAAGACCTGTTTCTGAGATGAAAACATAAAAGTGAAAAAAATGTCAAAAAGTCACACCTCTCATGAGAGAGACCCATTTATCGATAAATAATGATCCTCTGCCACAGCACAGAAAAAACACTCATCTGCAAGCCGTTTAATCGACTCTAGGCCACACATGATTTTGAATGGGGTCTTTCAGAGTGGTAATTAGATTGTAGTGGAAAAACATGAGGCGTACAATGGGAGCCAGCTTTGGCGGGGAAAAGGCGCCTCCACTTTCTTACCAAAAAAAAAAATCCTACCAGGGTTCTCCCGAGGGTAGGGCAGCTGTCCCAGATCAGGGGAAACACCTGAGGGTAACAGCCTCCATAAGCAGGGCACAGAGATGCTTTAAGGACCATTCAGGGCGTCAGCAGCCGGCGGCGAGACTGCAAGACGACGCAGGCGGGCCGAGCGCGCACTGCGGCTCAGATTCCCTTCTCCAGAGGGCAGTCTGGAAGGCTTGGGGTGGTGGCGGGGGGTGGTCTTTCTTCCACGGGGAAAACCTTCATCTCACAAAAGATTTCAATTCCTAGCCCAGCTTCCCGAGTAGGAATGGGAACCAAAACAAAGCCGCGCGCGGCTCCAGCATCCGCCGGCGGGCTGGCGGGCCGTGACCCACCTGACCTCCACCTGCCGGACTAGAAGGCCGCGCGCGCGGGCCGGACCTGACTGCCTTCGCCGCCGGGAGCCGGGGGAGACCTGGGAGTGGGGGTTGGCGGCCCCTGGGGGTAGGGTCGGAGGGTCCCGGGCCGGCGCCCCCACGCTCACTGGCGGGGGCTCGTTAGGGCCGCCCCCGCGCTGCTGCAGTGCGCGCTCGGCCGAGCCACCTGCATGCAGCCCATGCGCGCCCTCGAGGCACCGCCCAAACCCCTGGGCACCGGGCGAGGACGCCCCCGCCGCTCGCGGGTCCGCGGGAAGAGACGCCGCCCGGCTCCCTCGGCTTCCATCTGGCAGACGAGCGCGCGGGCCCCACTTACCAGCGGCGGCGGCTTCTTCCACGGCGGGCACGCCCACGAGAGAGGCGCGGAGGAACCGGCCTGGACGCCACGGGTCGAGCGGGTCCGCCGGTACCGGGGAGGAAACGCCGCGCCCGAACCCCAGCTGCAGCGGCTCCGGGATACTGGGGCCGGCCGAGAGGCGGGTCTTTGGCGGCGCCTGGGGAGGGCGTGGTTTGTGAGGGCGTGGTCTATGGGGGCGTGTCTAGGGGCGGGTCCTCGACGCCTAGGGGTGGGGCTACGGGCGGAGATCCTCTGAGGACGGGACGGGGCCAGCGTCGGGAGGTGGGGCCCTCGAGGAGTGTGGGCGGGGCCAAGGGAAGAGCCCTCGGCGCGTGAGGGCAGGGCCGAAGGCGTGTCCTCGACGCTAGGGGCGGGGTTGCAGGGCGGTCCCTGGACTCGGGGCGGGGCCAGAAGGCGGTCCCGGTGGGTGGGGCGGGCTCAGGGAGGAGGGTCCTCTGCGCGCGGGGGCGGGGCCTGAGCCCGGGCCTGGCAAGCGCCGCGCTTCCACCCGGTTTTCCCCAGGGTCAGGGAATCAGCCCGGGCCAGGTGGAGTTTGGAGTGACAGGCAAGGAGAAACTGTTGCACCCGAGACCGGTGGGGGTCCGTGGCACCTGGCCATTGGGACCACACCCCAGAGCCTCGGGGAGGAAGCGGAGCAAATCCTTCCATACATGCTCGGGCCGCAGGAGGTTTGGGGGACCCTGGCTAAGGTGCCCCACCCCAGCCCACAGGCTTCACTTTTCCCATCCTTGGCATCAGAGGAGGTGAGGGAGATAATTCCTACAATTAGCTTCTTTACGTAGCTCTGGCTCAGGAAGGAGACCTCACATCAAGCCTAAAGTGCATTAATATTTTCAGATTTCAGAACCCCTAACCGCTTTCGGGGGCCTTCGGGACCCACACAGTCCAGACCTACCCGGCCTGGCCTGACAGCCTCAGGGCAAGAGGCGCCTGATGACCGGGCTCAGGCAGAGTTCACCTGAGCACCTAATGACACCAGCTTGGGGCTCCCAGCCAACCAGAGCAGTGCCACCTGTTGATTGAGGTTGTGGTTTTTGCAGAATCAAATCTAATCTGGGGCTCATAAATACTAGGCCATCCGTGAAAGAGTCTGAGGGGATGGGAGTGGGGGGGTCTATGAACACGCTGTAATTGGGTAGAACATGTTGTGTTTATCTGTGTTTCTGGAGAAAAGGTATAGAATTTGTATCACATTCCCAGGGGCTCTATCTCCTCACCCAAAATACCAATAATATTTTAATAGTTTGAGATGCTGGACCTCTGGCCCAGCCAGGCTTATGGTTCTGATCTTCCATCTCCATTCCATCCATACCAAGTGTCCCAGATGTAAGCCCTCTAATAGTCAGTTCTAGAAATGGTCTTAAAGTGAAAATAGAAGAAAACTAAAGGATTGAGCATTTGGCAAGACAAAGAATGAATGAAAATTGATTTCCTAATGAAGATGTGATAAACTCCATTTTTACAGAAACAAAGTTGACAAACATATGAATTTCTTTTCTTTTTTCCTTTTTTTTTTTTAGGATCCTCAAATCCTACCACTTTCCACGTTACGTTGAACTAACAGAGATAAGGTGGCTTCCCCAGTGGCTCAGTGGTAAAGAATCCGCCTGCAGTGCAGGTGACATGGGTTCAATCCATAGGAAGATCTCCTGGAGAAAGAAATGGCAACCCACTCCGGTATTCTTGCCTGGGAAATCTCATGGACAGAAGGAGCCTGGCTGACCCTAGTCCATGGGCTCGAAAAAGAGTTGGACCAAACTTGGCGACTAAACAATAGCAATAAAGATAGAAGAATTGCTTGTATCCACTGTTAAGAATAATCAGTCTGTCAGTGCCAAGACCACCTTGTACAATTTTGTTTTAATGCATTTATATAAAATAATACATGTGTCTTGTAGTTCAGTCACCTAGCACTGAAGAATGCCAGGGGTGTGGAAACTTAATTTAAATGAACGGTAACAAATCAGGATAGTATAAACCCTTAAAAGAAGAACTCCATTTATAATCAGGTTGGATGGTAAATGTACAGCATTAAGATTTGAACCTTTCTTCTTTTAAGGATCTGTTTACCTGGTTCCAGTTGTCTTGTCACCCTTGATCTACTACTGAGCTATGTTCATCTGTTTCAGTTCAGTTCAGTTCAGTCTCTCAGTCGTGTCTGATTCTTTTCGGAATCGCAGCACGAATCTCAGCACGCCAGGCCTCCCTATCCATCACCAACTCCCGGAGTTCACTCAGACTCACGTCCATCGAGTCGGTGATGCCATCCAGCCATTTTATCCTCTGTCATCCCCTTTTCCTCCTGCCCCCAATCCCTCCCAGCATCAGAGTCTTTTCCAATGAGTTAACTCTTTGCATGAGGTGGCCAAAGTCCTGGAGTTTCAGCTTTAGCATCATTCCTTCCAAAGAAATCCCAGGGCTGATCTCCTTTAGAATGGACTGGTTGGATCTCCTTGCAGTCCAAGGGACTGTCAAGAGTCTTCTCCAACACTGCAGTTCAAAAGCATGAATTCTTCGGTGCTCAGCTTTCTTCACAGTCCAACTCTCACATCCATACATGACTACTACAAAAACCATAGCCTTGACTAGATGGACCTTTGTTGGCAAAGTAATGTCTCTGCTTTTCAATATGCTATCTAGGTTGGTCATAACTTTTCTTCCAAGGAGTAAGCGTCTTTTAATTTCATGGCTGCAGTCACCATCTGCAGTGATTTTGAAGCCCCCCAAAATAAAGTCTGACACTGTTTCCCCATCTATTTGCCATGAAGTGATGGGACCAGATGCCATGTTGAGTTCATCTGTTTAAGATATGTAAATAGCCTAGGTACCTTGCATAATAATACTTTAATTAGGGCACTTCAGATTCAATTTAAATCAGAACTGTAAGCCTTTTGACAATAAAAAGCGCTCTATAAATCAGAGGAAATGACATTTTCTGGCTCAGGCTTAGTGTTTAGTGTTAGTCGCTCAGTCCTATCTGACTCTTTTCGACCCTGTGGACTGTAGCCTGCCAGGCTCCTCTGTCCATGGGATTCTCCCGGTAAGAATACTGGAGTGGGTAGCCATTCCCTTCTCCAGGGGATCTACCTGACCGCAGGCTCAGGCTGGTCCCCCCTATTAGGGAGATCGGCCAGGGAAACACATTCTGAGTCTCCAGGAGCAGATACTGGTGACTCCCTAAGCCAGTTTCTTCTCCACCCACCTGGGTAGGAGTCTTGCATAGTTCTGTAGTTGATGCTGTGCCCACGTTGTGTTGACTTGCAGGAACAAGTAAACCTTTGTCGGGATCATCATTATCACCTGTTTCATCTCCGCTGCGTCACTGTTCGGGCTCTTGACCTGTCACAGTCCTGTCGCAGTTCAGTAGGTGAGGGTAAAGGTGATGCTGTGTTTGGGTTCCCCACACAGGTGTCAACCTGGAAAACTGAAAACGTGTGACAACCTGAAAAGTGTGTCACAGAGCAGCCGATGTGGATGGGATCTCTGGCTCCATTTGGTGCCTAAAAACACATTGTATGAGATAGTTCATTTAAAATATGCCACTTCAGGGAATTCCCTAGTGGTCCTGTGGTTAGTTTGCCACAGGGGAACAGATTGCTCTTTAGTTGGAGAACTAAGATCCTGCAGCATGCCCAAATAAATAAAAAATATAATATGCCACTTTGTTTTCCTGCCTTTTATTTCTATTCTATGCATTTCTTTTTTCCCCCCCTTTTTTAAGAAAAAAAGCTTTTTATTTTGTATTTGTTGGGGGGGGTCTTCCCTGGTGACTCAGCAGTAAAGAATCCACTTACAATGTAGGAGACACAGGTTCAGTCCCTGGATCAGGAAGATCCCCTGGAGGAGGGCATGGCAACCCACTCCAGTATTCTTGCTTAGAGGATCCCATGGACAGAGGAGCCTGGTGGGCTACAGTCCCTGGGGTGGCAAAGAGTCAGACATGACTGAAGCAACTCAGCACTCATGCAGGCACATAGCCTATTAACAATGCTGGGATAGTTCCAGGTGAACAGCGAAGGGACTCAGCCATACATTCACATGTATCCATTCTCCCCTAAACTCTCCTCCCATCCAGGCTGCCACATAACATTGAGAAAATTTCCCTGTGCTATACAGCAGGCCCTTGTTAGTTATCCATTTTAAATACAGCTGTCCATCCCAAACTTCCTAACTATCCCTTCCCGCTATCCTCCCGCTCAGCAACCACAATCTCATTCTGAAGTCTGTGAGTGTGTTTCTGTTTTGTAAGTAAGTTCATTCATATCATTTCTTTTTAGATTCCACATATAAGGGACGTCATACAGTATTTCTCCTTCTCTGTCTGACTTAGTTCACTCAGTATGACAATCTCTAGGTCCATCCATTTTGCTAAAAATATGCCAATTTAAAACCATATTTCATTTGTCTAGTTCATGGAAAAGTTCACATAGAGGCTGGATTGGGGATCTAATAATCATATAGCTTACAAATCCTTTAGATTTGATGTATCATTTCCTCTAATTTTTACACCAAAGGAATTGCCTGTGATCTTTAGACTCATAGTAGTGAAGTTTGATGTACCAAGTGCTAGGCATCAAGGAATTTTGTGGTCAAACAGTCCTGGATACAATTCTGACTTTTGGCTCTTGCGATCTTGGAAAGTTAATCAGCCTCTCCAAACCTTTATTTATTTGAAAAATGACATTAAGAGCTACCTCAGGGACTTCCCTGGTGGTCGAGTGGTTAAGACTCTCCAATCCCAATGCAGGGTGCCTGGGTTCCATCGCTGGTCAGGGATCTAGATCCCACATGCCACGGCTAAGAGTCAAATGCCACAGCAAAGATCGAGGATCCTGTGTACTTCAACTAAGACCTGGTGCAGCCCAATAAATAAAATATTTAAAAAGAAAATCTACCTCAAAGGACTGTGGTGAGAATTATATGAAACAATGTTGGGAAAGCATTAAGCATGACTTATGGCCTAGCATCAGAGAAGGCAATGGCGCCCCACTCCAGTACTCTTGCCCAGAAAATCCCATGGACAGAGGAGCCTGGTAGGCTGCAGTCCATGGGGTCACGAAGACTCGGACATGACTGAACAACTTCACTTTCACTTTTCACTTTCATGCATTGGAGAAGGAAATGGCACCCCATGGGGGAGCCTGGTGGGCTGCCGTCTCTGGGGTCGCACAGAGTCGGACATGACTGAAGCGACTTAGCAGCAGCAGCAGCAGCAGCATGGCCTAGCATGCCATGGGTTCTCAATTCATGATTTTTTCCCCTTTCTGATTCCAAGCCTAAATATTGTTCTTTTTCCTTTACAGCATACTATGAAACGTTTTCATGCACTACTATTCGTTAGATTCCTTTTGGTTGTAAGCAACAATAAGCCACTTCAAACTATCTTAAGGAAAAGGGCAGCTTCTTTTAAGGGTACAAGAGTTTCTTAGGGCATCTCTTAGAATCCAGAATATCAGGGATGATCTGAAGCTGGGGAATGGATGCCCCTGTGAGGAGAGGGGACTTTTTTAGGGGGAGGGGCAGTCTGTAGCTGCTTTTTAAAGTTTATTTGTGCTGGGTCTTCGTTGTAGCATGCGGGCTCCAGAGCACACGTGCTCAGTATCCCCATGGGATTTTAGTTCCCCAACCAGAGGTTGAACACATGTCCCCTGCTTGAAAAGCAGATTCTTAACCACTGGACCACAAGGGAAGTTCCTGTAGCTGCTTAATTTTATTTTTTTTAACTGAAGTATTGTTTTTTAATAGAAGGATAATTGCTTTACAATATTATGTTGGTTTCTGCCTTACAGCATGAATCAGCTGTAAGTATACATATGTTCCCTCCCTCTTGGTGGCGCTAGAATCTGTCTGCCAATGCGGGATATGCAAGAAACTGAGTTTGATCCCCGGGTGGGGAGGAGCCCCTGGAGGAGGAAAAGGCAATCCACTCCAGTATTCTTGCTTGGAGAATCCGTGGACAGAGGAGCCTGGAGAGCTCGAGTTCATGGGGGTCCCAAAGAGTCGAACATGACTGAGCACGCACACAGCCTCCCTCTGGAACCCCTCTCCCACCCCTCACCGCATCCCATCCATGTCTGTTGCGCGGGTTGGGCTCCCTGTGTTACGCAGCAGCCTCCCAGCAGCCGGTTATTTCACACATGGTAGTGCAGGTGTTTCAGCGGTACTCTCTCTGTCCCACCTCTCCTTCCCACCCTGTGTCCACAAGTCTGCTCCCTGAAGCTGCTTTCCTTCGCTGCGTCCTTCTCTGACTGTGCCTGGCTCCCCAGGCTCCTCAGGCAACAGGAGGTGGGGCGCGGTCACTCACAGGAGCAGCTGCGCTCACTCCCTGATCCAGCCCAGCTGGTCAGGCTCTTCAGAGGAAGGGCCTGCAACTGGCGCAGTAAACAGAGGCTGGCAGGACAGTCACCTTGCAGCTGCTGCAGCTACTCACATGGGAACAAACAGGGCAAATGGGGCCAGGAGAGATTTCTCAGGAAGAGGCTGCTGGGAAGATGGTTCAGTAAGAGCCCCCTCTGACCTTTCCATGAGAATGAGGAATGCCACTTTGATCAGCAGCTTACAATTAGGGGTCTTCTGAGTGGGCTACATGCTGATCCAAAAAATACCAAGTCAGGACATGGCCAGAGATCAAAAAAAAAAAAAAAAAAAAAGGAGAAGAAAGGGATTGGCCTGTTTAGGCATGCTTTTCCTGTCTAACCCCATCAGGCAGAGCCTAAAAGTGCTCCATGGTTCCTGTGCTTCTGCCCATCATTGGCAGGAGTCTGGAGGCTGGCTGCAGAAAGGCCAGAGTAGGAAAGGTATTCAGGAAACTTATTGAAAGCCATTAGAATGTTTTTAGAACCAGGCAAGCTGTCATTAAAATGTCTTAGGAGCTATGGTCTGAGACGAATATTTAATCATGCAGTGTAGGGAAGGTTAGAGGAAGTGATTCAGACTTCCCTCTACACAAAGTGGATGGAAAAGTGACGTGAGGGTTGTGAGAAGCCAGGCTGCCATTGCAAGTCATAGAATCGAGAATCATAAATACCTTGCCCCCTGTCATGGACCAGAAAGACCAGTGTCACCTGGTTAGTCCTGGTCCTCCGCGTACACGAAAGCTTGAACATTTCCATGCTTCACGATTTCCCCAAATGGAAAGCAGGGTCTCGCCTTCCGTCTGCAGTGCTATTGTCAGGAACTGAGACATGATCCTCGTGGTCATAAGCAAGGAGAACGTTGCTGTTTCTTACTGTGCACAGTCCATCACAAACTTGAGGTAAATCTGTGGTTACTTTCCTTTGTATTTTGTCCATCCTGTACATGTTGGGTTTTTCTTGTTTGGCTAGCCATTCTTTCTAAAGTCTTGACTCTCTGGCAGGCTTTCATTTTTTAAAAATATTAACTTATTTTTGGCTGCATTGGGTCTTAGTTGAGACACTAAGGATCTTCGTTGTGGCGCTTGGGCTTAGTCGCCCCACGGCACGTGGGATCTTAGTTCCCTGACCAGGGATCGAACCTGCGTCCCCTGCATTACAAGGCAGATTCTTAACCACTGAACCACCAGGGAAGTCATGAAAAGTGACTTCTGAGTGGGCTACATGCTGATCCAAAAAATACCAAGTTGGGACATGGCCAGAGACCAAAAAAAAAAAAAAAGAAGAAGAACCAGATTGGGCTACTTTGCAAAGTCACTACTTTCTTTGCAAGTATATTTCTTGTCTTTTGTAACATCCTTTAGTCACCAAGGCTTTTTTTTTTTAAATCTACAGGGTATAACCAGAACTGAGGAGGCTGGTTGCAAAACCAATTCTGTTTGAAAGTGGTGGAGTTGCCTGTTGTCAGAGATGATGATAGAGGCTCAGGGAGGCCTCTGAAGCATCACCCTGGGCTGGAGCTCACAGGGGAGCGGAACAGGTTAAGGAGACAGTATCCGCATCTGTCAGAGCAAAGAAATGGCCTGGACAAAGTTGCTCAGGATGAATGAGATGAGGGGAGTGGCACATATCCTGGGAAGAACAGAGAATGCAAAATCTGGATGGGAAACCCGCTGTGGAGGAAACCAGAACCCAACAAGTAAGGACATCCCTCCCAAGTCCTTCAAGCCGTACTTCATATGTGTTGGAACGAGTTTCAGTGTACTCAAATACAGGAAACCAGAATGAGTTATAAAGCTGTGTGGCAGAACTAAGGAAACACATTTATAGAAACAGCCAGGGAGGGACTTTCGTGGTGGTCCGGTGGTTAAGACTCTGCGCTTCCCATGCAGGAGGTCCGGGTTTGATCTGCGGTCGGGGAAACTAGATCCCACATGCTGCAGCTAAGACCTGGTGCAGCCAAATAAATTAAAAAGAAAAAAAAAAGAGCCTGATAAAAAAGAAAGAAATAGGAAGTGACAGCTGAACACGGATGGGACCCGCTCTGCAGCCCTGGGGCCACTCGGGAGACTTGTGGTTCTCTCAGTGCCATCCCCACACCCGCAGCCCCTGGGAACTTGTTAGAAATGCACGCCCTTGGGCCCCGATGCTGGGCAGTGCTTTATCACACCCTCGGGGTGGCTCTGCTGCCCTCTAATATTTGGTGACCACTGGGCTAGGTTGTACGTCAAGGCTGTATATTGTCACGCTGCTTATTTAACTTATATGCAGAGTACATCATGAGAAATGCTGGGCTGGATGAAGCACAAGCTGGAATCAAGATTGCCAGGAGAAATATCAATAACCTCAGATATGCAGATGACACCACCCTTATGGCAGAAAGTGAAGAACTAAAGAGCCTCTTGATGAAAGTGAAAGAGGAGAGTGAAAAAGTTGGCTTAAAGGTCAACATTCAGAAAACTAAGATCCTGGCATCTGGTCCCATGACTTCATGACAAATAGATGGGGAAACCGTGGAAACAGTGGCAGACTTTTATTTTTCTGGGCTCCAAAATCACTGCAGATGGTAACTGCAGCCATGAAATTAAAAGACACTTGCTCCTTGGAGGAAAAGCTATGACCAACCTAGACAGCATATTAAAAAGCAGAGACATTACTTTGCCAACAAAGGTCCATCTAGTCAAGGCTATGGTTTTTGTAGTAGTCATGTATGGATGTGAGATTTGAACTATAAAGAAAGCTGAGCGCCAAAGAATTGATGCTTTTGAACTGTGGTGTTGGAGAAGACTCTTGAGAGTCCCTTGGATTGCAAAGAGATTCAACCAGTCAATTCTCAAGGAAATCAGTCCTGGATAGTCATTTTAAGGACTGATGCTGAAGTGAAATTCCAATACTTTGGCCACCTGATGCAAAGAACTGACACAATTGAAAAGACCCTGATGCTGGGAAAGATTGAAGGCAGGAGGAGAAGAGGATGACAGAGGATGAGATGGTTGGATGCCATTACCGACTCAACGGACATGAGTTTGAACAAGGTCAGGAGTTGGTGATGGACAAGGAAGCCTGGTGTGCTGCAGTCCATGGGGTCGCAAAGAGTCAGATGTGACTGAGCAACTGAACTGAACTGGACTGGACTGGACTAGGTTTGTCTCCCGCTCAGGGCTAGAGTTTGGGCAGAACAAAATTGCTCAGCTCCCTTCCAGAACCAGACGCTTTCTCACGAGGAGACTGTCATCGAGGCTCCCCAAGGACAGAAACAGAATCAAACTACCATGCCACAACTCCTTCACTCACTCCCCAGACATTTATTAAGCCTCGAGGGCCGCAGCAGACATTCACCAGTTTTGGACAACTTTGTCCCGAACTAGCTGACCATGGGGCTCGGTGGCATCTGGCGGCAGCAGGGCCAGGTAGACGGGAGTCTCAGCCCCCTCCTCCACTGTCCTGGAGGCACAAGCGCCCCCCAAGTCCGTCTTCACCCACCCGGGGCAGCATGCGTTCAGCAGAATCCTGTCGGCTTTCCTCTTCTCCTCCAGGCGCCGGGCCAGGATTCTCGATAAGACTGTGACCCCCAGTTTGGACACCCCATAAGCCGAGTTGGGCCAGCCCTCCCTCTCATGCACCTCGTTTTTCGTATCCTCCACAAACTTCTTCATGAGGTCCACCAGGTCCTCCTCTGTGAGTGTCTCGCACCGGAACTTCTCTTGCAGATCTTCGCTGCAGTTTTCAAGGGCTTGGGAGCCCTGTGAACTACTGACGTTCACCACTCTGCCTGAAACAGGATAACGAAACATACAGAAGCGTGTCACAAATATACCATCGCTGGTTGATTGCTGACAAACATGTGGTTCAGTCACGGGGCAGGTTTAATTTCTGATTTAAGAAATGATTCTAGCAGTCATTACAAAAAGCTCCAAAAGGCATTTGAAAAAGATGCAAGAAGGCACCTGTGGATTTTAACTTTTTGCGCTTTGTTCTCCCAAAAAGAACATAATGAGAACATAATTCCATTCATAACATGTGCTAAAGAGCAGTGATTTTCCATTAGGTGAACAGGAGGCAGGTCTACAGTAGGATCACCAGGCAGTTTGGTAAAACACACCCCCTACATACACACACACAATTCCAGATGTTTATGAACTTGCTTTCCTGGAGACAGCACCCTGACCTTTAGATTATTTCCTAGGGCCAAGGGGCCACCTCGGCATACCTGAGTGCCAAAGTCAGAATCAAGCCATCCCTTGCCGATGACCCTTGTCTGTCCTTAATGATGGATACTCTCACATGCGGAAGGGGTTGCGTCTCCAACCCGGATTTGATTTTCATCGCTATTTTTTTAGCCCATAGTTAACAAATAATTAAATATAGTTTAATGAGTTCATCTTCATATTAGCAATGATTCACAGCTACTAAACAGACAGTTCTGTCCATAACATAAAATAGGCCAAAAACTAGAAAGCAATCTGAAGCATTGGTGGAAATCCCCAAACCAGTAAATGTGTGACTTTACACATTTTGTCCAACATCAAGAAACACCAGATTTGGGGAGTTCTTTTCTCCCATGTTATCCTGGATCCATGTTCACTGCATCCAACAGAATAACTGGATTTTATTTCATTTTGTAAGCGGCATTCGCCAGAGGTGCACATTTGTGGGGTGGGATGTGAGCTTGCTGGGGTGTCCTTGCGGGCCCAGCCCCATATGGAGACGCCCTCACTCTGGCCTTGTGCCTGAGCATCCCGTGTCATCCCCAGAACCTAAGACTCTTCAGTGTTTTCTTTTCTTTTCCTTCATTCCTTCCTTCCTTTTCTCTCTCTCTTGTAATACCTATTTCTTTCCAAACTTTTAACTTTGAAAAACTTTGTAGCCTACACAGAATTTGCAAGAATAGTTAGTAGACATCCATATAACCTGTAGGCTTCCCTGGTGGCTCAGATGGTAAAGCGTCTGCCTACAATGCAGGAGACCTGGGTTCAATCCCTGGGTTGGGAAGATCCCCTGGAGAAGGAAATGGCAACCCACTCCAGCACTCTTGCCTGGAAAATCCCATAGATGGCGGAGCCTGGTAGGCTACAGTCCATGTGGTCGCAAAAAGTCGGACACGACTGAGCGACTTCACTTCCACTTCCATATAACCTGCATCTGAGTTGACTAACTGTTAAGCATTTTGCCACATTCTCTTTCACTCTTTCTCTTAATTGTAGACAGGTAGCATAAAGTAGGGCTTCCCTGGTGTCTCAGATGGTAAAGCATCTACCTGCAATGAGGAAGACCCAGGTTCGATCCCTGGGTCGGGAAGATCCCCTGGAGAAGGAAATGGCAACCCACTCCAGTACTCTTGCCTGGAAAATTCCATGGACGGAGGAGTGTGGTAGGCTACAGTCCATGGGGTTGCAAAGAGTTGGACACGACTTAGCGACTTCACTTCACCCTGCATAAAGTGAAAGTCAGTCATTCATGTCTGACTCTTTGTGACTTCATGGACTATAGAGTCCATGGAATTCTCCAGACCAGAATACTGGAGTGGGTAGCCTTTCTTTCCCTTCTCCAGAGGTAGCGTAAGGCTTCACCTTAAACACTTTAGTATCCATAAGTAAGGACGCTCCCTTCCATAACCACAAAGGTGGTCACACTCAAGCTATTTATCAGGGTACAACAGTATTATCTAAAGTATAGTCCATATTCAAGTCTCCCAGATTGTCTCAATAATCTTCCTTGACAAGTTTTTTTTTTTTTTCATCCAGGGTCCAATGTGGAATCACCGATTGCGTTTAGTTGTCCTTTTTAGTCTGTTTTAGTCTAGAGCAGTTGACAGTGAGCTTGAAGCCTCTAAGCCATTGTTTTATAGTATTTCCCCCAGTTTGGATTGGCAAGATTCTTTTTTTATTTTAATGATTATATTTGTCTCAATATTTTGATCAGGAATTCTGCTTTGCTGAAGTTACATTCTTCATTACTTGCTAAGCAGCTTTGTTCTCAAATGCTTGGCTGCTACAAGGAATTAAATTCAAACAGGAAAGCAGGAAAGAAAAGAAAAAAAATTACAGGAGCTACTCTGTGCCTTTGGCGGAAATAAGCTTCTAAGAGGGAGAGGCATCTTCTTTGATCTCAAGGCACACCTCTGGGAGAGGGGCCAAGGGGTGACAGTGGCAGCAGTTAAGTTGGTCCAATCAGCCCTGAGAAGGGCTGAGACACACCCTCATCACCACCACCCTTTGCTGAGGGTCAGGTGGACCCACCTGCCTGCAAACAACGCTATAGCATCCTGGAAAGAGTGGGCATATAGCTCCCCCTAGTGGCTCAACATATTAAAAAGCAGAGACATGCCAACAATGTCTTGAGAGTCCCTTGGACTGCAAGGAGATCCAACCGGTCCATCCTGAAGGAAATTTAAAAGTAATAACAAGTCCTGAATATCTATTGGAAGGACTGATGCTGAAGCTGAAACTCCAGTACTTTGGCCACATGATGCGAAGAACTGACTCATTTGAAAAGACCTTGCTGCTGGGAAAGACTAAAGGCTGGGAGGAGAAGGGGACCACAGAGGATGAGATGGTTGGATGGCATCACCGACTCAACGGACATGAGTTTGAGCAAGCTTTGGGAGTTGGTGATGGACAGGGAAGCCTGGCGTGCTGCAGTCCACGGGGTCGCAAAGAGTTGGACACGACTGAGCGACTGAGCTGTACTGAAGTGGCTCTACAGTTGCTTAACCTATTCACTCAATCTGGAACCAACAAGCGAGCTGGGTAACTTTCTTTAAAGCGACATTATATATGCGTTAGTATACTGTATTGGTGTTTTTCTTTCTGGCTTACTTCCTAAAAAAAGAGTGGCTTTTAAATCACTTTTGAATGGGGAGAAAGTGATTCCCTATAAACCAAGGGGCTATGATGTTCAGTGTTTTGCCCTCCAGGTAAACAGGAAGTTTGTCAAAAAGTCACAATTATTCTCAATGTGTTACAAACTGAAGATTCCTGCTTTGGTAATTACTGTTACAGAAAACTGGTTGAAGACCATGATTGACCAGCTTTGGGTTGATCCCTGGGCCCCACCCTCCATGAAGCTTCCTTTTATCTTTCAAAATGGCTTGTTCACAGTCGTTTCACATACTGTGATCCTTCCTTCACTAGAACTAATTATCCTGATGTGATTGAAATCAGGAAATGGGGATACTGTTTCCAGTTCTATTACTACCTGACTGTATTTGCTTTTCTGGGCCTCAATATCCTTTTCTATAAACTGAAGGTGTAGGAACATAAATGTTCGCCAGTACCTTCCAGCTTTCAAATTCTATGATTCTGAAGTCTGTAGGGAGAGGACTTCCTGATACTTGGTAAAAGACACAACTGCAGTGAAGTACTACACAGCTATAAAAAAGATTAAGAAAGCTTTCTGTCCTGACCCGGAATGAGTCCCAGATATAGTAAGTGAAGAAAGCCAGGTGGCAAACATAATGTCTTTTTTTTTTTTTAAAGGGAGAGCAAAAATTTATATACATTTATTTTTGCTTAGAAAATAAATAAATGCTTGCATTTATTTAATTTTGTTTTTGGCCATGCCCCACGGCTGTGGGATCTTGGTTCCCCACCAGAGATTGAATCCTGGCCCTTGGCAGTGAGAGCAGTCTTAGCCACTGGACCACCAGGGAATTCCCTAGATTTGCCTTTAAAAACTTCATCCCCAGGCTTTCCCTGCTGGCTCAGTGACATAGAATCCGCCTGCCAATGCAGGAGACACCGGTTCAATCCCTGGTCCAGGCAGATCCCACATGCCTTGGAACAATGAAGCCCATTGCCACAAATACTGAGCTGTGCTCCAGAGCCCAGGAATAACAACCACTGAAGCTCTTGCCCTAGAACCCACGTTCCACAACAAGAGACATCAGTGCAAGGAGAAGACTGCACACCACAACGAAATCCTCTCCTCAGTGTGACTCCAGAAGACCCCGAGCAATAGCCAGCACAGCCAGAAATCAACCAACCAATCAATCAAATTATAAAAACTCCATCCCCCTGGCCCTGGGCACTCACCAACTCCATGCCTCTGGCCCCAAAGCTTCCTTCAACCGGCACTTGCAACTCTTACCTGTGAGCTTTCTATGATCCCATCCCATTAAAGAAACCAGTAAAGAGAATTACCTGTGGAAACTGAGGATGGGCAGGCAGGTGGATCTCTTACCATGCATCTTTTTAGATTTAAATAGCTGCACCTGAGAACATCTTTATTCAAAACGTTCAGTTAAGGAAAGCACATTTCCAAGAAAAAAAACTACAGAGCTCTTCTTTTCCTAAGAATCATGATTGATTTCTTGGAAAGAAAGTCCTCGGGGAAGCCAGCCTCTGTCCCCATCTTGCAGCACAATTGTAATTTACACAGTTAGTGTTCTTTGTCAGTGACAGTCTCCCCGACTGGACTCTGTGCTCCATGAACAGGACTGTCTGTGCCCACAACGCTCACCACTGTAACCCAGGCACCAGAGTAATGTTCAAGCTGGTTCTAGAAAAGGCAGAGGAACCAGAGATCAAATTGCCAACGTCTGCTGGATCATGGAAAAAGCAAGAGAGTTCCACAAAAACATCTATTTCTGCTTTATTGACTATGCCAAAGCCTTTGACTGTGTGGATCACAATAAACTGTGGAAAATTCTGAAAGGGATGGGAATACCAGAACACCTGATCTGCCTCTTGAGAAATTTGTATGCAGGTCAGGAAGCAACAGTTACAACTGGACATTGAACAACAGACTGGTTCCAAATACGAAAAGGAGTACGTGAAGGCTGTATATTGTCACCCTGTTTATTTAACTTATATGCAGAGTACATCATGAGAAACGCTGGACTGGAAGAAACACAAGCTGGAATCAAGATTGCCGGGAGAAATATCAATAACCTCAGATATGCAGATGACACCACCCTTATGGCAGAAAGTGAAGAGGAACTCAAAAGCCTCTTGATGAAAGTGAAAGTGGAGAGTGGAAAATGTTGGCTTAAAGCTCAACATTCAGAAAACGAAGATCATGGCATCCGGTCCCATCACTTCATGGGAAATAGATGGGGAAAGAGTGGAAACAGTATCAGACTTTATTTTTCTGGGCTCCAAAATCACTACAGATGGTGACTGCAGCCATGAAATTAAAAGACGCTTACTCCTTGGAAGGAAAGTTATGACCTAGATAGCATATTCAAAAGCAGAGACATTACTTTGCCAACAAAGGTTCATCTAGTCAAGGCTATGTTTTTTCCTGTGGTCATGTATGGATGTGAGAGTTGGACTGTGAAGAAGGCTGAGTGCCCAAGAATTGATGCTTTTGAACTGTGGTGTTGGAGAAGACTCTTGAGAGTCCCTTGGACTGCAAGGAGATCCAACTAGTCCATTCTGAAGGAGATCAGCCCTGGGATTTCTTTGGAAAGAAGGATGCTAAAGCTGAAAGTCCAGTACTTTGGCCACCTCATGCGAAGAGTTGACTCATTGGAAAAGACTCTGATGCTGGGAGGGATTGGGGGCAGGAGGAGAAGGGGACGACAGAGGATGAGATGGCTGGATGGCATCACTGACTCAATGGACGTGAGTCTGGGTGAACTCCGGGAGTTGGTGATGGACAGGGAGGCCTGGCGTGCTGGGATTCATGGGGTCGCAAAGAGTCGGACACGACTGAGCGACTGATCTGATCTGATCTGATGGTAGGTGCTCAATACATGCTTGTGGAAACAGTAATAAATGTGATTTAGTGAATATGTGAAGGTGTGGGTAAGATATTTCCTAATAAAGAAAAGTTTCCTCTGGATGTTCTGAATCAGCTTGGCAAAGGTTGGTACAAGAAGAAAAGAATACAGACAAATTCATAATCATGCAAGAAGAGACCCTTTCCCCAGGCCCCAGGTGAGCTGGGTGAGGATGGTCACCTTGGGGAGTTGAGAAGGACTCACTGAGGTTGCTCAAAGGCAAGATGCTTTATGGGACTTGCAACACCTTCTCCTTCTAGGGTTGAGTTAATGACTTGGGACCCAAGATTGCTATGGATCATACATACCTTTTATTGTTGTTGTTTTGCAGGAGGTGGGAGTTGAGCCTTTAATAAACGGTGATGGGACAACGGGGTAGCCATTTGCAAAATGGTACATTTAGATCCCCTCTCCTTCCTTCAGTTCAGTTGCTCAGTCATGTCCGACTCTCTGTGACCCCATGGACTGCAGGACGCCAGGCTTCCCTGTCCATCACCAACTCCCAGAACTTACTCAAACTCAAGTCCATTGCGTCAGTGATGCCATCCAACCATCTCATCCTCTGTTGTCCCCTTCTCCTCAATGGATCGGGTATCTAAACATACACATATCTAGACATGGCTAAGGGAATTCATGCCTACCAACACACAAGTTAGGGAGGAAAAGTGAAATAATTCTTCCATAAATTTGGTATGGGATGAGACGGTTGGATAGCACCACCGATTCAATGGGCATGAACTTGGGCAAACTCCGGGAGATGGTGAGGGACATGGAAACCTGGCTGTCTGCAGTCCATGGAGTCTCAAAGAGTCGGACACAACTTGGCAACTGAACAGCAAAGTACCTGTCTTTCAATAAGGCTGAAATGTTCAGATGAGAAGCCAGGTACTGTGAGAAGATAACACAGCTTTCTATTTTTTTCCCCTACAGAGAAATAGCCCGCCTGGAAGACTCCTGGGGGACGGGTCCCTGCGGCTCACTCCTTGCTAAGAGAGACAACCTGACGGTCAGCAAAGCTGGACTCACCATGAGGTTTGACTATAGGCAGTAATTCGGTGCAGACGTTTCTCGTGGCAAAGAAGTTTGTCTTCAGCGTCATCTCAGCTTGAATGTCAAAGGGTGTTGGATCATCAGCTTTTCAAAAAGAGAAGGAAACAAAGTCACACATTTCCCCCCTGAAATTCTCAAGACAAAGTGGATCTTACCTCTGATTAAAAGCAAAGCAAGGTAACTTTAAAACAATTTCAAGGACTCCCCTGGTGACTCAGTGGTAAGGAATCTGCCTGCCAATGCAGGGGACATGTATTCCATCCCTGATCTGGGAAGATCCCACGTGCTGCAGAACAGCTAAGCCCGTGGGCCACAACCATTGAGCCTGTGCTCTAGGGCCCTGGAGCCGCAACTACTGAGCCCCTGTGCCACAACTACTGAAGCCCGAGCACCCTAGAGCTCTTGCTCTGTGACAAGAGAAACCACTGCAATGAGAAGCCTGCATACAACTAGAGAGCCGTCCCGACTTGCCACAGCTAGAGAAAAGCCGGCACAACAACGGAGATCCAGCCCAGCCAAAGATGTTTAAATAAATTAAAAGCAGGAGGCTGATGGTTCTCAGACGTCCAGGCTCTATCTGAAGCATCCGCAGGGCCTGTTAGAACACAGCTTTCTGGGACCTGCCCCCAGAGTTTGGGATTTAGGAGTTCCGGGTTGGGGCTTCATAATTTGCATTTCTAATTCAGTTCCCAGGTGACGCTCCAACTACCGGTTTGTGAGCTACACTTGGAGCAGCAGTGGTCAAACCCATCTTGAAAGGGCATAGGAGGAGGCACCTGGCGATTCTGCTAAAATGCAGATTACAGTTCAGCAGGTGTCGGTCTGAGGCTGGCAATTCTGCGATTCCCGCAGTTCCCAGGGTTGCAGGTACTGCTGGTCGAGGGTCCAAACGCTGAGGGGCCAGGGTTGCCAGATGAGGTCAGTATGCCCCCCATGTGTTGTCCACCCATCCCTCAGCTGTGGGCTCCGAGGGGGTGTCCGCCAACTCTCCGCCTGAGAGCGCAGAAAGCCCGGCAGACTGAGTTGCCCCAACGGGTGGGTGCCCCGGGCGGTCCAACGCCCAAGGCCGAGGGAAATGAAGACAGGCTTCACAATGCTTCGTTTTCCTCCGCTCGGCCTCTTAGATTTCTCTTTCCCATTAGGTTGTAAGTGAGGCCGGCCTTTTATTTCTACCCGCAGCACAAGGCAGATCAATAACTTTCTTATTCGAGTCATGGAGCAAGTAATCTCCATCTCCCTGCCCCTCTCCAAAGAAAGATGCTACTTAAAACCACCCTTAAAAAAGAAAAACCCAGAACAAACCCTCTATGTTTGATAACAAGCGGAGCTTCCCTGGGGGTGGGAACCACACTCGCTTCCTTTTTGCCAGAGCCTATCAAAGCCCTGCGTTAAAGAGACCCAAGTCCACTAGCGTACATTTGCGCGCTAATCCGTGTCTCCGAGACTCACTTCCTGTCCCGAGCAGATGCCTCCTGGTGTCTATGAATGCGCCCTTTGAGGGAAAGCGAAAGCCCAAAGAGAGCTTGGAGACCCTTCGCAGAGCAAATGTTTCTGGCATTAGAAAGCTGATGAGCTTAGCAGGGCGTGGTCCCCTCCCCGGAGACCGACTCTCTTGCAAAACTCAGCAGCTGATTGTTCTGGGAGGGTCCCGGGTGGAGCACTGTGGCGCACAGGCCCGCACAGGCCGGCGGGCAGGCGGGGCACGCTGTGCCCGGCACCGCGGCTGCTCTCGAGCGAAACGAACCGCTCCCGCGACTCCGTGGGAAGCGAGAACCAGCGGTGGGAGGCGAGAGCTGAGCGCATCCCGAGGGGCGGGCGCTGCCTTTCAGATCACTCCAGTGGACGGGGGTGGGTGGGGGGGGGGTGCGGGGGGCGCGTGCAATTCGTCTCGGGGCGCCCTCGGAGAGCCGGAGACCTCCCACCAATCCCTTCACCTACTCTTGAAGGCTATGCCCGCGTTGTTGACCAGCACGTTGAGCCCCCCGTACTCCTTGCGCAGGAAGTCACGCAGGGCGCGGATGCTCTGCAGGTCGTCGATGTCCAGCTGGTGGAAACGGGGGCTCAGGCCCTCCGCCTGCAGCTGCTGCACGGCTGCCCGACCCCGCGCCTTGTCCCGCGCCGTGAGCACCACGTCCCCCGGGAACTCCCGGCACAGGTCGCGCGCGATGGCAAAGCCGATCCCCTTGTTGGCCCCGGTGACCAGCGCCACGCGGGTGTAGGACGACATGGCCGGTGTGGAGGGAGCGCGGGGCCCTTGGGTGGAGAGCGATCCGGGCCGTGGGCCACCGGCGGCGCGCGCTGCGGAGGCCGGTCCACAGTCTGAGAAGCCAGGAAGAACTGGGTTCTAGGCTCCAGCGCTGTGACTTGTAGATAAAGAGGCTCCGGTCCTCGATCCCTCCCCTCCTAGGAGGGGCGGTCTGTTCCTGAATGTTTTGTAACGCCCCATTCCCGGGTCTGCCCCTCCCCGCGAAGCGCCCACTGTTGATCCCGCCTCTGAGCCACAACTGAGCCAAGCAGTGGTCTACGGGGGTGGAGAGGGGCTTCCCCTAAAGCATAAACCAGACAGTGGTGAGTCGAAAGGGTCTGAAGATTTACTGCAGTTTGAATGAAGAAACTAGTGCAGGAGAAACCCCAAAGAAGAAAAACAAGTGTTGACAATTTTCTTGGGCATGCGCCTGTCATCCTCTGCGAAATGAGGATGCTTGCTTTTTTCTTGAATACAGTGAAATGATTTCGACACGGTACCTGCTTCTCAGGACCTCGATCCCGTTCCTTGCTTCAGAGAAACTCAAAAGAGGGAATGAGAGAAAAAAAGGTCCCAAGAACATATTTCCAGGTGTGGGCCGGGTACCCAGCTCTGTGGGATCCCAATGCGCCCCAACGTGGGCAAGAGTGTTTATGAAACTCCCATTGTGTGTCAAGCGTCTTGCCGGAATGTTTTTATTCATCTTGCATAACTCCTGTGGGTGCGAAGTGTCTCCCCTGGAGAAGGAAATGGCAACCCACTCCAATATTCTTGCTAGGAAATCCCGCGGACAAAGGAGCCCGGCGGGCTACAGTCCCGTGGACTCTCAAAGAGTCAGACAAGGCTTAGCAACTAAACAAGTAGAATATACATTTGTGTGTATATATATGTTAATGGGAGAAGGCAATGGCACCCCACTCCAGTACTGTTGCCCGGAAAATCCCATGGATGGAGGAGCCTGGTGGGCTGCAGTCCATGGGGTCGCTAAGAGTCAGACGCGACTGAGCGACTTCACTTTCACTTTCCACCTTCATGCATTGGAGAAGGAAATGGCAACCCACTCCAGTGTTCTTGCCTGGAGAATCCCAGGGACAGGGACGGAGAGGCCTGGTAGGCTGCAGTCCATGGGGTCGCACAGAGTCGGACACGACTGAAGTGACTTAGCAGCAGCAGCATATATATAATTTCTCCCAGTGAAATCTCTGTGCCCACAAAATTTAACTGAAAATGAATCCCTAAAGATGTGTCACAGTGTGGACAAGCAATTAGAACTCCTCAGCCCACTCTTTTTAGTGTGATCCGAGTGCGTTTGATTGGTGACTTTCAGGTTTATGGAGAGCAGTGATTTCATGACTGAGCTTTTCCCAAGCACAGCTTGGCTGAGCTACCCAAGCCTGTCGCCTTGACAGCACTTTCTTCGTCAAATCAACAAGTGAGGTCAGGAAGGTGGGCACCTGCTGTGGCTCAGCAATTATTTTCTTTTTTCCCCTAAAGATTATTTGGATCTCTCTTTTCAAAAGGTAGGGCTACTCAGGTTTTCTACTTCTTCTTGAGAGCTTAATTCATGTTTTCCAAAACATTTGTATATTTTATCTAGGTTATTGATTCTGTCATGAAGTCATTCATAATATGCCTTTATTAATCTTGTAATATCCATAGCAATGCCACTTCTCTCACTCCTGATATTGGCAATTTCTGTCTTTCGTTTTTTTTTTTTTTTTCCTGATCTATCTGGTTAGAAGTATTCATTTACTTAAGGAAGAAGCTTTTGATTTCATTGATATTTTTCTCTATTTTTTCTGGTTATATTTCTTTTCTAATGTCTATTTCTTCTCTTCTCATTTGGAGTTTTATTGGCTCATTTTCCTAGTTGGTTTGTGTTGTGCTTCTTTCTGTTTATTTTGTTTTTTGAGTTTTAACTATGGAAGCTGAGATCATGGATTTGAAATCTTTCTTCTTTTATAATATAGACATTAAGGGTTATTAATTTCCCTTTTAATACTGTTAGTGCCATCCCATAAACACAGATACATTGTGCTTTCAGTTTCAACCAGTTTAAAATAATTCTAGAATTCCCTGGCAGTCCAGTGGTTAGGACTCTGTGCTTTCACTACCAAGGGCCCAGGTTCAATCCCTGGTTGGGGAACCAAGATTCCATAAACTATGCAGTGCAGCCAAAAAAATAAAAATAAAATAGGTAACTTCTAATTTACTTTTTGATATATTCTTTGATCAAGGGTATTTAGAAGCATTTTTTTTAGCTTCCAACTACTTGGGGATTTTCCAGATAACTTGCTGTTACTGATTTCTTAATTCTGTTGTAGATGGAGAACATGTTTTGTATGACTTGAATTCTTTTAAAGGAGTTTTTTTTAAGCTAGGAGAGAGAGAGAAAAGCATTTTTATGCAATAGGAATTATCTCAAAAAGAGGTAAAAATAGGTGACGGAGACAAAGCGAATAATTCAAGAACAAACTGTGTGGGAAGGTGAGTGCAGATGGGTCCTAGGGCTCAGACGGGGGCTTGGCCTTGGAATCAGGACACCTCCTGTGACAGGGAAGGCCGTGTGTGTGGGTCTAGTTGTAGGATGTTGGGTGGCTCTCCTGGGGGCACTATTTTCCCTTTGAAGGATGAACGATTTGAGGTCGTTAACAAGAAAAATTCTTTCAGGAGACTTGAGGAAACTGTAGCCATCTTGCAGAACAGGAAAGTAAATTTATTAGGGAATTAGGCAGCGTTGGTGAGCAGAGTTGGGGGCCCATTTGAGACCTGCGGTCATAAATGTCAAGACAGCCCAACCAGCCCCTTCCAATTTCCTCCCAGCATCATCCACCCACTAGTGCTGCTGCAAAGTTGGAGAGTGGTGTTTTGTCAGGCTCACATAACACAGGGAGAGATGTTTGCAAGGCAAGGAGCATAGTGTAGGGCTATGGCCTCCGAGGACAGAGGAGAGGAAATCAGAGGTTTGGAGACTCATAGTAAGTGAAAAACAGTAGGGCTGACGAAACAGAGGCCTCTGAGGACAGGACCTCCCTGGAGGCAAGCTTGTAGACTGGAGCCAAGTTGGGTCCTGGGGGTCAGCGTGGGATGCTTTGAGATCAAGATCTCAGGGGTTGTACAGATGAACCAGGTGAAGAGGGCAGGGGGACTTGTGTTGGTGTTTAGAAGTCAAGGAACTGAGAAGCCAGATACTGGATGGAACCGTCACATGTCTACTGAGCTCCTCAGAGAGAAGTGTGGAGGGAAGAAAATACTCAATAATGTGCTGGCCTCAAGGTCTGTGCCTTTGGCTGTTTCTGTCCTAAGACTTTTTTTTTTTTTAAAGAAACAAGAGTTCCCACATCTTCATTTCGCACTAGGCCTCAAATTATGTAGCAGGTCAAGGAAAGGGGGTCTGGGGTGGTTTGGGGAGAGTTTGTTGCTCATAGTAGGGGGCTTCCCAGGTGGCACAGTGGTAAGGAAGCTGCCTGCCAGTGCAGGAGATGTAAGATGAGGGGGTTCGATCCCTGGGTCAGGAAGATCCCATGGAATAAGAAATGGCATGCCACTCCTGTATTCAGCCTGGAAAATTCCATGGAGAGAGGAGCCTGGTGGGCTACAGTCCATGGAGTCACAAAGAGTCAGACACTTCTGAGCACGCATACACACATACACACACGTTACTTACAGCAGTCATTTCCAATTTTTCATGTTAGAATTCCCTGGGGATATTATTTAAAAAAAAAAAATCTCATGTCTGGCTCTTTTCCCATTGTGATTTAATTGTGCTTGGGTGTAACCCAAGCACTGGGAGTTTCAAAAGCTGATTCCAATGTGTAGCAAACTTTAGGAATCACTGGGTTACATAATAAGGAGTTTTAGTTGGTTAAAAGTGACACAATCTTCGAAAAAGAGCTGAAAATTTTGAGAAAAAAGAGGAGACAGGGTTTGGAAATGGCACAGGTGATTGTCCCCTCCCCCTTCCTAGACATCAGGTCCTAATCACAGAACCTGTGGATGTCCCTTTGTATGGAAAAAGGGACTTTGCAAATGTGATTACATTGAGGATCTTGAGATGAGATGATATCCCTGAAACTTCTTGGTGGGCCCAATATAATCCCAAATCTCTTTATGAGAGGTAAGCAGGAAGGTCAGAGGCACAATGAGATGTGAGATAAAAGCCAAGAGAGGCATGGAGGAAGACTGAGACTGATTCGATGATGCTTGCACTGCGGACACGACTGTAGTGACTTAGCAGCAGCAGCAGCATTGCTGACTTTGAAGATGGTGAAGACCCAGGGACGCAGGTCCAGAACTTGGAAAAAGCAAGGAGATGGGTTCTCCTCTAGAGCCTTCAGATAGAACACAGCTCTGTTGACATGTTGATTTTTAGGGCTACCAACCTCCAAAATTGTAAGTTGATTAGTTTGTGTTGCTTTAAAACATTAAATGTGTGGTCATTTGTTATAGCGGCAATCAGAAAATATACACTTAAAATGGATGATTCTTCCCTTATCTTCTGGATGGAGTGAAAACACCCTTCACTTACACCTAGTGAAGGATTTGACTTGTGAACAAATCTTAAGAAAAAGCCTGGTTTGAAAAAAAAAAAAAAACTTGGATACCTTCCTAAGGGTGGAGGAGAAATGAATTAAAGGGAAAAAGCTGCAGGACACCCTCTGACTCATGACCTGGTTGGCGGATCTGAGCAAAAGTGATGCGTAGGCTATTGTGCCAGATCCAAATTCCCACCATCTAAACCACCCTGCACACCTGGTCAGAAGTTATAGGTTCTGGGTTTTTTTTTTATGTATAATTGTGATTCCATTTAAACTGATTTTGCTCTTGCTTGGTGGGTTCTTCTGTATTTCCTAAATCATTAGGGTTCAAGCCAAAGTGGCATGATACGCCAGCAGCGTGATGTGCTCAGGGTTCTTGTCCTTTGCAAGGTGTGTCGTCACCTGGGCACTGACTGTCTGCAGCATTCATTCATCCGCATCCGCCAGTGAATATGCGAGCACCTGTTAGGTCCCAGACATGTGAACTGGAGTCAACAGGCAGGGGGAGCCTGCATGGAGCTGCTCCTGGTTCAGCTCCTTAGTGGCTCCTTGGGGTAGGCTCTCTATGTCTTCATGCCTCAGTTTGCTCGTTTGTAAAATGGGAATAATTATCGTGCTTTCCTCTTGTAACTGTGGTGAGGATGACATGAGTTAATACTACAAAAGTGCTTAGAGCAGTCGTGGCAAGTGGGGACACTGAATGTCTGCTGTTATTATATTCTCTACCAGGGGAGACAGATGGTCATCTTACACCATTATTGAGGTCCTCCTGTATGACAAGATTGGAGCCAGATAGTCATGTCTAAACCAACGTTTCTTTACGGGAGGCAGATGATCTCATAGGCAGAGATGGAGACAGGAAACCCAGTCTCTCATCCTTCCTTAGAGGAAGTGCTATTGACCCTGTAATGCTCAGAGTATCTGGCTTGCTGAAAGCCAACCCTGGGCAGGAACGGGGCCCATTTTCTTTTTAGAAGCAAGAATGAGTTGCTACTTCAAGCAACCTGTACTGCAGGTTCTGCAATACAGCGTGGCGGACCATAGGCAGCCCTTAGATGTGGCCATAGTTGCACGCCATTAAGCCCCCAAACCTGTTACCAGGTTAGGTGACCCTGAGACCCTTAATAGTCGCTCCCCATTGGTTGGCTGCCACAGTGGGCCCCTCCCCCAAGTGAGCAACCGTCAGTGGGCAACAGTTAGTGGGCCTACTCAGCCGTTGGTGCCCCCACACTGGACCCCCTCCCCCAACAAGCAACGGCCAATGGGTGACCGTTAGTGGGCCTGCTCAGCCTTTGGTTGGCTGCCACGGTGGGCCCCTCCCCCAAGTGAGCAACCGTCGATGGGTGACCGTTAGTGGGCCTGCTCAGCCTTTGGTTGGCTGCCACAGTGGGCCACTCGCTCCAAGCAAGCAACCGTCAAGAAAGCACCTGTTGCGTGCCTTCAGCCAAAAGTCTGTGGTTTTCCCAGCGGCGGTCCTCAGGTGGAGAGTGAGGTAAGAGGGGAATCCCGGTCTTCTCTCCAGGACCCACCAGCTCACCTGGCCAGTGGGTGAGCTGGGGGGCCCAGGGAACAGGCTAGGGGCTGTTTCCTGCAGGGTTCCAGGGCCCTCGCCAAGGCCACTCTCTGGCCGGGCCCAGACCTTGAGTGGTTCATAAACCTCTTCCTCATTGCCCCCTTGTGATGTAATGGCAGCAGCAGGGCTCATAGGATGCAGTTTGCGGGGCTTGGCCTGAGGAGCCTGAGGGCCAGTTGGGTCCTGGGCTCTTGGCTCCCTCAGAGATGATGGCTGAGCAGGGTTGGGAACCTGGCCCTGACGGAGCTGCCCACGGAGCTCTGCCTCCTTTTAGCCAGGACCGGGACTTCAGAGGGTGACGGTTGTGTGGTGGGACCTGGTCCTTTCTTGTCAGGACAGAGGCAGGTCTGGGCTTTCTCCCCGGGGCTCTCCAGGCCCCCCACGGGGCCAGTGGGGACAGCCTTAGGGCTGTGTCCTACAGAGCTCACTGGCTGGGCACAGACCTTGAAGAAGCAGAGAACCTCTCCCCCATCTCCACATCTGTGACCTCATGGGGGGCTGTCTCCGCGGGTCACAGTCATGGAGACCTCACAACTGGAGTAAATGCCATGGCCAAGAAGGTGACAGCTTCAAACAGTTTCAGTCTCTCCATTCAGTTTCAAAACCTGTGACAGTTTAGCTCAGTGTCTACCCCAGGAGGCCAGAGGTCAGGGTTAAGTTGCAAGGACTTTGCACATCATTACTTCAGGTCCACCTCTGTGGTTGGGGCTGTTCTCTAGGAAGGGCAGTTGTGAGCAGGAAACCAACCTGACTGGTATTTGCTGCAACATGTGTTTGTTCCTATTGATCTTGTACAATTGATTCTCTCCAGTTTCAGTGAACAGCTGAGGGCACCTGTCCCTTCCGTGATGACAGCTGTACAGGGCCTGGGGACCCATTCTGAGGGCACTGCCATCTGAGATCTGCCTCCTAGCTGGGCCTGGGCACTGGTAGGAAGACCCAGACTGGGTGCTGGGCCAGGGACCCCCTCCTTTTAGCCAGGCCTATACCCAGGAGGGCAAAGGTTGAGCCTTGAGGCCTTGCCCCTTCTTGTCAGGACAGAGAATGACATTTGTTTTGGTGGAGGTTTACAGCTACATTGTGACCTGACCCTTACCTGACCTCAAGGACAAAGATCCAAGAAGTTTGCAATCAGGCCCCTCCCTCAACTTTCCTATAAAAGGCCTTTGCTGAAACCTTTCAGAAGTTCAGAGATATTAGGATGTGAGGCACCCATCTCCTTGCATGGCCCTGCAGTTATCCTTTCTTGGCTCCAGACTCTGATGTTTTGGTGCTGTTTTGTGTCACTGTGTGTTGGGCACGCACACTTGGGCTGGATAACGCAGGCAATGCTCCTGGACTTCACTGCAACCTCACCCTCCTCTCCCCTGTGCTAGGTGTCTGAGTGCTGAGCCATCCCAGGTCCCTGCAGGGCTTGACCAGCAGGGAGAAGGCAAGCAAGCAGGTATGGGACGCCTATTCTTTATGGCGGTGAGGAACACAGAGCATAAAATATACCATCTTCACTATTTAAAAGTCCAGTACAGCAGTGTTAACTATATGCCGATTACTGTGGAACAGATTACTGTGGAGCAGATTCTAACACTTTTTCAAGGTGCGTAACTGGAAGAAATCTATACCCCTTAGCCAACAACTTCCTATTTCCCTTCTTTCCAGACTCTGGTAACAACATTCTACTTGGTTTTTATGAATCTGACCACTTTAGATACTTCACAAAGTGGAATCTAAGTATTTCTTTGTATGACTGGCTTATTTCATTTAACTTAATGCCCTCAAGGATCACCCAGGTTTTAGTGTATGATAGGATTTCCTTTTTAAGGCTGAGTAATATTCCACAGTATGTAGAGACCACACTTTCTTTATCTGTTTAACTGTCAATGGATACTTAGGTTGATTCCAGCTCTTGGTTTTTGTGAATAACCCTGCAATGAACATGGATGTGCTCATTATATTTCATTCTTGAAGTAGAATACTTGCTAGGATCTAGAATCATCTGGTCCAAACCAGTTTTTTGCACATGAGGAAATTAAGGCCTCTGAATGTTCTCACTGCTTGTATCTCCCTGAACTGGAAGCAAGTCTTCAGATGACCAGTTTAATGATTTCCCCACTACATTACTGTCTTGACTGGTACCAATGTCAGAGCCACCGGCAGGTCCATTCCTCTCATATTCCTATTAAACCATTTTGGAGGGTCATGATTTTTTCCCAGCTGTATTGAGATATAATGGAGATATAGTGTAAGTTTAAGGTTTCCTGCAAGATTTGATATATGTATATTGAAAATGATCACCACACTAAATATGGTTACCAGCTTATCACTTTATATAGCTACAAAATTTTTCTATTGATGAGAACTTTTAAGATGTACTCTCCTAGCAACTTTCAGATGAATAGCACAATGTTGACTGTGGTCATCAATGCTATACATTCCATGACTTACTTATCTTTTAACTGGAGCTTTGTACCTTTTTGACCCTCCTCACCTTTCCCCCCAACCATCGGGCAACCTCCAGTCTCTATTCTGAGTCTGTATTTTTAGATCCCACATGTGAGATCCTATAGTATTTTTCTTTCTCCTTGTGATTTATTTCACTTAGCCTAACTCCCTCAAGTTCATCCATGTTGTCACAAATCACAGGATTTCCTTCTTTTTTTGTGGCTGAATGGTCTTCCACAATATATGCACCACATCTTTATCCGTTCATCTATTAGTGGACACTTAGGTTGTTTCCATGCCTTTGCTATTATACACAGTGCTGCTATGAACATGGGAGTGCACATATCTATTTGAGATTGTGTTTTCATTTCCTTTGGATGAATACCAAGAAGTAGAATTGCTGAATCATATGGTAGAGCTATTTTTAATTTAAAGGAAACTTTATACTTTTTTCCATAGTTGTACCAATAGGGTATGAGTTCCCTCTTCTCCACAGCCTCTCTGGCTTTTGTTATCTCTTGTCTTTTTGATAACAGTCATCCTAACAGGTGAGAGGCAATATTTCACGATTTTGAGTTGTAGTTTCCTGGTAATTCATGTTGTTGAGCACCTCCCATGAACCTGTTGGTTATTTGTATGTCTTAACAACAACAACAACAAAAAAAGGGTCCATTCAGGTCTTTTAACCATTTAAACCTTGAATTGTTTTTTGCTATTGAGTTGTATGAATTCTTTATATATTTTTGGATATTAATCCCTTATAAGCTACATGATTTCCAAATTTTTTTTTTTCTATTTAGTAGGTTTTCCTTTTACTTTGTTGATGGTTTATTTTGCTGTGCAAAAGCTTTTCAGTTTGAAACAAGTCCACTTGTTTTTTTCTTTTTTTGGTTGTTGTTGCTTTGTGATTTTGGTTTCAAATCCAACAAAATCATTGTCAAGACCCATTTTAAGGAGGTTTTTCCTGTGTTTTGTCCTAGCAGTTTTATGGTTACTAGTCTAACATTTAAGTCTTTAATTCATTTGAGTTAATGTTTGAGTGGTAGAAGATAAGAGTGTAGTTTCATTTCTTTAAACATGTGATAATCAATTTTCCCAGCACCATATATTGAAGAGACTGTTTTCTCTGGTGCAGATTCCTGTCAAGTATTAGTCAAATGCATGTGCATGGTGAGAGGGCTGTTCTTGAGTCACCACCGTGGTGCCTGTCCCTTTGGTGCCCTGGCATTCGTTTCTGGCCTCTGTGTTCACAGTGAACCAGGGAGAAGGGTGATGTTTATTGTAAACATCGTTAATTTGGAGCAACACCATCTCCCCGGGGAGGTGTGTGAGCCAGTCCTGTGTGGTGTTGGAAAGGCTGAGCTCTAGGCCTTTCTCCAAAAGAAATCAGTGTGCCAATGCCTGGCTGGAGAAGCATTTAGGGGAGGCTGGGGATCTTTAGTACCATCAGGCTGGTGAAGTACCAGAGCTGAGAAATGTGGGTCTCAGGCCCTTAGTCCTGTTCTTGGGGTGCATGTCACTGCTGGTTCTAGATCAGTATTGCCGAGGAAATACTGGAAAATATTGGAAATACTGGAAAACCAGCCAATTTTGTGCATTTCTAGTGAGTATGTAATTTAGTGTTACTTTCTTGGAGAGGAATTAGACCCTGTCTATGGAAATTTAAAATACGCATCTCTTCCTGAAAGGGAAATTGTTGGTGAAATTTGTCCTACAGAGAACCTCCTGGGGACATGAAATGACTGCCAAACAAGGATGTTCTTGAAAAGCAGCTCCCAGTCAAGTTCTTGGAAAGGTCACAGGCTATCCAGAAAGTTGGTTAAAGTTTAAATTATTTAAGGGATACATTTTAACTTGCTTACCATTATTGAAAAGTGTAACTTGAACACTATGTGTGTTTCTCTATAAACCTGATGAAGTATAGTGGCTACTGGGTCCACGTTTGGTGGTAGACAGTGCCCTCTGGTGGTCTGGTGGCTACACTTCATGGCAAGTGTATCTGTTCCCTGTGGTCTCATAATGAAGCACCACCAACTGCCAGGCTTTAAACAACAGGAATTGATTTTATCACATTTATGGAGGCCAGAAGACCTGTCTCAAGGTGTTGTCAGGGCCCTAGTCCCTCCCAAAGCTGTAGTAAAGAATCCTTTCTGTTCTCTTCCAGCTTCTGGTAGTTGGCAGCGCTCCTTAGAATTCCTTGGCTTGTGGCCTGATCTCTCTCATTCCTGTCCCCATCCTCACATGGCCTTCTTTCCCACGTATCTCTGTGTGTCCTGTCCTCTTCTTCTGAGGACTCCACTCATTGGATTTAGGACATGCCCTAACCCAGTCTGACCTCACTGGAACTAATTTCATCTGTAAAGACACTGGTTCCAAATAGAGTCGCATTCTGAAGTGGAGGGCAGACATGAGTTTTGTGCAGCCACCAGCCAACCTACTACAGTATCTTTAACCTTTCTGTGGATTCATTTCAATTAGTCTAATCAATGACTTAGTTCTGATCAACCCTTATCACAAATAAGGATTCTTGCCTACAATTTTAACATTTAGTTTTGCTGTAATTTGCTTTTATAGTCATACTTTTTTCTATCATAGAAAGTGTATGTAATATCTTTTCTGTTATTTATTATCTGATACTAAATGTCTCAAACTAGAGCTTTATTGGTTTGTTAAAACTTTTTTTCCTTCCCTCCCTTCTTGGCTTTTAAAAAAATGATAGCTAATCTTTAATGGAGTTCCTGCTCTCAGCATTTAACAATGCAGCTGATTGTTTTATAACAGGAGGTTTGCTGTATTGTAGAGCTATGCTTGGGGACCCCTTTTGAAAGATGACTTGAAAGCATCTTGGGAGCCACACTGATGTGCGTTCACAGCTGTCTCACTGCTTTCTGCTCCTCTCTGTTTTAGTTGATGATGGGTATTCCCAGTTACCAGAGGTCTACAGAAGAGAAGATTCTTTAGCAATCATTTTCCAGAGACTTTATATTCCTTGAGAAAGAATCTTTGTGCTGCTGTCAAAAGATATATTTATCTTCTGCTATTTAGCATCTCATCTTTGAATCTTCCCTTTAAAAAACCCCCAGCTTTATTAAGTGGTAATTCACATACTGAACAATGCACCCATATAAAGCATACAGTTCAATGGTTTTAATGTGTTCAAGGAATTGTGCAACCATCACCACAGGTTTGTAACAGCTTCATGAACCCCCCAATATCCCATACCCATTAGGAATTACATCCTTTCCCCCAAGCCCTAGGCAACCACTGACCTATTTTCTGTCTGTAGTTGTGCTTATGTGGAACATTTCATATGAATGGAATAATAAGATATGTGCTCTTTTGTGAGTAACTTCTTCCACTTAACATTATGTTTCAAGGTTTATTTGTATTGTAGTATCTTATCGGGTTTTGAACTTTACATTTAGCAAGTGTGATTTTTGATGGGATTTTATAATGAATTTTTTGTTCATAGAAATGTTTATTCCTAAAGGCATTGAGCATAATAAAATTGATGCAATAGGCATTATAGACTATGACTTTAGAAGTCAGTTTTTAAAAATTATAAACAATTATAAAAATTGTCAAACTTTCAGAATTTTAACCAAGTAAAACATTTCAACATTCTATTTTTTCATATGTTTAATTTAAAAATTTGTTTTACAGCGCTAAGAAATGATTGATGTGAACTATGTTTTGAAATATCCAATTTGTGAAGCTGTGAAAATCTTCAATACCTCAAGTAATTTATTTTTGTTGTTATTTAGTCACTAAGTCGTGTCCAACTCTTTTGCAACCCCATGGACTGTAGCCCGCCAGTGTCCTCTGTTCATAAGATTTCCCAGGCAAGAATGCTGAAGTGGGTTGCCATTTTATTTTCCAGGGGATCTTCCCGACTCGGGGATCGAACCCAGGTCTCTTGCTTGGCAGGTGGATTCTTTAATACTAAGCCACCTGTGAAGCTTATCTAAACAGATGTCTTCAGATACAGATCCCCGTAGCCAATTTCGTTTTTAAAATTAAAGCTGTGTATTAGTAACTTTTTGCTCTGTAACAAATTACTCAAACCTAGTGATTAAATCAAGAAACATTTGTTTTCCCATAGTTTCCATAGTTGAGGAATTTGGTAATGGCTTAGCTGGGTAGTTCTGGCTCAAGGCTCATGAGGTTGCAGTCAAGATGCCAGCTGGGGTGCATCTTCTAAAGGCCCGACCTCAGCTGGAGGATCCCTTCCAAGGTTGTTGGCTCATATGGTTCTTAGTTGGAGGCTTCACTTCTTAGCCAAGTAGACCTTTCTGTAGGCTCCTTGGGCATCCTCAAGATGTAACTGCTGGCTTCCTCCAGAGTGACTGATCCAGGGGACAGTGAGAAAGACAGAAGCTTAAGTATCTTTTGTTGTTGTTGTTCAGCTGCTCAGTTGTGTCCAACTCTTTGCAACCCCATGGACTACAGCTCACCAGGCTTCCTTGGTCCTTCACCATCTCCCGGAGTTTGCACACACTCGTCCATTTTGTTGGTCATGCCATCCAACCATCTCATCCTCTGCTGTCCCCAACTCCTGCCTTCATTCTTTCCCAGCATCAGGGTCTTATCCAGTGAGTCAGTTCTTCACATTAGGTGGCCAGAGTTTTGGAGCTTCAGCTTCAGCCTTAGTCCTTCCAATGAATATTCAAGTTTAATTTCCTTTAGGATTGACTGGTTTGATCTTCTTGCTGTCCAAGGGACTCTCAAGAGTCTTCTCCAGCACCACTGTTCAAAAGCATCAGTTCTTTGGTGCCCAACCTTCTTTATGGTCCAAATCTCACATCCATACATGACTACTGAAAAAACCATAGCTTTGACTATACAAACCTTTGTTGGCAAAGTTATGTCTCTGCTTTTTAATATGCTGCCTAGATTTGTCATAGCTTTTCTTCCAAGGAGCAATCATCTTTTAATTTTGTGGCTGTAGTCACTGTCCGTAGGGATTTTGGAGCCCAAGAAAATAAAATCTGTCACTGTTTCCATTGTTTTTCCCCCATTTATTTGCTATGAAATAAGGTCTTTTATGACCTAGTTTCATAAATTACATACATTTACTTTCCATGGCTATTGGTCACACAGATTAGATCTGGTCCTGTGTGGGAGGAGACTACAAAGAGTATGAATAGGGGTCAGGGATCATGGAACAGGCTTGGCTCAGTACTACTGGGGGAAAGTTGTCTGACTCCCCAGACTGACAGTCCCAAAATAATTTGAGTCAATCATTAGTTAAAGATTAGGTGAACTCTGCTCCCCCTGCACCTTTTTAAATTTTTGAACACTAAACCTGAAGAATTTTTTTTTTTCTCCTGCGTGGCATGTGGAACTTCCTCAACAAGGGATTGAACCCATGCCCTCCACATGGGAAGCTTGGAGTCCTCACTGCTGGACCACCAGGGAAGCACTGAAAATACATTCTCTATCTATTTGTTGATGACAGACGGGAGTCATAGTGGAGAAATCACAGTTCACGCAACCAAAATGGGGTTGGGCAACCACTGAGCATCTGGGCTCAAACATATCACTGCAACACTGAGAAATGAAACTTTCTGAACAGCATCAAATCACAGATACATCTGCTAGCTGCAGTTTTGTCTCAAGGTTTCCCCTTGCATTTTTGTAACCATTTCAGACCCAAACCAATCCTTGATTAACAAGCACCTTTATTTTTTTTTTCCCCAGCTCCAATCATAATTCTTAATGAATGACTTATGTAACTGCAGCCTTACAATTTTTGCCTTTATAAGCACACAAGTCAAGTACTTCTTGAGTCTATATCTCCTGGCTGCAGTCCTAACAAATCCCAAATTAATGCCTCTTCCTTTCAATCAGATCTTTGTTTTGGAGATTTTGGTTTACTTTGCATGTATACATATATTTTAAAAGTTTGTGCATTTAAGGCAAAAAACTCAACTTTTGAAAACGAGTTTAGCAACTGTATACTAGCAATCACTAGTCAGTCTTATAATTTGAATCCTGAAGAATTATACAGTTACAGGGTAATATCTACACATGCTTTAAGAATGACTGCATCATTATTTTGAAATAAAATTATACTGACTAGTATGGAAGAAGCTGTATAGAAGTTCTATACTGTCAGCAAAAACAAGACTAGGAGCTGACTGTGGCTCAGATCATGAACTCCTTATTGCCAAATTTAGACTTAAATTGAAGAAAGTAGGGAAAACCACTAAGACCATTCAGGTATGACCTAAATCAAATCCCTTAATGATTATACAGTAGAAGTGACAAATAGATTCAAGGGATTAGATCTGATAGACAGAGTGCCTGAAGAACTATGGATGGAGGTTTGTGACATTGTACAGGAGGCAGTGATCAAAACCATCCCCAAGAAAAAGAAATGCAAAAAGGCAAAATGGTTGTCTGAGGAGGCCTTACAAATAGCTGAGAAAAGAAGAGAATCGAAAGGCAAAGGCGAAAAGGAACGATATACCCATCTGAATGCAGAGTTCCAAAGAATAGCAAGAAGAAATAAGAAAGCCTTCCTCCGTGATCAACACAAAGAAATAGAGGAAAACAATAGAATGGGAAAGACTAGAGATCTCGAGAAGAAAATTAGAGATACCAAGGGAACATTTCATGCAAAGATGGGCTCAATAAAGGACAGAAATGGTATGGACCTAACAGAAGCAGAAGATATTAAGAAGAGGTGGCAAGAATACACAGAAGAACTGTACAAAAAAGATCTTTATGACCCAGATAGTTGTGATGGTGTGATCACTCACCTAGAGCCAGACATCCTGGAATGTGAAGTCAAGTGGGCCTCAGGGAAACAATGGAAACAGTGACAGACTTTAGTTTTTGCGGCTCCAAAATCACTGCAGATGGTGACTGCAGCCATTAAATGAAAAGACGCTTGTTCCTTGGAAGAAAAGCTATGACCAACTTAGACAACATATTGAAAAGCAGAGACATTACTTTGCTGACGAATGTCCATCAAGTCAAAACTGTGGTTTTTCCAGTAGTCATGTATGGATGTGAGAGTTGGACTCTAAAGAAATCTGAGTTCTGAAGAATTGATGCTTTTGAACTGTGGTGTTGGAGGAGACTCTTGACAGTCCCTTGGACTGCAAGGAAATCCAACCAGTCCATCCAAAAGGAGATCAGTCCTGGGTTTTCATTGGAAGGAAGGACTGATGTTGAAGCTAAAGCTCCAATACTTTGGTCACCTAATGGGAAGAACAGACTCATTGAAAACAACCCTGATTCTGGGAAAGATTGAAGGCAGGAGGAGAAGGGGACGGCAGAGGGGATAAGATGGTTGGATGGTATCACCGGCTCTATGGACATGAGTTTGAGCAAGCTCCAGGAGTTAGTGATGGACAGAGAGGCCTGGTGTACTGCAGTCCATGGGGTCACAAAGAGTCAGACACGACCAAGCAACTGAACTGAACTGAAAAAGAAATATGTGGAATTCTCCAGGCAAGAATACTGAAATGGTTTGTCATTTTTTTCTCCAGGGGATCTTCCTGACCCAGGGATAGAACCTGGATCTCCTGTGTTACAGGCAGATTCCTTACCATCTGAGTCACCAGGGAATGTCTCAAAAAGAATACAGCAGCTCTAAAGGTAGTAAAAGAGAAGAGACTTCAATATATATTAAACGAGAAAAGTAATTCTGGCAATGAAAAGCTGGAAGAAGGACTCAGTTCTTGTCTCCTCTGAAGAAGGAATTCAGCAAAGAGACCAAGATTGTGAAAAAGATAAAAGTGTTTGTTACAAGAAAAATACATGTAGAAAAAACAAAATCCATGTGAAAGAGCACACAGACAAACTTAGAATGAGTTGTGTCGCATAGGGGTGGCTTAGGTTGCTTACTTTAGGGCAGATCAGATCAGATCAGATCAGTGGCTCAGTCGTGTCCGACTCTTTGCGACCCCATGAATCCCAGCACGCCAGGCCTCCCTGTCCATCACCAACTCCCGGAGTTCACCCAGACTCACGTCCATTGAGTCAGTGATGCCATCCAGCCATCTCATCCTCTGTCATCCCCTTCTCCTCTTGCCCCCAATCCCTCCCAGCATCAGAGTCTTTTCCAATGAGTCAACTCTTCGCATGAGGTGGCCAAAAAGTACTGGAGTTTCAGCTTTAGCATTGTTCCTTCCAAAGAAATCTCAGGGCTGATCTCCTTCAGAATGGACTGGTTGGATCTCCTTGCAGTCCAAGGGACTCTCAAGAGTCTTCTCCAACACCACAGTTCAAAAGCATCAATTCTTGGGCGCTCAGCCTTCTTCACAGTCCAACTCTCACATCCATACATGACCACAGGAAAAACCATAGCCTTGACTAGACGGACCTTTGTTGGCAAAATAATGTCTCTGCTTTTGAATATGCTATCTAGGTTGGTCATAACTTTCCTTCCAAGGAGTAAGCGTCTTTTAATTTCATGGCTGCAGTCACCATCTGCAGTGATTTTGGAGCCCAGAAAAATAAAGTCTGACACTGTTTCCACTGTTTCCCCATCTATTTCCCATGAAGTGATGGGACCGGATGCCATGATCTTAGTTTTCTGAATGTTGAGCTTTAAGCCAACTTTTTCACTCTCCACTTTCACTTTCATCAAGAGGCTTTTGAGTTCCTCTTCACTTTCTGCCATAAGGGTGGTGTCATCTGCATATCTGAGGTTATTGATATTTCACCCGGCAATCTTGATTCCAGCTTGTGTTTCTTCCAGTCCAGCGTTTCTCATGATGTATTCTGCATATAAGTTAAATAAGCAGGGTTACAATATATAGCCTTGACGTATTCCTTTTCCTATTTGGAACCAGTCTGTTGTTCCATGTCCAGTTCTAACTGTTGCTTCCTGACCTGCATACAAATTTCTCAAGAGGCAGATCAGGTGGTCTGGTATTCCCATCTCTTTCAGAATTTTCCACAGTTTATTGTGATCCACACAGTCAAAGGCTTTGGCATAGTCAATAAAGCAGAAATAGATGTTTTTCTGGAACTCTCTTGCTTTTTTGATGATCCAGCGGATGTTGGCAATTTGGTCTCCAGTTCCTCTGCCTTTTCTAAAACCAGCTTGAACATCTGGAAGTTCATGGTTCACATATTGCTGAAGCCTGGCTTGGAGAATTTTGAGCATTACTTTACTAGCGTGTGAGATGAGTGCAATTGTGCAGTAGTTTGAGCATTCTTTGGCATTGCCTTTCTTTGGGATTGGAATGAAAACTGACCTTTTCCAGTCCTGTGGCCACTGCTGAGTTTTCCAGATTTGCTGGCATATTGAGTGCAGCACTTTCACAGCATCATCTTTCAGGATTTGAAATAGCTCAACTGGAATTCCATCACCTCCACTAGCTTTGTTCGTAGTGATGCTTTCTAAGGCCCACTTGACTTCACATTCCAGGATGTCTGGCTCTAGGTCAGTGATGACACCATGATGATTATCTGGGTCGTGAAGACCATTTTTGTACAGTTCTTCTGTGTATTCTTGCCACCTCTTCTTAATATCTTCTGCTTCTGTTAGGTCCATACCATTTCTGTCCTTTATCGAGCCCATCTTTGCATGAAATGTTCCTTTGGTATCTCTGATTTTCTTCTCGAGATCTCTAGTCTTTCCCATTCTGTTGTTTTCCTCTATTTCTTTGCATTGATCGCTGAAGAAGGCTTTCTTGTCTCTTCTTGCTATTCTTTGGAACTCTGCATTCAGATGTTTATATCTTTCCTTTTCTCCTTTGCTTTTCGCTTCTCTTCTTTTCACAGCTCTTTGTAAGGCCTCCCCAGACAGCCATTTTGCTTTTTTGCATTTCTTTTCCATGGGGATGGTCTTGACCCCTGTCTCCTGTACAATGTCACGAACCTCATTCCATAGTTCATCAGGCACTCTATCTATCAGATCTAGGCCTTTAAATCTATTTCTCACTTCCACTGTATAATCATAAGGGATTTGATTTAGGTCATACCTGAATGGTCTAGTGGTTTTCCCTACTTTCTTCAATTTAAGTCTGATTTTGGCAATAAGGAGTTCATGGTCTGAGCCACAGTCAGCTCCTGGTCTTGTTTTTGTTGACTGTATAGAGCTTCTCCATCTTTGGCTGCAAAGAATATAATCAATCTGATTTCGGTGTTGACCATCTGGTGATGTCCATGTATAGAGTCTTCTCTTGTGTTGGAAGAGGGTGTTTGTTATGACCAGTGCATTTTCTTGGCAAAACTCTATTAGTCTTTGCTGTGCTTCATTCCATATTCCAAGGCCAAATTTGCCTGTTACTCCAGGTGTTTCTTGACTTCCTACTTTTGCATTCCAGTCCCCTATAATGAAAAGGACATCTTTTTTGGGTGTTAGTTCTAAAAGGTCTTGTAGGTCTTCATAGAACCATTTAACTTCAGCTTCTTCAGCGTTACTGGTTGGGGCATAGGCTTGGATTATTGTGATATTGAATGGTTTGCCTTGGAAATGAACAGAGATCATTCTGTCATTTTTGAGATTGCATCCAAGTACTGCATTTCAGACTCTTCTGTTGACCATGATGGCTACTCCATTTCTTCTGAGGGATTCCTGCCCGCAGTAGTAGATGTAATGGTCATCTGAGTTAAATTCACCAATTCCAGTCCATTTGAGTTCGCTGATTCCTAGAATGTCGACATTCACTCTTGCCATCTCTTGTTTGACCACTTCCAATTTGCCTTGATTCATGGACCTGACATTCTAGGTTCCAGAGAAGGCAATGGCACCCTACTCCAGTACTCTTGCCTGGAAAGTCCCATGGATGGAGGAGCCTGGTGGGCTGCAGTCCATGGGGTCGCGAAGAGTCGGACATGACTGAGCGACTTTACTTTCACTTTTCACTTTCATGCATTGGAGAAGGAAATGGCAACCCACTCCAGTGTTCTTGCCTGGAGAATCCCAGGGACGGGGGAGCCTGGTAGGCTACCGTCTATGGGGTCACACAGAGTCGAACACGACTGAAGTGACTTAGCGTAGCATATACAATATTGCTCTTTACAGCATCGGACCTTGCTTCTATCACCAATCACATCCACAGCTGGGTATTCTTTTTGCTTTGGCTCCATCCCTTCATTCTTTCTGGAGTTATTTCTCCACTGATCTCCAGTAGCATATTGGGCACCTACTGACCTGGGAAGTTTCTCTTTCAGTATCCTATCATTTTGCCTTTTCATACTGTTCATGGGGTTCTGAAGGCAAGAATACTAAAGTGGTTTGCCATTCCCTTCTCCAGTGGACCACATTCTGTCAGATCTCTCCACCATGACCTGCCCGTCTTGGGTTGCCCCACAGGCGTGGCTTAGTTTCATTGAGTTAGACAAGGCTGTGGTCCTAGTGTGATTAGATTGACTAGTTTTCTGTGAGTATGGTTTCAGTGTGTTTGCCCTCTGATGCCCTCTTGCAACACCTACCGTCTTACTTGGGTTTCTCTTACCTTGGGCATGGGGTATCTCTTCATGGCTGCTCCAGCAAAGCGCAGCCACTGCTCCTTACCTTGGATGAGGGGTATCTCCTCACCGCCGCCTTTCCTGACCTTCAACGTGGGATAGCTCCTCTAGGCCCTCCTGCGCCCACGCAGTTTTCCAGATTTTTTTCCGGTCAATCATTCCCTATTTGGTCCTGATGTGGGTGCACATCTCTCAGCCAAGATGGATTCCAGCTGGTGTCTTTTCCTCCTTTTGTCCTTCCCCTAGACTGAGGGCCTTCTCTGCGCATGTGTCTGACCAGAAAACCCACAGGAAAGCACCCAGTCAGGGCTCAGTGCTCCTGCTGGCATGCATCTCACAGCATCAGCAGGAGACCAACTGCAGCTGCTCAGTCCAGGGCCTGTACATCTCTTACCTCAAAAGCATAGTATCATATAGAGTGTATGTTAGTTTCTGTTGCTGCTGCAGAAGTTTATTGCAAACTTAGTGGCTTAATACAAAACAAATTTATTATCTTACAGTTCTGATGCAAGTCTGAGTTCAGTCACTCAGTTGTGTCCAACTCTTTGTTACCACATGAACCACAGCACGCCAGGTCTCCCTGTCTATCACCAACTCCCGGAGTTTACCCAAACTCATGTCCATTGAGTCACTGATGCCATCTGATTATTTCATCCTCTTTCATCCCCTTCTCCTCCTGCCCTCAATCTTTCCCAGTATCAGGGTCTTTTCAAATGAGTCAGCTCTTCGCAGCAGGTGGCCAAAGTATTGGAGTTTCAGCTTCAGCATCAGTCCTTCCAATGAACACCCAGGACTGGTCTCCTTTAGGATGGACTGGTTGGATCTCATTGCAGTCCAAGGGACTGTCAAGAGTCTTCTCCAAAACCACAGTTCAAAAGCATCAATTCTTCGGTGCTCAGCTTGCTTTATAGTCCAACTCTCACATCCATCCATACATGACTACTGGAAAAACCATAGCCTTGACCAGACAGACCTTTGTTGACAAAGTAATGTCTCTGCTTTTTAATATGCTGTCTAGGTTGGTCATAACTTTCCTTCCATGAGGTAAGTGTCTTAATTTCATGGCTGCAATCACCATCTGCAATGATTTTGGAGCCCAGAAAAATAAAGTCTGACACTGTTTCCACTGTTTCCCCATCTATTTGCCATGAAGAGATGGGACTTGATGCCATGATCTTAGTTTTCTGAATGTTGAGCTTTAAGTCAATTTTTTCACTCTCCTCTTTCACTTTCATCAAAAGGCTCTTTAGTTCTTCTTCACTTTCTGCCATAAGCGTGGTGTCATCTGGATATCTGAGGTTATTGATATTTCTCCCGGCAATCTTGATTCCAGCTTGTGTTTCTTCCAGTCCAGCATTTCTCATGATGTACTCTGCATATAAGTTAAATAAGCAGGGTGACAACATACAGCCTTGACATCCTCCTTTCCCAATTTGGAACCAGTCTGTTGTTCCATGTCCAGTTCTAACTGTTGCTTCCTGACCTGCATACAGGTTTCTCAAGAGGCAGGTCAGGTGATCTGGTATTCCCATCTCTTTCAGAATTTTCCACAGTTTATTGTGATCCACACAGTCAAAGGCTTTGGCATAGTCAATAAAGCAGAAATAGATCTTTTTCTGGAACTCTCTTGCTTTTTTGATGATCCAGCGGATGTTGGCAATTTGATCTCTGGTTCCTCTGCCTTTTCTAAAACCAGCTTGAACATCTGGAAATTCACTGTTCATGTATTGCTGAAGCCTGGCTTGGAGAATTTTGAGCATTTTGAACATTTTAACATCCAGGATGTCTGGCTCTAGGTGAGTGATCACACCATCGTGATTATCTGGGTTGTGAAGTTCTTTTTTGCACAGTTCTTCTGTGTATTCTTGCTACCTCTTCTTAATATCTTCTGCTTCTGTTAGGTCCATACCATTTCTGTCCTTTATTGTGCCCATCTTTGCATGAACGGCAACCCACTCCAGTATTCATGCCTGGAAAATCCCATGGACCCAGGAGCCTGGTGGGCTACAATCCATGGGGTTGCAAAGAGTCGGACATGACTGAGAGACTTCTCTGTGTGTGTGTGTTGCATGAAATGTTCCCTTGGTATCTCTAATTTTCTTGAAGAGATCTCTAGTCTTTCCCATTCTATGGTTTTCCTTGATTTTTTTGCATTGATTGCTGAGGAAGAGTTTCTTATCTCTCCTTGCTATTCTTTGGAACTCTGCATTCAGATGCTTACATCTTTCCTTTTCTCCTTTGCTTTTCACTTCTCTTTTCTCAGCTATTTGTAAGGCCTCCTCAGACAGCCATTTTGCCTTTTTGCATTTATTTTTCTTGGGGATGGTCTTGATCCAAGTCAAGATGCAAGTCTTGATTGGGCTAAAATCCAAGTGTCAGCCAGGCTACATTCCATTTTGGAGGGTTTAAGAAGAAATTTTTTATTTTTATTTTTTGCCTTTTTCCAGCTTCTAGGGGCGGACTGCATTCCTTGGCTTCCTGCATCTTCAATGCAAGCAACATTGCATCTCTGACTATCCTTCCATAGTCACGTTTTCTTCTGACTACAGCCTAAGAAGGTTCTCATCTTTAAGGATTAATATGATGACACTGGCCTACCCGAATAATTCAGGATAATCTCCCCATCTTAAAATGCTTATTAACATTAATGACATCTGCAGAATCGTTTGTTGTCATGTAATATAACCTGTTCTTAGGTTCTGGGCATTAGGGAGTGGGCCTCTTGGGGAGGAGGTGTTATACTACTGTATTACTCTACCATTTTGTGTAAAAAATGTTGAAACATACTGTGTCTGAAAGGGCACATAACAAACTGGTGTGTTTGGGGAGAACTGGATAGCCGGGGGATAGGAAGGCTGACATTTCACTGTATATATACCCTTCTGATCATTTTGATTTTTAATCAATGTGCTTGTATTTATTTAAAATAAGTGAAAATTTTAAGGCTCTTAAGCTGTGTGGTGGTTCATCAGTGTTGTATTGTTTGTCTGTGTGTCTTTAATTTGTTGGTCAGTTGCCCAGTCGTGTTTGACTCTTTGAGACCCCATGTACTGCAGCACACCAGGTCTCCCTGATCTCTCACCATCTCCTGGAGTTTTCCCATGTTCATGTTCATTGCATCGGTGATGCCATCCAGCCATCTCATCCTCTGACTCCTTTCCCCTTCTGCTCTCAATCTTTCTCAGCATCAGGGACTTTTACAATGAATCAGTTCAGTTCAGTTCTCTTACTAAAAACAAACATACTTTCAACCAGAGGGTCACTAGATGGTGCCCTTTCACTCTTTCTGATAAGTCCTAGCACATGGTTTTCACCTTGCCTGCTGTTTACTCTTGTGGGAACTTAGTTCCTCCAAGAGGGATGGAACCCCCAGGCCCCTGCAATGGACCACAAGTGTTAAACTGTGGATCACCAAAACATGAATAATGGTAGGCATCAGCACGCAGACCCCTTGCATTTAGTTTCATAAATTTCTTTACCTTCCTATTACATTTGAAGCCTGTTTCCTCCTCTGTAAAATAGGGGTTATAATAGTGCCAGCTCATAGAAGTGATATTAGGAAGACCAAACAAGAATCTGCATAGACATGTCTAAAAAGACACACCTAGTAAGCGCTGGGTAAATGTTAACTATTGAGATTAACATCCACTTCCCTGGTTAGGCTGTTTTCCCACTAACTCTCCTATTTGTGTCCTAGTTTTCTAGCCTTTCAGTTCAATTCAGTCGCTCAGTTGTGTCTGACTCTTTGTGAGCCCATGGACTGCAGCACACAAGGCCTCTCCCTGTCTGTCACCATCTTCCCGGAGTTTACTCAAACTTGTGTCCATTGAGTCAGTGATGCTATCCAACCATGTCATTCTCTGTCATCCCCTTCTCCTCCTGCCTTCAATCTTTTCCAGCATCAGTGTCTTTTCCAATGAGTCAGTTCTTTGCATCAGGTGGCCAAAGTATTGGAGTTTCAGCTTCAGCACCAGTCCTTCCAATGAATATTCAGGGTTGATTTCCTTTAGGATGGACTGGTTGGATCTCCTTGCAGTCCAAGGGACTCTCAAGAGTCTTCTCCAACACCACAGTTCAAAAGCATCAATTCTTCGGCGCTCAGCTTTCTTTATAGTCCAACTCTCACATCCATGCATGACTACTGGAAAAACCATAGCTTTGACTAGATGGACATTTGTCAGCAAAGTAATGTCTCTGTTTTTTAATATGCTGTCTAGGTTTGTCATCCTGGAGGATGGCATGGCAACCCACTCCAGTATTCTTGCCTGGAGAATCCCTGTGGACAGAAGGGCCTGGTGGGCCCATGGGGTTGCAAAGAATTGGACACGACTGAGCGACTAAGCGCAGGTTTGTCATAGCTTTTCTTCCAAGGAGCAGGCGTCTTTTAATTTCATGGCTGCAGTCACCATCTACAGTGATTTTCGAGCCCAAGGAAATAACGTCTGTCACTGTTTCTATTGTTTCCCCATCTGTTTGCCATGAAGTGATGGGGCTGGATGCCATGATCTTAGTTTTCTGAATGTTGAGTTTTAAGCCAGCTTTTTCACTCCCCTCTTTCCCTTTCATCAAGAGGCTTTTCAGTTCCTCTTTGCTTTCTGCCATAAATGTGGTGTCATCTGCATATCTGAGGTTGTTGATCTTTCTCCCAGCAGTCTTGATTCTAGTTTGTGCTTCATCCAGCCCAGCATGTCACATGATGGACTCTGCATAGAAGTTAAGTAAGCAGGGTAACAGTATACAGCCTTGATGTACTGCTTTCCCAATTTGGAACCAGTCTGTTGTTCCATGTCCAGTTCTACCTGTTGCTTCTTGACCTGCATACAGATTCTCAGGAGACAGGTCAGATGGTCTGGTATTTCCATCTCTTGAAGAATTTCCCAAAGTTTGTTGTGATCCATACAATCAAAGGCTTCAGTGTAGTCAGTGAAGCAGAAGTAGATGTTTTTCTCTGGAATTCTTCTGCTTTTTCTGTGATCCAACAGATGTTGGCAATTTGATCTCTGGTTCCTCTGCCTTTTCTAAAACCAGCTTGAACATCTGGAAGTTCACTGTTCATGTATTGCTGAAGCCTGGCTTGGAGAATTTTGAGCATTACTTTACTAGCGTGTGAGATGAGTGCAATTGTGCAGTAGAACATTGAACATAGAACATTGAACTTTCTTTGGCATTGCCTTTCTTTGGAATGAAAACTGTCTGTTATAGGTTTTTCATTTGTGATAATCATGGGGTTCATATATGTTGTCCTATAACTACATCCTACTCATTTTAAGCTGGTAGTCATTTAAGTTCAAATTTTTACTTCCCTTCCCCACATTTTTTTTTTTTGATGCCATATTTTACATCTTCATGCTTATCCCTTAATATGTGTAGTATTTATAATTCCTTTTACAATTTTTTGTTTTCTCATCTTCACACTAGCTTATTTCAGTGGTTGATCCCCAGTGTTTACTATGTATTTGCCTTTTCTGGTGGTATTTTCTCTTTCCTAAATATTCTTACTTCCATCCCACTTAGGGAAGTCCCTTTAACATTTCTTAAAGAGTGGTACTCTTGATGAACTTCCTTAGTTTTTGCTTATCTGAGAAGTTCTTTATCTCTCCTACTCTAAATGATTATCTTGCTGAGTATCCTAGGTTGCAGATTTTTCCACTTTTAGCACTTGGAAGATATCATGCTACTCCCTTATGACCTGCAGAGTTTCTACTGAGAAATCAGCTGATAGCCCTACGGAGGTTCTCTTGTATATGACTCTTTTTATTCTCTTGCTGACTTTAGAAATTCTTATCTTTACTACTGCTATCATAATTCTGATATGTTCTGGTATGGGGTTGTTTGTCTTATATGGAACCTTCTATACTTCCTGTACTTGGATATCTGTTTCCTTCCTCAGATTCAAGATGTTTTAAAAAATAACTTTGTCAAAAACCGTTGCCATCCCCTTCTCTGTCTCTTGTCCTTCTGCGATCCTTATAATGTGAATGTTTGTATTCTTAATGTTACCCCCAAAACCCCTTAAGCTGTTTTCATTTTTTAAAATTTGTGTTTCTTTCTTCTTCTTTCTCTTTTGACTGTACTTTGAGGCAAGCAGGATCAAACCCATGCCCTCTGCAGTGGATGTGTGGAATCCTAACCATCGGACTGCTAGGGAATTCCCTAAAATTTGTGTCTCTTTTTACTGTTCTGATTGGGTGATTTCCATTATCTATCTTCCAGATAAGTTATATTTTCTTCTGTATCACATAGTCTTCTAATCATTCCTTTACTGTATTTTTATTTCATTTCTGATTGGGTCTTTTTATATGCCAAACTCGAGTCTCCTGCATTGCAGGCAGATGCTTTACTGTCTGAGCCACTAGGGAAGCCCTTATTTTCTACTTGCATGTGACATCTTTTCAGCAGATCTTTTCTTTCCCTAATTCAGTTAACATTTTTATAACCAATGCCTTGAACTCTGTATCTGGAAAATTGTTTGTTTATGCTTCATTATTTTTTTCTAGGATTTCTCTTGCTGTTTCAGTTGAGAGTATTTATTCTGCCTTTTTCATGTTGGTTAACTTTCTCTGTCAATCAGGTTATACAGTTATGTACTATAGTCTTGAAGTAACGTTCTTATGTGGGAGTATCCCTGTGTGGGCTGTGTGTGCCCAATGCCTTAAATGGGAGGGCTGGAATTAGGTGAACGTAAGTCACATTTTTAGAGTATGCTGGCATCTCTCACCTTGGTATTGAGTGTGGCTGGAGATGAAGAGTCTAGAGGTACAGCTGGAGTGAGGTGGACTTTCCACTCTGCTCAGTGACCATCACTGCTCTACTGGGAGCAGGTTCTGATCCCAAGTTCCTGCGACAGAAGCCTTGAGGGTCTGGCCCAAGCTGGCTCTTTTCCCTTTGAGTGTATGTATTCCCTTCTCCCCACACCAGAATCCTGGCCCAGAGGGACGAAGCGCTGAAGCCCACGGCCTGTGCGGTCCTCGTGTCGTGTGGACTGCAGACAGAGGCCCCTCGCTGTCTTCAGTGTGCTGCCTGTGCAGGTGCCTGCGATTGTTTCCTTCAGTCTGCTCAGACTCAGCCTTGGGTATAAGTTCACTCCGTCCCTCACGGGTAATCCCTGACACTAGACTTTCCGCCTGACCCCCTGCACTTTCATGGAGCCACAGAGCAGGGCAGTTGGGACCCACAGAGATTCTTGTATAGTGAGTGACTGCCATCGGAGTTCTGGGATGCTTTGGTGTGCTGCTTGAATAAGGGCCAACAATGGCTACTGGCACCTCACCCAGGCTCTGCCCTGGAACTGGGTCACCTGTGTCCCACCATAGGTTCTTTTCCCTGGTTATGATTGCTCCAGACCCCATCTGCTACCTCCTTCTTTCCCTGCAAGGAAAGGCCAAATGTACCAGAAGGCTTCTAATGATCAGTTACTGCATCCAGCCCGTTCCTGATGCTGCTCTGTGAGCCAAGTCTGGACATAGCCCTCTTTTGATACCATCTCTGAGAAACACAATGGTTTACAAGGCAAAGAGGTTTGCTTCCTTCAAGGAAAACTGCTATTGAAGGGTCGGGGTGGAGGGTGGGATGGTGGTTAGGGGTTCCTGGTAGATGAGCAAAAACCATTTTCTTGCATGGAAAGGAAAAAAAAAAAGAACCCTGAACAGATAAAAAGGAAGTAGTAATTGTTATCTGCTGGGACCATTATCCACGGCAGAATGGCAATGGTTGCTATTTCCTGAGATGGAATGAAATTACTTAGATTAATTGCTTCTGAAGACATAGCTCTCATTGCTCACTTAAAAGACTCATGACAGAGTTAGAAAAAGGTGATCCTATGGTTAGACTTTCAGAATGGGCAGGGTTCCTAACTGTGTGGCATTTCCAGTATGCTTCCAGGCGGGACATTTGTTTATGAAGCTTCTATTGAGTGCAAAGTCATTAAACAGAACTTATGATTTAATGGTTACCTCATCCTTGCTGCTGCTGCTGCTGCTAAGTCGCTTCAGTCGTGTCTGACTCTGTGTGACCCCAGATACGGCAGCTCATCAGGCTCCCCCGTCCCTGGGATTCTCCAGGCAAGAACACTGGAGAGGGTTGCCATTTCCTTCTCCTATGCATGACAGTGAAAAATGAAACTGAAGTCTGTCAGTCATGTCTGACTCTTAGCGACCCCATGGACTGCAGCCTACCAGGCTCCTCCGTCCATGGGATTTTCCAGGCAAGGGTACTGGAGTGGGGTGCCATGGCCTTCTCCGACCTCATCCTTAGGATTGCTAAATGTGCCTTTGTTCTGGTGTTGTCCTGTATCATAGTTATGAAGTGGTGTATATAGTTAGGTATTATTTTACAGAATTAAGAAAGAAAAGATCTTTGTGATATTCCAGTGTATACTTCAAAACTAGCTAATAAGATGCTGTGATGTTGATGTAGGCATTGATAGTCCTCTGGTGTATGTTTAGAAGAACATAATCATAGGGGGCAAAGTAACAGCTTAGTTGAGGGGTAACAATTGTAAAGTAGACCTTACTCTTCATATAAGGGTTCCATACTTGCTTTCAGGGGCTGTCACTTTCCACTTCCCTGGGGTTGGAAATCTTACATGGGAAGTGACAAATAAATGTGAAAGTATAGGCATCTATACAGCATGGAGTGCTTTGTGAGGGGAAGGTGTGTGGTGAGCAATTCCTGGAGCCTTGGGGGAGCTGGGTGTGGTTCTGAGCAGCACAAAGCTTCTCGTCACCGCCCCAGGTGCAGCTGAGCCCCTCTTACAGAGACTCATGATATAGGACACTTGGCGCTTCTAACTTCTTTTCAGCACTATCACTTATATCCAGAAAATTAATCTGTACATCTATCCTATTACCCCCATTTTACAGTTGAAGGACACATTTGGCTCAAGGTCATGCAGGAAGGTGGTAGAGCCTGGACTCTACCAGGTGTTTGTCTTGTAAAATTTCTAACAGAAAAGTTGAGAGAATAGCTGGCAGGCCCAATCTGGCCATGGTTGTTGACTTATATATTGTCTCTGGCTACTTTCATGGTATAAGAGTGGATCTGAGCAGTTCCCACAGAGACCATTTCAACCTGAAAAGCTGAAAATATTTCCTACTGGTCCTGTCTATAAAGGTTGTACACCCGAGTTTTACTCTCTTTTCTCTTGACCTACCTTTTGATATATTACATGTAATATATTACACCAGGGAAGATGGGGATTTCCCTGGTGGTCCAGTGGCTAAGACTCCAGACTCCCAAGGCAGTGGGGCCCAGGTTCGATCCTTGATTAGGGAACTAGATCCCACATGCCCCGACCAAAGAGTACATGTGCCACAGCTAAAGATCTCGCACGTGGCAAAGAAGATCCCACGTGTTGCAACTAAGACCAGGTGCCACCAAATGAATAAATATTAAAAAAAAAACCAAACTTCTGAACTGGTTCAGCATATAAACAGTCTGCACAAATGGACATTTATAAAGAACTATTTATTCATTTATTGATTTCTCTTTATTATTTATCACCCATTCCACTTTTCCTCCCCTGAGATCACAGAAGACACCACAGAAGGCTTCACAAAATTAGCAGCCATTTTCCAGTGAGAACTTGAAAGGGATACTTTGATTCTTTTTTCTTTCTTTTGTCTGTGTAGGGAGATTTGTGACAGTGTAATTGTCTGTTTGGTGAATCTGGGATAGCGATATAAATGGACCCATGGGTGAGCTGTGAGTGAGCTCACCATTGCACAATTTTTTCTCGGAAACAAACTCTCCATGACGGCCCTTAGCATCTGAGGGCAGAAGGGCCAAGTACACGGGAGTCTCTGTTCCTTCTTCTGAGCTTTTGAGGGCTTTGAGTCTTGCCATGTCGGTTCTCACCCACCCTGGGCAGCAGGCATTCAGGAGGATTTTGTCCCCTCCTCTCTGCTCACTCAGTTTCCTGGCTTGGATTCTGGACAGGGCTGTGATGCCGATTTTCACCACTCCATATATATTATTATCCGGCCGTCCCTCCTTCCTGTGCACCCCGTTCTTTGTGTCTTCCACAAATTTGTTCATGAGCCCCACCAGCTCCTCCTCTGTGGTGGTCTCACTCCTCAGTTTCTGCTGCAGTTTTTGATGTGCAGGTTTTAAAAGCTGCAAAGCTCACTCTGCTTGACACATTCACCACTCTGCCTAAAACACAATACAGATCATTGCCTAGAAGGGTGAGCACAAACATGATGAGTACCCAATTTGCTGGGGTGTTGGACCTCAAACTTCCATTTGATGGCCAATTACCAGTTTCTTTGAGATTAGTTAAGACTGCTTATACAATAGAAGTGCATGAAACAGCCTGTTGGCCTGTCAGAGCCATGATGTCTAGGATGATAACAGAAAGAAATGCTCCAATGGGGAGGTCAGTGTCCAGATTTACTGGTGCCTGGAGGGTCTGAGTACAGCAGTGACATCGTCTCTTAGCTCCCTTATCCCAGATGCCTGTAAGGTGAAGCTACATGCTGTCAAGACCACTCCTGCTTGAAACTTGACAAGGTCAAGCAGAAGCCTTGGGAACATCTATGGGATATGGACATAGGACGTGGTGATGAACTGAACCTGTTGAACATGGCCAGGTGCGGGCTGTGCAGGGCCTTTTCAAGCAGAGCTGACCAGGCTGGGGGCCAGCAGTGGTGGGATAGCATGGGATGGGGGGGTCTGTCACAGTCAGAAAAGCCAAGTACTGTGTTCCCAGCCGGAGAAGGCAATGGCACCCCACTCCAGTACTCTTGCCAGGAAAACCCCATGGATGGAGGAGCCTGGTAGGCTGCAGTCCATGGGGTCGCTAAGTCGGACACGACTGAGCAACTTCACTTTCACTTTTCACTTCCATGCATTGGAGAAGGAAATGGCAACCCACTCCAGTGTTCTTGCCTGGAGAATCCCAGGGACGGGGGAGCCTGGTGGGCTGCCATCTATGGGGTCACACAGAGTCGGACACGACTGAAGTGACTTAGCAGCAGCAGCAGTGTTCCCAGGTCCAGTGCTGTGAGTACTTGAGAAAGAGGCCCTGCCCCTTTCCCTCCCTCCTAGGAGGGGCCAGATGTTCCAGAAGGTTCCTAATGACCACTCCTGACTGCACCCCTTCCTGGTGCAGCATCCTGAGCCAAACCAGGACACAGCCCTCTTTTGATTCACCTCTGAGATACACTGTGGTTTGCAGGGTGGAGTGGTGAGTGTCCTCCAAACAAAACTGCTTGGTGAATGGTCATTAGGGGACTAGGGATTCCTGGCAGAGGAATAAAAATCATTAGAGGTGCTGCATGCATGCACATGTAGGTCTCCAAAAAGAGGAAGGAGTACAGTTACTATCTTTTGCTGGGTCCATCAAACCCACAGAATTGGAATGGTTGCTTCTTCCTAAGATGCAATGAAATTACTTAGGGTAACTGCCTTGAACTGTGGTGTTGGAGAAGACTCTTGAGAGTTCCTTGGACAACAAGGAGATCCAACCAATCAATCCTAAAGGAAAACAATCCTGAATATTCATTGGAAGGACTGATGCTGAAGCTGAAGCTCCAATACTTTGGCCACCTGATGTGAAGAACTGACTCACTGAAAAAGACCCTGATGCTGGGAAAGACTGAAGGCAGGAGGAGAAGGGGACGACAGAGGGTGAGATGGTTGGACGGCATTGCTGACTCAATGGACATGAGTCTGAGCAAGCTCCAGGAGATGGTGGACAGGGAAGCCTGGCGTGCTGCAGTCCATGGGGTCGCAAAGAGTTGGACACAGGTGAGCAACTGAAAAACAACAACTACTACTTCTGAGGACATAGCTCTGCTTGCTCTCTTGATAGAAACTCAGCTTGTTAAAGAGTTTGGTCCTGTGATTAGACTTTCAGTGTGGGCAGGCTACCTGACTGTGAAATTTAATGTGTCCCATAAAGAAGGGTTGTTTATGAAACTTTTACTGTGTTCAGGGCCATTGACAGGAACGTTGTATTTAAAAGTTACATATCCCTAGGTTTGTTGAAAATGTGTATGTTTTGATTTGTCTTAGGTCATAGTTAACAACTGGTTTATCATGTGGGCTTTGTTTTTCTGGAACTAAGGGTGCATGATCATTGCGATTCCACTATCCATTTCCAAACTAGCAGGTGTGATGCTGACTGTTGATCTAAACATTGGTGATCCTCTGCTGTCATATGGTGTGGGTGTGGGGGGAGGAGGAAAATAACAGACTAGTTGAAGGCCTACAGTTGTGAAGTCAACCTGACTCTTCAGGGAAGGGCCCTGCCTTTGTCTTCAGGAGCTGTTGCTTTACCAGGGCTGACAATCAGAGGTGGACAGTGACAGCTAACCATGACAGTAGGGGCATCTGTACCACATGGAGCTTCTGTGAAGAGCCGATGTGGTGACAGTCTTTGGGGCCCTGGGGAGCCGGATATGGTGTTGGGAAGTGTCAGGGGATGTTCAGCTTTAAGGGATCCAATATGTTATTCTCTTCTTTTGTGTGCGGTTTCTCAAGGACTCTATTCCTTATCAGTTCCTGGAAAACAGGAATGAGCGGAGCTGCACGAAGTTCTCAGGACTGAGATCATGAGAAAAGGCACCTGCTTGGATTCCTTTCAGTGACTCCCTTCAGTGACTCCCTTCAGTGACCTTTTACTTAAAGGTAGTCTATTCAGTTATGCCCCTCTTACTCAGGATGTGGAATGCTTTCTGGCCCTTTTAAGATTGTTATTTGCTTGGCTTTGTTTTTGCTCTATTTTGTTACTGCCTAAAGCTGCCTTGTATGAAGATATATTAACGTGCATTTCTGCAAATAAAGCACCCTTGTTTCACTTGAGACTTGGATCCCCTGCGTCCCTCTTCTCGTCGACTCCAGTCCCTAGGTCCCGGTCTACAAAGACTGTGACAGGGAAGCAGGAAGCTGCCCTGGGTGCAGCTGGGCCCCTCTTTCAGGGACTCATGATAAAGGATACTTGGCACTTCGGATGTATTTTCAGCACTGTCACCCATATCCAGACAGTTAACCTTTACAGTACCACAACCCTATGACAGTTCTCATTTTACAATTGAGGGGATACAGCACATGTGGAATTTTGGTCAAGGTCACACAGGAAAGTTGCAGAGCCAGGCTTTTTTGGTTCAAGATGTTTATCTTGAAAGATTTTAAGTAGAAAGTTTAAAGCATAATAGTGGATACCCATGTGTCCTCCCAACTAGGTTCAACTGTTATGAATATGTTACTCTAGTTATGTGTTCCACTTCTGTGTGTATTTTGCAGAACCATGCTAATGTTGTAGACTTCCTGACACCTCATCCCACAAAAATGACACATTCACCCTGGAGAGATTTGACAGTGATCTCTCATACCCACTCATTCCCACCCATTCTCAGTTTTCCCCATTGTCTCAGATTCTTGTAGGATGTTATCTTTCATACCAGCACCCCCTCACATTTCACATTTACATTGTTTTTTTTCCCAATGAGTTTGGTGTTTACAGGCACCAGAGCAGATGTTTTCCCTCACGGTATGGTCCATGTTATATTAGAGGCTTGTCAGCTAAAGCTGGCAGACCCAACATGGCCATGCTTATATATTGTCTCTGGCCACTTTCTTGGTAAAAGAGAGCCGGTGAACAGTTCTCACAGAGACCACTTGAACCTGAAAACTAAAAGTATTTCCCACCTGGCCCTATTGATGATAATTCTTTCCCCAAGTACTCTCACTTTCCTTGACCTACATTTTGGTCTATTAGACTTCTGAGCTGGATCTGCATATAATCAGTTGGAACAAACAGACATTTATAAAGAACCATGTATTCATCTATTGATGTTTATTCATTATTTGTCATCCATTCTTCTTTTATTCCCTGGGATCACAAAAGAAATCACAAAAGATCTCACAGAATAGTAGCCATTTCAAAGTGGCTTTGAAATTTACATAGAGGTAGGCATGTTTGGTTTTTTTCATGGGGAGATATTTTGAACACTGTGTTTTCTTAGTCTAATCAGGACAGGTAACCAAGTGGGGCCTATGGGTAGAACTCAGGCAAGAATTGCCATTTTGCAACTTTTTTCTCATGGACAAACTGTCCATGAGGCCCCTCGGCATCTGAGGGCAGAAGGGCCAAGTACATGGGGGTCTCTATTCCTTCTTCTAAGCTTTTGGGGGCTTTGGATCCCCCCATGTCGGTTCTCACCCACCCTGGGCAGCAGGCATTCAGGAGGATCTTGTCTGCTCCTCTCTGCTCACTCAGTTTCCTGGCTTGGATTCTGGACAGGGCCGTGATGCCGATTTTCACCACTCCATATATATTATTATCTGGCCAGCCCTCCTTCCTGTGCACCCCGTTCTTTGTGTCTTCCACAAACTTGTTCATGAGCCCCACCAGCTCCTCCTCTGTGATGGTCTCACTTCTCAATTTCTGCTGCAGTTCAGGGCTGCAGCTTTCAAGAGCTTTGAAGCCCCATCCGCTAGACACGTTCACCACTCTGCCTAAAATGCAACACAAACCATTACTTGGGAAGGTATGTATGAGAATAATGAACACCCAATTTGCTGAGATGTTGGACTTGATTCCCACTGGAGAGCCAGTTATCAATTTCCTATGGGATGTAGGGGGTCTGGGAATTAGAGGCAGGTGGGCCTAGATCTTGTCAGAAACACTGCAGTTTGGGCTCAGTCAGACTCACCTTGGGGTTTCATTAGAGGCAGGAGTTCTGTGCATATATCCCGGGTCCCAAAAAAATTTGTTTTCATGGTCATTTCTGCCTTAATTGGAGTTGGCGTGGGATCACTAGCTTTTAGGGCAAAAAACAAAACAGGATAGATAAATATAAGCCATACGGTAAAAATGCTTACTTGATACAGTATTTTTTCCTGTGAAGTGTTTTAGTCTAAGAGGTGGGTGGAGTTAGTGAACAGTATTGTGCCAGTGGGAATTTTGCGGTTTGATGTGTGCTCAGTCACTTAGTCTTGTCTGATTCTTTGCAACCCCATGAACTACAGCACTCCAGGCTCCTCTGCCCATGGGATTTTCCAGGCAAGAATACTGGAGTGGGTTGCCATTTCCTTCTCCAGGGAAGAAATCGGTTACAGTTTGATAATGCCGTGTATTTGTGTACGATGGCATCATCAGGGGAGGCTGAATGAAGACAGCTCACACAATCTCTCACTGTACCACTCTTTACAACTTTCTATTGGTTTCAAAGCAAGCTAAAGATTTACCCAACTGGTCCAAAGTTCAATGAAATCAAGACTGCAAAAATCCTAGGCATTGTCCTTAACACTGATATCAAAGCTATTGCAAGGCCTTGCTGGAAAAACTTGTGATCTCGGAGGACTTGCTCTCCCTGTGACCTCCAGCCTAAGGCGGAGGTTCAGGCAGTAGCCCCGCCCCGCCCCATCTGGCTCCCCTCACAGTAGCTGTAACCCCCCAGCTCCCACTCACTTACACTGGAAGATGATGGCCGCGTTGTTGACCAGCACGTCGAGGCCCCCGTACTCCTTGCGCAGGAAGTCGCGCACGGCGCGGATGCTCTGCAGGTCAGTGATGTCCAGCTGGTGGAAACGGGGGCTCAGGCCCTCAGCCTGCAGCTGCTGCACGGCCGCCCGACCCCGCGCCTCGTCCCGCGCCGTGAGCACCACGTCCCCCGGGAACCGCCGACACAGGTCGCGCACGATGGCAAAACCGAGGCCTCTGTTGGCCCCGGTGACCAGCGCTACGCGGGTGGAGGACGACATGGCCGGTGGGTAGGGCCCTTTGGATTAGAGCTGACAAGGCTGGAGACCGACGGGGTGGCGCAGCGTGGGACGTGGAGACCCGCCACACTCCAGAAGGCAAAGAACTGTGTCCTGGGATCCAGTGCAGTGACTGCTTGAGAAGGAGGAGGCCCTGCCTTCTACCCGCTTAAGGAGGGATCAAACATTCCCTCAGGTTACTGAACACCACTTCTGGCTCCACCTCTTTCTGCGTGTACAGTATTCTCAGTCAAGGCAGGGCACAGCCCTGTTTTTTTCTTTAAAGTTTTTCTTCTATGTTGGAGCATAGGGCTTCCCTGGTGGCTCAAACGGTAGAGAATCTGCCTGCAGTGCTGGAGACCCTGGTTTGATCCCTGGCTTCGGAAGATCCCCTGGAGAGGGGAGTGGCTACCCATCCAGTGTGCTTGCCTGTGGAATCCCATGGACAGAGAAGCCTCCTGTGCTACCATCCACAAGGTGGCAAAAACTCTTCACAGAATTAGCAGCCACCTCCCAGTGACAACCTGATGGGATACTTTGATTCTTTTTCCTTTCTTTTGTCTGTGTAGGGATATTTGCGGCAGTGTAAGTGTCTGATTGGTAAACCTGGGATAGGAACATAATCAGACCCATGGGTACAGCTGTCAGTGAGCGCACACACAACTTTTCTCTCGAAAACAAACTGACTGGAGCCCCTCAGCATCCGAAGGCAAAAGAGCCAAGGAGTCTCTGCTCCTTCTTTTGGGGCTCTTAAGGCTTTGTGTCCGCCGCAACCCTTGTTGGTTCTCACCCATCCTGGGCAGCAGGCATTCAGGAGGATCTTGTCCCCTTCTCTCTGCTCACTCAGTTTCCTGGCGTGGATTCTGGACAGGACTGTGACTCCGATTTTCAACACTCCATATGCGGTATCGGGCCAGCCCTCCTTCCTGTGCACCCCGTTCTTTGTGTCTTCCACAAACTTGTTCATGAGCCCCACCAGCTCCTCCTCCGTGATGGTCTCACTTCGAAACTTCTGCTGCAGTTCAGGGCTGCATTTCTTTAGAGAGTTGACACTGACAAAGCTGGATACATTCACCACTCTGCCTAAAATAGAGCACAAATCAGCACATAGAAAGGCGAGCACGAGAAGGATGATACCCCAATTGGGGACAGGACTGACCTCTTGAAAGAGGACATTAGGGAAGGAAGGGAATGTATTTTGGGAGGGGGTTCCTCAATGAGTTTTATCTTTTTTATTATTATAAGTAACAACATGTTACTTCTAATGTTTTTAAAAATTAAGCTACATCTAATTATTTTAGAAATTACCAGAATGAACTATTTCACTCAAACTCAATAAATAAGTCATGACCAGAGGAAAAAGTCTGTGAACCTATTACCCAGCATGACTTGTGAAAAGTATTTTCAAAACTGAACTATTTAAAATCTCTGGAAATGGTCCTGAGTGTGTGCAGCAAATGAAGAAACATTTTTTTCCAGACTATCTCCAAAAACTCAGGTGAGAACAGAAAGAATCTATTTCAACCATGACTGCTCCTTCCTTTCCTCCTTTCTGACCGTAGCAATGGAAACTTCACTCTGGGATGGTGCATCTGAGACGCAGGACTCCCTCCCTGCCAAGGGGCTGTGGCATCTTCCCACCATGCGGATGACATCACGTTTCTCATCCTGTTCCTCAGCTACCTGCTGCAGAGGTTCAGTTCCTGGTAAGTGTACCTAGGAGGTTAGGACTTCCTTCTCCAACCCAGCCCTCACTTGTGGGACCAAGGCTCTACCTTGGGCTGGGCATCCTGAGAATGCTGGAGCCTGGACTACCCTTGTTTGTGAGGCAGAAGTAGCATGCAAAGGGAAGTAACATGCTGGGAAGACCAGGGGCTACAGCGCCCTCTCCCAGCTCCTAACACAGGAGTGTCATTGAAAGAAAAGTGAGAGGGTAACAGGTAGGAGGGTAAGGATAAAGGAAAGAAATGGTATGGACCTAACAAAAGCAGAAGATATTAAGAAGAGATGGCAAGAACACACAGAAGAACTGTACAAAAAAGATCTTCACAACTCAGATAATCACGATGGTGTGATCACTCACCTAAAGCCAGACATTCTGGAATGTGAAGTCAAGTGGGCCTTAAGAATAATCACTAGCAACAAAGCTAGTGGAGGTGACGGCATTCCAGTTGAGCTATTTCAAATCCTAATAGATGATGCTGTGAAAGTGCTGCACTCAATATGCCAGCAAATTTGGAAAACTCAGCCGTGGCCACATGACTGGAAAAAGGTCAGTTTTCACTGCAGTCCCAAAGAAAGGCAATGCCAAATGTTCAAACTACCACACAATTGCACTCATCTCACATGCTAGCAAAGTAATGCTCAAAAATCTCCAAGCCAGGCTTCAACAGTATGTGAACCCTGAACCTCCAGATGTTCCAGCTGGTTTTAGAAAAGGCAGAGGAACCAGAGATCAAATTGCCAACATCTGCTGGATCATCAAAAAAGCAAGAGAATTCCAGAAAAATATCTATCTCTGCTTTATTGATTTTGCCAAAGCCTTTGACTGTGTGGATCACAACAAACTGGAAAATTCTGAAAGAGATGGGAATACCAGACCCCCTGAACTGCCCCTTGAGAAATCTGTATGCAGGTCAGGAAGCAACAGTTAGAACTGGGCATGGAACAACAGACTGGTTCCAATTGGGAAAAGAGTATGTCAAGGCTCTATATTGTTACCCTTTGTATTTAATTTCTATGCAGAGTACATCATGAGAAATCCTGGGCTGGATGAAGCACAAGCTGGAATCAAGGACGTTGGGAGAAATATCAATAACCTTAGATATGCAGATGACACCATCATTATGGCAGAAAGTGAAGATGAAAGAGCCTCTTGATGAAAGTGAAAGAGGAGAGTGAAAAAGTTGGCTTAAAGCTCAACATTAAGAAAATTAAGATCACGGCATCCGGTCCCATCACTTCATGGCAAATAGATGGAGAAACAGTGGAAACAGTGGAAACAGTGGTGGTTTAGTCGCTAAGTCGTGTCAGACTCTTGGGATCCCATGGACTGTAGCCTGCAGGTTCCTCATGGGATTCTCCAGGCAAGAATACTGGAGTGGGTTGCCATTTTCTTCTCCAGGGCATCTTCCCCACCCAGGAATTGAACCTGAATCTCCTGTACTACAGGCAGATGATTTACCTAGTGAGCTATGAGGGAAGTCCCACTGCAGAAACAGTGGCACACTTTATTTTCTTGGGTTCCAAAATCACTGCAGATGGTGACTGCAGCCATGAAATTAAAAGACGCTTACTCCTTGGAAGAAAAGTTATGACCAACCTAGACAGAATATTAAAAAGCAGAGACATTACTTTGCCAACAAATGTCCTTCTACTCAAGGCTATGGTTTTTCCGGTAGTCATGTATGGATGTGAGAGTTCGACTGTAAAGAAAGCTGAGTGCAGAATTGATGCTTTTGAACTGTGGTGTTGGAGAAGACTCTTGAGAGTCCCTTGCACTGCAAGGAGATCCAACCAGTCCATCCTAAAGGAGATCAGTCCTGAATTTTCATTGGTAGGACTGATGCTGAAGCTGAAATTCTAATACTTTGGCCACCCGAAGCGAAAAACTGACTCACTGAAAAAGACCCTGATGCTGGGAAAGATTGAAGGGAGGAGGAGAAGGGATGACGGAGGATGAGATGGTTAGATGACATCACCAACTCAATGGACATGAGTTTGAGCAAGCTCTGGGAGTTGGTGATGGACAGGGAGGCCTGGTGTACTGCAGTTCTTGGGGTCAGAGAGTCGGACACGACCGAGTGACTGAACTGAGGTGGGATTGTGGTCCCTTCCTGGTATTTCTTTTGGCCTGAGGTGACCCAGACCTTAGGTTTACAGGCTGTGTCATCAATGGTGACTGCCAAGAGGGTTTATGCCAAAGGGGACCTTCCCAGACTGGTCCCCCATCCCAGTGGTGAACCCCTGCCAAGCCGTGCCTCCACAGGAGACCCTACAACACCAGCAGGTATTTTGGTTCACTCTCCTGCTCTTTTCCTCCGAGTCTTGGTTCAGGCAAGGTTTTGTTGAGCCCTCCAAGACTGGAATCTCTGTTTCCCCCAGTCCTGTGAAAGTCTTGTAATCAAATCCTTTGGTCTTCAAGGGCAGATTCTCAGGGGGTTCCCAGGCCCTTTGTTGGATCTCCAGGCTGGGAAACCTGATATGGGGTTCAGAACCTTCACGACAGTGGGATAATTTCTTTGGTATTATCGTTCTCCAGTTTGTTGCCTACCTGATGAGTATGGGACTTGATTTTATCATAATTGTTCCCCTCCGACCATTTTGCTATGGCTTCTGCTTTGTCTCTGGACACGGGGTATCCTTTTTTTGGTAGGTTCCAGCACTCCAGAACTCTTGCCTGGAGAATCCCAGGGATGGAGGAGCCTGGTGAGCTGCAGTCCATGGGGTCGCAAAAAGTCAGACAGGGCTGAGCGACTTCACTTTCACTTTTCACTTTCACACATTGGAGAAGGAAATGGCAACCCACTCCAGTGTTCTTGCCTGGAGAATCCCAGGGACGGGGGAGCCTGGTGGGCTGCTGTCTCTGGGGTCACACAGAGTCGGACACGACTGAAGCGACTTGGCAGCAGCAGCAGCATCCTTCTGGGCTTCCCTGCTGCCTCAGCTGGTAAAGAATCTGCCTGCAATGTGGGAGACCTGGGTTCGATCCCTGGGTTGGGAAGATCCCCTGGAAAAGGGAAAGGCTACCCACTCCAGTATTCTGGCCAGGAGAATTCCATGGACTATAATTCCATGGACTCTATAGTCCATGGGGTGGCAAAGAGTCAGACACGACTGAATGGCTTTCACTTCACTTCACTTTAGCATCCGCCTGTCGTTGGTTGTTCAACAGCTAGTTGTGATTTTGGTTCACAGTTAAGGATTCTTGCCTACATATATAGCGTTTGGTTTTCTTTTTCTATCATTTGCTCTTACATGTTTTCTATCATCATAGAAATTATATATGATAACTTTATGTTTTTTGTTATGTGATATTAGTAAGTGTCTCTAAAGAAACTTGATTGGATTGTTAGCTTTCTTTCCTTTCCCTCCCTTCCTGGCTTTTAAAAAAATGGTAGATAATCTTTATTGAGTTCCTGCTCTCAGCATTTAATGTGTGTATGCTGAGTTGTGTAGTTGTGTCCAACTCTTTGAGACACTTTGGACTTCCCCTCTGTCCATGGGTTTCTCCAGGTAAGAATACTGAAGTAGGCTGCCATGCCCTCCTCCAGGGGGTCTTCCTGGCCCAGAGATCGAACCCATGTCTCATGTGTCTCCTGCATTGCAGGTGGATTCTTGACCAGCATTTAATACTGCAGCTCAACTTATTATGACAGGAGGCTTTCTAATGGAGCCAAACTTGAGGGACCCCTTTTGGAAGCAGACTTGAAAGCATCTTGGTAGCCACACTGATGTTCTTTCACAGCTTTCTCGCTGTTCTCCACTGATGGGTACTCCCAGTTATCAGTGGTCTATCAAAGAGAAGATTGTTTGAGCAGTTTCCAGAGACGTTATATTCCTTGGGGAAGAATCTTTGTGCTGCTGTCAAAAGATGTATTTGTCCCCTGCTTTTTAGCAACTGTTATTCTTTGAACCTGTCCTTTATTATGAGGTAATACTGAATAATACACCCATTTAAAGCATACATTTCAATGGTTTTGATATGTTCACGTAATTGTGCAACCATCACCACAGGTTTAGGACAGTTTCATGGCCCCGCCTGTGCCCCGCTCCCCAAAGATATCCCATACCTATTGGTGGTTGCATCCTTTCCCCCAGCCCTAGGCAACCCCTGATCTAATTTCTGTCTGTTGTTATGCCTATATGGAACACTTCACATGGATGGAGTCATAAGTTATGTGCTCTTTGTGACTAAATGATTTCTTTCACATTGTGTTTTAAGGTTTACTTGTTTTGTAGCATCTCACTGGCTTTTGAACTTCACATTTAGCAAGTCTGATTTTTGGTGGTATTTTATATTGAACAGGTATTAATTGAACATAATGAAATTGATAGAATATTGGCTTTAGAAGTCACTTTTAAAGATTATAAGTAATTATAATTATTGTCAAAATTTCAGAATTTTAACTAGGTAAAACATTTCAGTGTTTGGAATTTTTACTTAGTAAAACATTTCAGTGTTCTATTTTGCTCATCAATACTTAATATAAAAATTTTGTTTTAAAGTGCTAAGAAATGGTTGGTATAAAATATATACTCATGAGAGTCCCTTGAACTGCCAGGAGATCCAACCAGTCCATTCTAAAGGAGATCAGTCCTGGGTGTTCATTGGAAGGACTAATGTTGAAACTGAAACTGCAATACTTTGGCCACCTAATGCGAAGAGCTGACTCATTTGAAAAGACCCTGAGGCTGGGCAAGATTGAGGGCAGGAGGAGAAGGGGACGACAGATGATGAGATGGTTGGATGGCATCACTGACTCAATGGACATGGGTTTGGGTGAACCCCGGGAGTTGGTGATGGACAGGGAGGCCTGGTGTGCTGCAGTTCATGGGGTTGCAAAGAGTTGGACACGACTGAGTTACTGAACTGAACTGAAAAAATATGTAATCTGTAATACCAAATTTGTGACGCTATAAAAGTCTTCAATACCTTAAGTAAATTATATCTAAACAAAATTTTACAGATATAGATTCCCCATTGACAATTTTAATTTTAAAATTAAAGCTGTGTATTGGTAACTTTTCATTCTATTACAAAGTAATGAAACTTAGTGATTAAATCGGAGAAGGCAATGGCACCGCACTCCAGTACTCTTGCCTGGAAAATCCCGGGGATGGAGGAGCCTGGTAGGCTGCAGTCCATGGGGTCGCTAAGAGTCAGACACGACTGAGTGACTTCACTTTCAGTTTTCACTTTCATGCATTGGAGAAGGAAATGGCAACCCGCTCCAGTGTTCTTGCCTGGAGAATCCTAGGGATGGTGGAGCCTGATGGGTTGCCGTCTGTGGGGTCACACAGAGTTGGACACGACTGAAGCGACTTAGCAGCAGCAGCAGTGATTAAATCAAGAAACATTTGTTTTCCCAGTTTCCATAGATGAGGAATTTGGTATTGGCTTAGCTGGGCAGTTCTGGCTCAAGGCTTGTGAGGTTGTAATCAAGATGTCAGTTGGAGTGTATCTTCTAAAGGCCCGACCTCAGCTGGAGGATCCCTTCCAAGTTTATTGGCTCATGTGGCTCTTGGTTGGAGGCTTCACTTCTTAGCCAAGTGGACCTTTCTGTAGGCTCTTTGGGCATCTTCAAGATGTTGCTGCTGGCTTCCTCCAGAGTGACTGATCCAGGGAACAGTGATAAAGACAGAAGGCAAAAAGGGTCTTTTATGACCTAGTTTCATAAATTACATACCACTACTCTGCCATGGCTGTTGGTCACACAGGCCAATTCTGGTCTAATGTGGGAGGGGACTGCAAAGGGTTTGAATAGGCGGTGGGGGTCAAGGGACCATCTTGGCTGGCTACTGTGAGTTGGAAAGTCGTCTGACTCTCCAGACTGACAGTCCCAACATAATATGACGTCAATCATCAGGTAAGGATTAGGTCAACTCTGGTCTTATATGTATTTTTAATATTTGCATGTGTGAACTTAAAGAATATGGCACAGACCATATGAAAATACAGTTTTTGGGTGTGTGCCATGTGGAACTTCATCAACTGGGGATGGAACTCATGTTCCCTTCATTGACAGCTTGAAGTCTTAAGCACTGGACCACCAGGGAAGACCTGGCAATACGTTTTATATCTGTGTGTGGATGACAGATTTGAGTCCTGGTGGAATAATCATAGTTCACACAAACGTAATGGGGTTGGGCAGCCATTGAGGATCTGGGCTCTGACATGTCCCTGTATCACTAAGAACTGAATCTTTCTGAACTGTATCAAATCCAGGGGAACACCTGCTACCCTCAACCTCGTTTTCTCAGATTCCCACTTGCACCTTTGTAAACATTGCGGAACTCAACCAATCCTTGTTTAATGAAAAAAACAAAAAACAAAACCCTTAGTTTTTTGCCAGCTCCAATCATAATTCTTGGCAAACAACTTCTGTAACTGTGACCTTACTTTTTTTTTTTTTTGCCTTTATATGCTTCCTTCTATTTTGTAGTCTGAGTGAGTGAAGTCGTTCAGTCGTGTCCGACTCTTTGTGACCCCGTGGACTGTAGCTCCCCAGGCTTCTCCATCCATGGGATTCTCCAGGCAAAAATACTGGAGTGGGTTGCCATTTCCTCCTCCAGGGGATCTTCCCGACCCAGGGATCGGAACCCAGGTCTCCCGCATTGCAGACAGACGCTTTACCATCTGAACTGAAGGGTTTAGAGGCCGTCAAATGGACATGACCTATAAAGGCAATTTTGATGGTTTTACATAGAAATGACCTCTAATGGAAGAGAACACAAATGGGAACTATTTGAGATACATTTCTATGTAAAATGTAGTTTGCACATAATTCAGCATTTAAATGAGCACTCTGCAACCGAGACCAAGTATCAATCATCTCTTGAGGTTTTCTACTATGTACCAACATCAAATCTGCATAGGCACAAATGAGCCAGAGCCGGGAGCCAGGCAGCGGCCGAGGCGGCAAGTGCTGGCGCTGAGCCGAGGCTGGGGCCGAGCCGAGCCGAGGCGGAGCCACCCCGCCGCCGACGCCGCCGGGCTGCCCTCTAGCGGGCGCACTCATAGAACAAGAGCGGCGGTGGTCGCCGGGCTGAGCCGCACGGAGCGGCCCCGACGTGGATGCAGCCGCGATCTCCCGCCCCCGCCCCGCCGAGCAGGAGCTGCTCCCGGACAAGATATGAGAAATGAGTGTTGGACGTCGAAGAATAAAGTTGTTGGGAATCCTGATGATGGTAAATGTCTGCATTTATTTGATCGTGGAAGTCTGCAAAAGCAATAGCCAAGAAAAAAAATGGAAAGGGGGAAGTAATAATACCTAAAGAAAGGTTCTGGAAGATATCTGACCCTCCTCGGGCATGTTGGAACAAGGAACAAGAACGCTGAACAGGAGGTTCAATCCCATTTTGAACACGTTAGCCAACGAGACAGAAGCATACGGATTCTCCAATATAAGCCATCTGAATTACCGTGAACCTGACCTGAGGGTTATGTCAGTGATTTCAGGGTTCGACAATTTGCCAGACAGATTCATAGTCTAGTGGCACACAATTAAAGTACTTCTTGAATCTATGTCTCCTGGATGCAGTCCTAACAAACCCCAAATATTAATCAATCTTTCCTTATTTCAGGTTTTGCTTCTGAGATTTTGGTTTACAATGTACAGTGTATGTGTGTTTATGAAAGTGAAAGTCAGTCGTATCCGACTCTTTGCCACCCCATGGACTATATAGTCGATGGAATTCTCCAGGCCAGAATACTGGAGTGGGTAGCTTTTCCCTTCTGCAGGGGATCTGCCCGGCCCAGGAATCGAACTGGGGTCTCTGCATTGCAAGCAGATTTTTTACCAACTGAGCTATGTTTTAAAAGTTTGTGCATTTAAGGCAAAAATTCAACTTTTGAAAAAAAAATTAGAAATTGTATACTAGCAGTCACTGCTGCTGCTGCTAAGTCACTTCAGTCGTGTCCGACTCTGTGCCACCCCATAGATGGCAGCCCACCAGGGCTCCCCCGTCCCTGGGATTCTTCAGGCAAGAACACTGGAGTGAGTTGCCATTTCCTTCTCCAATGCATGAAAGTGACAAGTGAAAGTGAAGTCGCTCAGTCGTGTCTGACTCTTCGCGACCCCATGGACTGCAGCTTACTAGGCTCCTCCGTCCATGGGATTTCCCAGGCAAGAGTACTGGAGTGGGGTGCCATTGCCTTCTCCAGAGCAGTCACTAGTCAGTCTTAAAAATTGAATCCTGAAGGAGAATTGTAATTAGTCGAGTAACATCTTCACATACTTGAGGAAAGACTGCATCATTATTTTGAAGAAAAAAACAAAAAGCCATGCTGCCTAGTTTGGAAGTCACCAAGCACTTGACAGGTAAACAGTCTAAACTGTGATGTGCTGTAACTCTTAAAATGTCAAGACTGGACTTCCTTTGTGGTCCAGTGGTTGAGAATCTGCCTGCCAATGGAGGGGACATGGGTTTGATCCCCGGTGTGGGAAGATCCCACATGCTGAGGGACGACTAAGTCCATGCACCACAACTACTGAGCCTGTGCTCAGGAGCCTGTGCTCTGCAACAAGAGAAGCCACCGCCGTGAGAAACCTGAGCTCCGCAGCGAGAGACAGCCTGTGCAGCAAGGAACACACAGCACAACTGAAAATGATAAATTATCTCACTAACTTCCATTCTCAGTACATATTACAGGGATGATGTTCTGGTTGTGGTGGGTTAAATAAAATATGTGAACAGTAATTTCACCACTTACTTTTCACTTTAAAGCACTTCATGTACATGGCTGAAATATCAGAGAGGAAACGCTTCCACAACCAGAAGAGGCAGAAAATGCTTTCCAAGAGTTCACTGAATCCTGAAGCATGGAATTATGCTACAGGAATGAACAAACTTATTTCTCATTGGCAGAAACGTATTGATTGTAGCGGTTCCTATTTTGATGAATAAAGATGTGTTTGAACCTGTCAACTAAAAAAGATGCCCAATGTGAGAGTTGCGAGTTAAGTTTTATTTGGGGCAAAACGAGGACTGCAGCCCGGGCGACAGCGTGTCAGGTAGCATGCCAGGATCTGCCAGCAGAGGTCACGCACGACGGCAAGGCTGATGCCCTTGTTGGCTCTGGTGACCAGCGCCATGGGGGTACTGGACATAGACATGGCAGGGTGCACGGGACCCTTTCCAGTTAGTAGAGCTTACCAGGCTGGGGGCCACCCGTAGTGGGGCAGAGTGGGATGTGGAGGCCCATCACAGGCAGAAAAGCCAAGGACTGTGTTCCCGGGTCCAGTGTTGTGACTTGAGAAGGAGAACCCGCCCCTTTCCCTCCCTCCTAGGAGGGGCCAGATGTTCCAGAAGGTTCCTAATGACCACTCCTGACTGCACCCCTTCCTGGTGCAGCATCCTGAGCCAAACCAGGACACAGCCCTCTCTTGATTCCCCTCTGAGATACACTGTGGTTTGCAGGGTGGAGTGGTGAACGTCCTCCAAACAAAACTGCTTGGTGAATGGTCATTAGGGGACTAGGGATTCCTGGCAGAGGAATAAAAATCATTAGAGGTGCTGCATGCATGCACATGTAGGTCTCCAAAAAGAGGAAGGAGTAGTTACTATCTTTTGCTGGGTCCTTCAAACCCGCAGAATTGGAATGGTTGCTTCTTCCTAAGATGCAATAAAATTACTTAGGGTAACTGCTTTGAATTGCGGTGTTGGAGAAGACTCTTGAGAGTCCCTTGGATAACAAGGAGGTTAAATCCATTTAGGTCCATTCAAAAGAAAATCAACCCTGAATATTCATTGGAGGGACTGATGCGGAAGCTGTAGCTCCAATACTTTGGTCACCTGATGCAAAGAGCTGACTCATTGGAACAGACTCTGATGCTGGGAAAGACTGAAGGCAAGAGAAGGGGGCGACAGAAGATGAAATGTTGGATGGCATCACCGACTCAATGGACACGAGTCTGAGCAAGCTCCAGGAGGTGGTGGAGGACAGGAAGCCTGGCGTGCTGCAGTCCATGGGGTCGCAAAGAGTTGGACATGACTGAGTGACTGAGCAACAATACAACTACTTCTAAGGACACAGCTCTGCCTGCTCTCTTGATAGAAACTCAGCTTTTGACAATAGGTCCTGTGATTAGACTTTCTGTGTGGGCAGGCTATCTGACTCTGGAATTCAGTGTGTCCCATATTGAGGGGTTGTTTATGAACCTCTAACTGTGCAGGGTCATAATTGGAATGTTGCATTTAAAAGTTACATATCCCTAGGTTTGTTGAAAGTGCATACATTTTGATTTGTCTTAGGTCACAGTTAACAACTGGTTTATCACATGGGCTTTATTTTTCTGGAACTAAGGGTGCATGATCATTGTGATTCCACTGTCCATTTCCAAACTAGCAGGTGTGATGCTGACTGTTGGTCTAGACATTGATGATCCTCTGCTGTCATATGGTGTGGGGTGTGGGGGAGGAAAATAACAGACTAGTTGAAGGCCTACAGTTGTGAAGTCAACCTGACTCTTCAGGAAGGGCCCTGCCTTTGCCTTCAGGGGCTGTCCCTTTTTACTTCCCCAGGGCTGACAATGAGAGGTGGACAGTGTCAGGTAACCATGACAGAAGGGGCATCTGTGCAACACGGAGCTTCTGTGAAGAGGCGATGTGGCAGACTGTCTTTGGGGCCTTGGGGACCCAGACGTAGTTCTGGGCAGCAGGAAGCTTCTCATCAAGGCCCTGGGTGCAGCTGCGCCCCTCTTACAGGGAGGGACTCATGACATAGGACACTTGGCACCTCCAATGTATTTTCAGCACTATCACCGATATCTGGACAATTTACAGCAATCCTATGACTGTTCTCTTCATTCTACAATTTAGGGGATAGAGTAGATGCGGGATTTTGCTCAAGGTTGCACAGGAAAGGGCAGAGCCAGGCTGTTTCAGTTCAAAGATTTTAAACAGAAAACTTAAAGCATAGTAAGGTGGTCACCCAGGTGTCCTCCCATCTAGGTTCAACTGTTATGAATATGTTACTCTAGTTATGTGTTCCACGTCTGTGTGTATTTTGCAGAACCATGCTAATGTTGCAGACCTCCTGACACCTCATCCCACAAAAATGACACATTCACCCTGAAGAGGTTTGACAGAGATCTCTAATACCCACCCATTCTCAGTTTTCCCCATTGTCTCAGATTCTTGTAGGATGTTATCTTTCATACCAGCACCCCCTCACATTTCACATCTACATTGCTTTTTTTCCCAATGAGTTTGGTGTTTACAGGCACCAGAGCAGATGTTTTCCCTCACGGTGTGGTCCATGTTATACTAGAGGCTGGTCAGCTAAAGCTGGCAGACCCAACATGGCCATGCTTGTTGGCTTATATATTGTCTCTGGCTACTTTCTTGGTAAAAGAGAGGAGGTGAACAGTTCTCACAGAGACCACTTGAACCTGAAAACTAAAAGTATTTCCCATCTGGCCCTATTGATGATAATTCTTTCCCCAAGTAGTACTCTCACTTTCCTTGACCTACATTTTGGTCTGTTAGACTTCTGAGCTGGTTCTGCATATAATCAGTTGGAACAAACAGACATTTATAAAGAACCATGTATTCATCTATTGATGTTTATTCATTATTTGTCATCCATTCTTCTTTTATTCCCTGGGATCACATAAGAAATCACAAAAGATCTCACAGAATAGTAGCCATTTCAAAGTGGCTTTGAAATTTACATAGAGGTAGGCACACTTGATTTTTTTCATGGGGAGATATTTTGAACACTGTATTTTCTTAGTCTTATCAGGACAGGTAACCAAGTGGGGCCTATGGGTAGAACTCAGGCATGCATTGCCATTTTGCAACTTTTTTCTCATGGATAAACTGTCCATGAGGCCCCTCGGCATCCGAGGGCAGAAGGGCCAAGTACACGGGGGTCTCTATTCCTTCTTCTGGGCTTTTGGGGGCTTTGGATCCCCCCATGTCGGTTCTCACCCACCCTGGGCAGCAGGCATTCAGGAGGATCTTGTTTCCTCATCTCTGCTCACTCAGTTTCCTGGCTTGGATTCTGGACAGGGCCATGATGCCAATTTTTGCCACTCCATATATATTACTATCCGGCCAGCCCTCCTTCCTTGCACCCTGTTCTTTGTGTCTTCCACAAACTTGTTCATGAGCCCCACCAGCTCCTCCTCTGTGATGGTCTCACTTCTCAATTTCTGCTGCAGTTCAGGGCTGCAGCTTTCAAGAGCTTTGAAGGCCCATCCGCTAGACATGTTCACCACTCTGCCTAAAATGCAACACAAACCATTACTTGGGAAGGTATGTATGAGAATAATGAACACCCAATTTGCTGAGATGTTGGACTCGATTACCACTGGAGAGCCAGGTACCAGTTTCCTACAAGATGAATTTAGACTGCATCTGTGAGTGAAGCATCCACCTGCAATGCGGAAGACCTGGATTTGATCCCTGGGTTGGGAAGATCCCCTGGAGAAGGGAACGGCCACCCACTCCAGTATTCTGGTCTGGAGAATTTCATGGACTGTATAGTCCATGGGGTTGCAAAGAGTCGGACACAGCTGAGTGACTTTCACTTCACTTCACTATGAGTGAAGGGCATTAGACAATCTTGTAACCTGCCCTAACCATGATCCTAGGGTAACTAAAGAGAAAGACATGGTATAATGGGGAGGGCAGTCCCCAGATTTCCATAAGAAAATGAAAATGGTATATCAAGGAAAGAGCTCCAAAGGTTGGAGGACTCCTTGCTGCACTCAGGAGCAGACAGCATCTTTTTCTCAAAGGCCTCCTCTGGAACCAGCTGAGGACCTTAGGTCACTTGGGCAGGGCTCTATGCCAGGCCTCTGTTGACCAGCAAAGGGCTGATGGGTTTGTGGATGGCAGTTCCAAGTTGACCAGAGAGCATCAGGTTGAAGGACAGTGAAATTAACTCAGTTCACAGGGCTGAACTGATGCTTGTTTCTTTGGGTTCGGGTTTATATCAGCTCGGGAGTGGTGAATCAAGTCCTGGCTGTATGATGACAGAGGCAGGCAGCAGAAACTAGACTATTTAAGGGATGGCCACATGAGCATGATACTCTGGGAGTCAAATGGGAAGTTAGGAGGAATTAAAAGTACAACTACTTAAGACTCATTAGAAGAACCACTTCCAAAATTGGAAGGCAATTGGAACCACTGAGTGTTTTCAGGTGTGCTCATTTGAAGGGCTTCCTGGCCCTATGAAAGTGAAAGTTGCTCAGTCGTGTCTGACTCTTTGCAACCCCATGGACTATACAGTTCATGGAATTCTCCAGGCCAGAATACTGGAGTGGGTAGCCTTCCCCTTCTCCAGGGGATCTTTCCAGCCTAGGGATCCAACCCAGGTCTCCTGCATTGCAGGCAGATCTTTACCAGCTGAGTCACAAGGGAAGCCCAAGAATACTGGAGTGGGTAGCCTATCCCTTCTCCAGTGGCTCTTCCCAACCCAGGAATTGAACTGGAGCCTGGCCCCATGAGATGAGTGCAAATGGGGGTGCTGCAGGAATGGAGAGACGGGATCCTTGTTCATCCATGCCTCTCCCATTCCTGCTGTATCTGACAGCATGAGAGAAGAAGTCTTTGCCTGGTATGAGTCATATTCTTTGAGCCAAAGGATTGGCACAGAGCAGGTGAGTTGCAGGTAGTAGCCCTGGGAAGGTAGAAAATGTCCTGATGAGGTGGGATGCTGTCTGTGGGCGCGGCTCCATGTACCCAGCAGTAGATCCTTGTGCCCAAGTTGTATTATGGTACTGGAGCAGAAGACACTGCATGATTTGGACTGATGAGGTATATTCCTCAGGCCAGGGAACACACTTTCATGCTCAGAGTAGAGGTTTGATACAGAACTGGGACAGGAAATGAAACTCTGGTTGTCTCAAACATTGGCTTACAGAAATTTGTGAGCTTATGCCCACAACCAGCATGATGGGAGCCTTGGAAGAAGCCCCCGGATAGATTCCTCTCTCCTCTGGGGAAGAAGGGGTGTGGAGGATGCCAGGGTGACTCTACAATCTTTTCCCTACTTAATTTCAACCTTCGTTTTTCTGGCTATACTATAGTTCTGGGACCCATCTGCAATTTATGATCTGGAAGTCAGGGGATAACTGATATGCAAGAAAGTTAAGTATAAATTTAACTTTTTTGGTTAGAATTCCGAAAGGCCCGATGAAATAGACTGTGTCTTCACCTATCTGGCCAATTTGCAGGAACAGCAACCGCAGCTGTATTGTCTAGTCAGCAGCTGAGAGAGGCCACCAGTCTGGGCCTGTGTAACCCGACCTGTGTGATGGGGGTGGACTAAGGGGAGGCACTTGTTAGGCGAGTATTGCTGAGGGCAGTCAGCATGAGCAGTGACGGAACTTAACATCCCTCTGAAGGATGAGAAAGTATGGGTAAAAGTCACGGCTGCCCATAGCAACCTTCAGCTAAATGAAAGCACTCTTTTGGTCTCTGGGGAACCAGCTGCTGACAGATGAGCTTCTAGAATTTAGAATTTCCTGGGTTTGTTACTTGCCTAACGAAATAGAAAAATCTATTCTGAATGCAATTAGACCATTTTTTGGGGTGGGCGAGGTCTTCTCCCCTTCTCTTACCTTAGAAATAGAAGAAGAAATGTGGAGGACAGGCATTTTCCACTGTCACTGATATTCTTAAGCCCATTGTGGGTGAGATAATATCTGATGACAAATAAAAGATTTGTATGTGTCCTTTTAGCTCTCTGAAAAGCTGTAATTCCGGGAGTACAATTTGAATAAGAGGGACATTCTCAATATATTCAAATAAAGCAAAGGATTCTTATTTTAGTATGATGCAATGCACTAAGGCTTCTGTGCAGAGCTGCTGCTGCTGCTGCTGCTAAGTCGCTTCAGTCATGTCCGACTCTGTGCCACCCCATAGACGGCAGCCCACCAGGCTCCCCCGTCACTGGGATTCTCCAGGCAAGAACACTGGAGTGGGTTGCCATTTCCTTCTCCAGCGCATGAAAGTGAAAAGTGAAAGTGAAGGCGCTCAGTCGTGTCCGACTCTTAGCGACCCCATGAGCTGCAGCCCACCAGGCTCCTCTGTCCATGGGATTTTCCAGGCAAGCGTACTGGAGTGGGTTGCCATTGCCTTCTCCCTGTGCAAAGCTAGAAGCTCCCAAAGGAAAGCAGTTTCAAAGCAACTAGCACAGATTGGGAAGGGCATGTTGACCCTAAGGGTTGTAGCAGAAGGATCACATATTCTTGTTATTCAGAACCATAGATAGGGTGCTGTGCCCACCCGTGTTTAGTAATCAATTGTAACATATGTCATTCTGATTTTGTTACTACTAATAAACACTGTTATAGTGATAACTCCAAAAAAAAAAAAAAGTTGATGAAATGTGGAGAGTGGGGGGAAGTGAATTGAGGATGTTTAAATGGGTTATGCAATAAGAGACATCAATATTACGCTGAGAGCAGGAGGTGATAGCCCCTTTTAGCTCACTTATCCCAGATGCCTGACAGAGTGAAGCTCCCTGCAGTCAAGGTCACTCCTGCTTTAGGACCTGCCAGAGTCAAGCATGGATGTAAGAGGTGGAGTATAAAGAAAGCTGAACACCGAAGAATTGATGCTCTTAAACTGTGGTGTTGGAGAAGACTCTTGAGAATCCCTTGGACTGCAAGGAGATCCAACCAGTTCATCCTAAAGGAGATCAGTCCTGAATATTCATCGGTAGGACTGATGTTGAAGCTGAAACCCCAATACTTTGGCCACTTGATGCGACGAACTGACTCATTTGAAAAGACCCTGATGCCGGGAAAGATTGAGGGCAGGAGGAGAAGGGGACGTCAGAGGATGAGATGGTTGGATGGCATCACCGACTCAATGGACGTGAGTGTGAGTAAACTCTGGGAGTTGGTGATGGACAGGGAGGCCTGGCGTGCTGCCGTCCATGGGGTGGCAGAGTGGGACACGACTGAGAGACTAAACTGAACAGGTAGAAAGGCCGGAAGTCCCCAAGTGCAAGTGGCAGACATTTTTTTTTCCTTCTCTACAGAAAATTAAAAGAGGCATATTTTAATTCTGTGCTGAGGACACCTGGTTCTGCCTTGAGGTAACCAACGTGTTTTTCTTATGGAAATGTTTTTCTTAAGCTGTATTAATAAAACTATGTATTTGCTTTGGAATTTACCTTTCTTCAAATGGTGCCGCCTGTTGCCGGTTTGGGGGGGAGCAGGGGGTCGGGGATGACGCACCTCCTGCCATGCTATCTCAAAAGTCATACTGTGGGGTAGGGGCCTGGTGAAACTCCCGCAGCCTTGAGGCGTCTCTCTTATCTGATTAATAGTTTGCTAAGAGACAAAACACCTTGTGAAAAACTAGCAAGAGAGCACTCTTTCTGTCCCCTTCTGCGTCTATGTCAAAAGCTTGCACTATCTCTATTATACTTTAATAAGACTTTGCTACATAAGAAGCTCCAGGTGTCAAGCCTCCTCTCTGACCTGAATTGAAATCCTCTCCTGGGGAGGTCAGGAATCCAGGCATAACATGGGGCTCGCAGCAGCAACCTTTCAGAAGGGTCACCATCCCTGCCTCCACCTTCAGACCTGTGGCTTAGAGATTTAGCACAAGAAAGGGGAAAAGGTAGAACATAAAAACCAAGAGGTCCAAAGTTCCTCCAAAAGGATGGGGTTTCTTTGAACCAGAGTGTAGAGGCTTCTCAGGTGGCTCTAGTGGTAAAGAACAGGCCTGCCAAAGCAGGAGACATTGGAGTCTTGCGTTGGATCCATGAGTGGGGAAGGTCCCCTGGAGGAGGGCACGGCAACCCACTTTAGTATTCTAGCCTGGAGCATCCTGTGGATGGTGGTTAACAAAAAAGACCTAAATGCAGGGACACATTGCTTTCATGAGTTGACAGACTCAGGTAAAATGTCAGTTGTTCTCATATTGCTGTATGATTTAATGCAATTTCAATCAAAATCTTAGTAAGTTTTTTTTTTGTACATACAGACTAACATTCGAAAATTTATGTGCAATTGTAAAAGAACTAATATAGCCAAAATATTTTTGGAAAAGAGAAATACGCAAGAATTATTATGATGCTAGAATAATCTTGACGTGGTACACAATCAAGAGAGAGGCACACCTCTGTAAAATATCAATTGCCCATAATTTTGTGGTCAATTTTACTTTAAAAAGTCTTTTTAACAAATGGAGTTGAAAAAATTGGACATTAGGACATCTATCTTAGATAAATGAAATTTTATTGTTACATGAAAACCCATGCACAGATGTTTATAGCAGCTCTGTTAATAATTTCCAAAAGTTAGAAGTAACTTAGATGTTGAACATAGTCCTGTTACAGCCTGGCTAATGGCTGAGAGCTCAGAATTCAAAAAAAGCGGGGACCACAATGATATGAGAAGGGGACGACAGAGGATGAGATGGTTGGATGGCATCACGGACTCAATGGACATGAGTTTGAGCAGACTCCGGGAGCTGGTGAAGGACAGAGAAGCCTGGCGTGCTGCAGTCCATGGGGTCACAAAGAGTCAGACAGGACTGAGTGACTGAACAACAACAGTTTTTGATATCAAAAACTGGGTCTATTCATGAGGAAAGGGAGGAGAAGATTAGGAAGAGGGGTGGGAGGGTGATGAAACCTAAACCATTACTTTTATTTCTGAACACTTAATGATATCATTTTTATATTCACTGAAAATGTACATAAATGGCTTCATACTCTTAACTGTACTACTGTACTTTCTGTCCAAGGCCCATTTTCTTCCTTCTTTGAGTAAAAAACAAAAAGTGAAACCTGTGCTAAAAAGCAATTAGGAAGAGACTGGCAGCTTTGACTAAATCGTTTGCCTCAGTAAGTTTGCTAGAGAAAGTTAAGGATAAGAGCCCTTTTTGGTTCAGAACAGGCCACAAAAAGTACCCTTCAAATGACCTGAATTAACTTGGATCAAGGTCAATCTGTGGACCAATTTATGCTGTGCATGTGTGTGTTAAGGGGCTTCAGTAATGTCCAACTCTGTGTGACCCTATGGACTATAGCCTGCCAGGCTCCTTTGTCCATGGGATTCTCCAGGCAAGAATATTGGAGTGGGTTGCCATTTCCTTCTCCAGGGGATCTTCCCCACCCAGGAATCGAACCCAGGTCTCCCCCATTGCAGGCAGACGCAGGCAGAGGCTTTAACCTCTGAGCCACCAGGAAGCCCAGGAACCCACCTGGCCCCTACTTCAATGTAAACATTACAGTAGTTTAACCCAAAGGAATATGAATTTGTTTTGTCCAGAACACTGAGCACACTGAAAGGCAGTTATCGGATTACAGAGATGTCTACTAGCCATGCTAAGGGCTTGGACTTCACTTCAGGATTTTTGGGAGGGGCAGTGAGCTTGCTCAGAAAGCAAGAGACTCAGGAAGGGCAGGGGTTCCCTTAGAAGGGTTTACAGTTGTCTAGAAATGACAGCTGAAGGCCTGTGTGTAAAGCTGGGATGGAGGAGAAGGCTGGAAAGAAACTCAATCAGACAACTCTTCAGTTCAGTTCAGTCGCTCAGTCGTGTCCAACTCTTTGTGACCCCGTGAATCTCAGCACGCCAGGCCTCCCTGTCCATCACCAACTCCCGGAGTTCACTGAGACTCATGTCCATCGAGTCAGTGATGCCATCCAGCCATCTCATCCTCTGTCGTCCCATTCTCCTCCTGCCCCCAATCCTTCCCAGCATCAGAGTCTTTTCCAATGAGTCAACTCTTCGCATGAGGTGGCCAAAGTACTGGACTTTCAGCTTTAGCATCATTCCTTCCAAAGAAATCCCAGGGCTGATCTCCTTCAGAATGGACTGGTTGGATCTCCTTGCAGTCCAAGAAACTCTCAAGAGGCTTCTCCAACACCACAGTTCAAAAGCATCAATTGTTCGGTGCTCAGCCTTCTTCACAGTCCAACTCTCACATCCATACATGACCACAGGAAAAACCATAGCCTTGACCAGATGGACCTTTGTTGGCAAAGGGTCTCTGCTTTTGAATATGCTATCTAGGTTGGTCATAACTTTCCTTCCAAGGAGTAAGCATCTTTTAATTTCATGGCTGCAGTCATTATCAGCAGTGATTTTGGAGCCCCCCAAAAATAAAGTCTGACACTGTTTGCACTGTTTCCCCATCTATTTCCCAGGAAGTGATGGGACCAGATGCCATGATCTTCTCTTTCCGAATGTTGAGCTTTAAGCCAACTTTTTCACTCTCCTCTTACACTTTCATCAAGAGGCTCTTTAGTTCCTCTTCACTTTCTGCCATAAGGGTGGTGTCATCTGCATATCTGAGGTTATTGATATTTCTCCCAGCAATCTTGATTCCAGCTTGTGTTTCTTCCATCCAGTGTTTCTCATGATGTACTCTGCATATAGGTTAAATAAGCAGGGTGACAATATACAGCCTTGACGTACTCCTTTAGGACCTGTTAAATGACAACAAGTGGGCAGGCAAGGTGACCTCCGGGTGCCTGGTGGGTGAATGAGGTTATCAGTGACCAAGATGACTCAGGGAAAGGATGAGTCTTAGGAAATATGTGTTTTCGATGGGGCAATTCAGGGGAGGAAGGGGGAAATCTGGAGAGGACAGAGAAGTAAGAAGACAGAATGTGTGCCTGGATCTGGGGATTTTCTAGGCGGTGGGCAGACTGTGGTGGGGGTGGGGGTGTGCTGACGCACTGGTGGTGCAGCCCCACTAGGCTGCGCAAGAGGCGGGCAGGGGGCAGGGGAGGTCGGGGAAGGACTCCTGAGGGAACTCCCCCTGTGCTGGGCACAGAGCAGCTCAAGGGCCTCTTGAGATGGAAACCTCTGAGCTAAGATGGGAAAGAGAAGAAAGAGCCAGATGTGCAAATAGCAGGTGGACAGACAGCACCAAGGACCTGGGCAGTGTGTGGAGGGACCTCAGGGTGCAGGACACCCGGCTGGGTGGAGACACGGTGGAGGCCAGGGAAGCTGAGCAGGAGCGGCAGGGGACCTGTAGATGAGGCCAGAGCCAGGTGGGCCCAGATCTTGCCAGAAGCACTGCAGTCTGGGCTCCAATCAGACTCACCTTGGGGCTTTATCAGAGGCAGGAGCTCTGTGCACACAACTCTGGTGCCAAAGAAGTTTGTTTTCAGAGTCACCTCTGCTTGAATGTGAAATGGTGTGGTGTCAGCAACCTTCAGGAGAAAAGGAAAGTGGCGTGAATAAATAGTACTCATGTGGTGGTATTCCATAAGAAGATACAAACAATAGTAAAATTGGTAGTATTATGCCAGCGTGAAGTTCCCAGTTTGAGAATGCCTTATAGTTTTGTAATAAGATGGCACCACTGGGGGAGGCTGCACCATGGGTGAAGATATGGGACCTCTGGATCATTTTGCAATCTTGTGGTTTATGTAAGATTGTATTAAAATATAACCCAGCTGCCCAAAGTTCAATCAGAAAGAGGCTGCGGAACTACCAGGAAAAGGGGCCCAGGATTCTGAGCCAAAGAAACACAAAGTTCCCTCTGGCTAGAGCGCATATTCCCAGATCCTTACCTTTGAAGGCGATGCCCTTGTGGGCCCTGGTGACCAGTGTCATGCGGGTGTTGGATGACATAGCTGAGGGCAGGGGCGCTCCAGGTGCTTGGGTGGAGTGCGGAACTGACCCAAAGTCACCGGCGGCACGCACTGTGGAGGCCGGTCCACGGGCAGAGAAGCCAGCAAGAACTGGCTTCTAGGCTCCGGCACTGTGATTTGCAGAGAAAGAGGCTCCGGTCCCCAGTTTTCCCTTCGTAGGAGGGGCAGTCTGCTTCTGAAGGTTGAGAAACACCGCATCCCGAGCGTACCCCTCCCCGTGTTGTGCCCACTGTAGTTGATGCCACCTCTGAGCCATATATGAGCCAAGCGGTGGTCTTCGGGGATGGAGAGGGGGTTTCCCCAGAGCAAAACCAGACGGTGGTGAGTCGAAATGGTCTGAAGATTTACTGCAGTTTGAATGAAGAAACTAGTGCAGGAGAAACCCCAAAGGAGAAAAGCAAGTGCTGACAATTTTGTTGGGCATGCGCCTGTCATCCTCCGCAAAATGAGGATGCTTGCTTTTTTCTTGAATACAGTGAAATGATTTCGACATAGTACCTGCTTCTCAGGACCTAGATTCACTTCCTTGCTTCAGAGAAACTCAAGAGAGGGATTGAGAGAGCAAAGGTCCCAAGAGCAGGTTTCCAGGTGTGGGCCGGGTACCCAGCTGTGTGGGATCCCAGTGTGCCCCAACGTGGGCGAGAGTGTTTATGAAACTCTCCTTGTGTGCCAAGCCTCTTGCCTCAATGTTTTTAATTTATCTTGCATAACTCCTGTGGGTGCTAAGTGTGTAATTTTAGGTTTGTCCAAGGAGGATACATGTATGTTCTTTTTTGCTCTCAGTGAAATCTGTGCTCACAAAGGTCAACTGAAAAAGAACCAGTCTCCAAAGTGTGTAAGGGGTGGACAAACAGAACTCTCCCACCCACCTTCTTTAGTGCAATTTCAGTGCGTTTAATCCAAGTGTGTTTGATTAACGACTTTCAGATTTATGCAGAGCTGCGATCTCACCATGACTCAGCCTTTCCCAAGCACAGCTTGGCTGAGCTGCCAAGGATGGAGGCAAAGGTTCAGAAGATGCAAGGAATGTTTACTAAAGACTTAGAAGAATTACAGAACAGACAAGCAGAGATGAATTAATACACTAGAAGGAATAAGTAGCAGAATAACAGAGGCAGAAAAATGAATAAATGACCTACAGGATAGATTGGTGGAAATCCCACTGCCTCAGAACAGAAGATAGAGGAAAGAATGAAAAGAAATGAAGACAGCCTAAGAGACCTCTGAGACAACAGTAAACACATCAACATTCGCATTATAGGGGTCCCAGAAGGAGAAGAGAGAGAGAAAGGACCTGAGAAAATATTTGCAGAGCTAATAACTGAAAACTTCCTGAACAAGAGAAAGCAAATAGTCAACCAAACCTAGGAAGCACAGTGTCCCAGGAAGGAGGAGACCTTGAGACGCATAGTAATCAAACCAACAAAAATTAAAGAGAGAGATAAAATATTAAAGCAGCAAGAGAAAAATGACAAAAACCATACAAGGGACTCCCATCAGGCTATCAACTGATTTCTTAATAGAAACTCTACAAGCCAGAAGAGAATGGCATGATATATTTAAAGTGATGAAAGGGAAAGAACTTACAACCAAGAATATTCTACTCAGCAAGACCCTCCTTCACATTTGATGGAGAAATCAAAAGCTTTCCAGACAAGCAAAAGTTAAGAGAATTCAGCACCACCAAACCAGCTTTACAACAAATGCTAAAGGAACTTCTCTAGCCAGGAAACAAGAGAAGGATAAGACCTACCTACTGAAAATAAACCCAAAACAATTAAGAAAATGGTAATAGGAACACCCCAAAAAGATGTCCTTTTCATCATAGGAGACTGGAATGCAAAAGTAGGAGTCAAGAGATACCTGGATTAACAGGCAAATTAGCCCTTGGAATATAAAACAAAGCAGGTCAAAGGCTAAAAGAGTTTTGCCAAGTGAATGCACTGGCTGTAGCAAACACCCTCTTCTAACAACAGAGAAGACTCTACACATGGACGTCACCAGACGGTCAATACCAAAATCTGATTGATTGTGCTCTTTGCAGCCAGAGATGGAGAAGCTCTATAGAGTCAGCAAAAACAAGACCGGGAGCTGACTGTGGCTCAGATCATGAACTCCTTATTGCCAAATTCAGACTTAAATTGAAGAAAGTAGGGAAAACCACTAGACCATTCAGGTATGACCTAAATCAAATGCCTTAATGATTATACAGTGAAAGTGACAAATAGATTCAAGGGATTAGATCTGATAGACAGAGGGCCTGAAGAACTATAGATGGAGGTTCATGACATTGTACAGGAGGCAGTGATCAAAACCATCCCCAAGAAAAAGAAATGCAAAAAGGCAAAATGGTTGTCTAAGGAGGTCTTAACAAATAGCTGAGAAAAGAAGAGAAGCAAAAGATAAAGGAGAAAAGGAAAGATATAAGCATCTGAATGCAGAGTTCTAAAGAATAGCAAGGAGAGATAAGGAAGCCTTTCTCAGTGATCAACCCAAAGAAATAGAGGAAAACAATAGAATGGGGAAGACTAGAGATCTCTTCAAGAAAACTAGAGATACCAAGGGAACATTTCATGCAAAGATGGGCTCAATAAAGGACAGAAATGGTAGGGACCTAACAGAAGCAGAAGATATTAAGAAGAGGTGGCAAGAATACACAGAAGAACTATGCAAAAAAATCTGCATGACCCAGATAACCATGATGGTGTGCTCACTCACCTTGAGCCAGACATCCTGGAATGTGAAGTCAAGTGGGCCTTAGGAAGCATCACTACGAACAAAGCTAGTGGAGGTGATGGAATTCCAGTTGAGCTATTTCAAATCCTGAAAGATGATGCTGTGAAAGTGCTGCACTCAATATGCCAGCAAATCTGGAAAACTCAGCAGTGGCCACAGGACTGGAAAAGGTCAGTTTTCATTCCAATCCCAAAGAAAGGCAATGCCAAAGAATGTTCAAACTACCGCACAATTGCACTCATCTCACATGCTAGCAAAGTAACGCTCAAAATTCTCCAAGCCAGGCTTCAACCGTATGTGAACCATAAACTTCCAGATGTTCAAGGTGGATTTAGAAAAGGCAGAGGAGCCAGAGATCAAACTGCCAACATCCACTGGATGATCGAAAAAGCTAGAGAATTCTAGAAAAACATCTACTTCTGCTTTATTGACTACACCAAAGCCTTTGTCTGTATGGATTACAACAAACTGTGGAAAATTCTGAAAGAGATGAGAATTCCAGACCACCTGACCCACCTCCTGAGAAATCTGTATGCAGGTCAAGCAGCAACTGTTAAAACTGATCATGGACAACAGACTGGCTCCAAATTGGGAAAGAAGTACATCAGGGCCGTATATTGTCACCTTGCTTATTTAACTTATATGCAGAGTACATCAAGCGAAATGCCGGACTGGATGAAGCACAAGCTGGAATCAAGATTGCTGGGAGAAACATCAAGAACCTCAGATATGCAGACGACACCACCCATACGGCAGAAAGCAAAGAGGAACTAAAGAGCCTCTTATTGAAAGTGAAAGGGGAGAGTGAAAAAAGTTGGCTTAAAGCTCAACATTCAGAAAACAAAGATCATAATATCGGGGCCCATCACTTCATGGCAAATAGATGGGCAAACAATGGAAACACTGAGAGACTATTTTTTTGGGCTCCAAAATCACTGCAGATGGTGACTGCAGCCATGAAATTAAAGGATGCTTGCTCCTTTGAAGAAAAGTCATGAGCAACCTAGACAGCATATTAAAAAGCAGAGACATGACTTTGGCAACAAAGGTCCATCTAATTAAGGCTATGGTTTTTCCAGTAGTCATGTATGGATGTGAGAGTTGGACTATAAAGAAAGCTGAGCGCCAAAGAATTGATGCTTTTGAACTATGGTGTTAGAGAAGACTCTTGAGAGTCCCTTGGACTGCAAGAAGATCCAACCCATCAGTCCTAAAGGAAATCAGTCTTGAATATTCATTGGTAGGACTGATGCTGAAGCTGAAATTCTAATACTTTGGCCACCCGAAGCGAAAAACTGACTCACTGAGAAAGACCCTGATGCTGGGAAAGATTGAAGGGAGGAGGAGAAGGGATGACAGAGGATGAGATGGTTAGATGGCATCACCAACTCAATGGACATGAGTTTGAGCAAGCTCTGGGAGTTGGTGATGGACAGGGAGGCCTGGTGTACTGCAGTTCTTGGGGTCAGAGAGTCGGACACGACCGAGCGACTGAACTGAGGTGGGATTGTGGTCCCTTCCTGGTATTTCTTTTGGCCTGAGGTGACCCAGACCTTAGGTTTACAGGCTGTGTCATCAATGGTGACTGCCAAGAGGGTTTATGCCAAAGGGGACCTTCCCAGACTGGTTCCCCCATCCCAGTGGTGAACCCCTGCCAAGCCGTGCCTCCACAGGAGACCCTACAACACCAGCAGGTATTTTGGTTCACTCTCCTGCTCTTTTCCTCCGAGTCTTGGTTCAGGCAAGGTTTTGTTGAGCCCTCCAAGACTGGAATCTCTGTTTCCCCCAGTCCTGTGAAAGTCTTGTAATCAAATCCTTTGGTCTTCAAGGGCAGATTCTCAGGGGGTTCCCAGGCCCTTTGTTGGATCCCCAGGCTGGGAAACCTGATATGGGGTTCAGAACTTTCACGACAGTGGGAGAATTTCTTTGGTATTATCGTTCTCCAGTTTGTTGCCTACCTGATGAGTATGGGACTTGATTTTATCATAATTGTTCCCCTCCTACCATCTTGCTGTGGCTTCTTCTTTGTCTCTGGACACGGGGTATCCTTTTTTTGGTAGGTTCCAGCACTCCAGAACTCTTGCCTGGAGAATCCCAGGGATGGAGGAGCCTGGTGAGCTGCAGTCCATGGGGTCGCAAAAAGTCAGACAGGACTGAGCGACTTCACTTTCACTTTTCACTTTCACGCATTGGAGAAGGAAATGGCAAGCCACTCCAGTGTTCTTGCCTGGAGAATCCCAGGGACGGGGGAGCCTGGTGGGCTGCTGTCTCTGGGGTCACACAGAGTCGGACACGACTGAAGCGACTTGGCAGCAGCAGCAGCATCCTTCTGGGCTTCCCTGCTGCCTCAGCTGGTAAAGAATCTGCCTGCAATGTGGGAGACCTGGGTTCGATCCCTGGGTTGGGAAGATCCCCTGGAAAAGGGAAAGGCTACCCACTCCAGTATTCTGGCCGGGAGAATTCCATGGTCTATAGTCCATGGGGTGGCAAAGAGTCGGACACGACTGAATGGCTTTCACTTCACTTCACTTTAGCATCCGCCTGTCGTTGGTTGTTCAACAGCTAGTTGTGATTTTGGTTCACAGTTAAGGATTCTTGCTTACATATATAGCGTTTGGTTTTCTTTTTTTATCATTTGCTCTTACATGTTTTCTATCATCATAGAAATTATATATGATAACTTTATGTTTTTTGTTATGTGATATTAGTAAGTGTCTCTAAAGAAACTTGATTGGATTGTTAGCTTTCTTTCCTTTCCCTCCCTTCCTGGCTTTTAAAAAAATGGTAGATAATCTTTATTGAGTTCCTGCTCTCAGCATTTAATGTGTGTATGCTGAGTTGTGTAGTTGTGTCCAACTCTTTGAGACACTTTGGACTTCCCCTCTGTCCATGGGTTTCTCCAGGTAAGAATACTGAAGTAGGCTGCCATGCCCTCCTCCAGGGGGTCTTCCTGGCCCAGAGATCGAACCCATGTCTCATGTGTCTCCTGCATTGCAGGTGGATTCTTGACCAGCATTTAATACTGCAGCTCAACTTATTATGACAGGAGGCTTTCTAATGGAGCCAAACTTGAGGGACCCCTTTTGGAAGCAGACTTGAAAGCATCTTGGTAGCCACACTAATGTTCTTTCACAGCTTTCTCGCTGTTCTCCACTGATGGGTACTCCCAGTTATCAGTGGTCTATCAAAGAGAAGATTGTTTGAGCAGTTTCCAGAGACATTATATTCCTTGGGGAAGAATCTTTGTGCTGCTGTCAAAAGATGTATTTGTCCCCTGCTTTTTAGCAACTGTTATTCTTTGAACCTGTCCTTTATTATGAGGTAATACTGAATAATACACCCATTTAAAGCATACATTTCAATGGTTTTGATATGTTCACGTAATTGTGCAACCATCACCACAGGTTTAGGACAGTTTCATGGCCCCGCCTGTGCCCCGCTCCCCGAAGATATCCCATACCTATTGGTGGTTGCATCCTTTCCCCCAGCCCTAGGCAACCCCTGATCTAATTTCTGTCTATTGTTATGCCTATATGGAACACTTCACATGGATGGAGTCATAAGATATGTGCTCTTTGTGACTAAATGATTTCTTTCACATTGTGTTTTAAGGTTTACTTGTTTTGTAGCATCTCATTGGCTTTTGAACTTCACATTTAGCAAGTCTGATTTTTGGTGGTATTTTATATTGAACTTTTCGGAGAAAGCAATGGCACCCCACTCCAGTACTCTTGCTTGGAAAATCCCACGGATGGAGAAGCCTGGTAGGCTGCAGTCCGTGGGGTCTCTAAGAGTCGGACACGACTGAGCGACTTCACTTTCATGCATTGGAGAAGGAAATGGCAACCCACTCGAGTGTTCTTGCCTGGAGAATCCCAGGGATGGGGGAGCCTGGTGGGCTGCCGTCTATGGGCTCGCACAGAGTCGGACACGACTGAAGCGACTTAACAGCAGCATATTGAACTTTTAGCTTGCAGGAATATTAATTTCTACAGGTATTAATTGAACAAAATGAAATTGATAGAATATTGGCTTTAGAAGTCACTTTTAAAGATTATAAGTAATTATAACTATTGTCAAAATTTCAGAATTTTAACTAGGTAAAACATTTCAGTATTCAGAATTTTTACTTAGTAAAACATTTCAGTGTTCTATTTTGCTCATCAATACTTAATATAAAAATTTTGTTTTAAAGTGCCAAAAAATGGTTGGTGTAAAATATATACTCATGAGAGTCCCTTGGACTGCAAGGAGGTCCAACCAGTCCATTCTAAAGGAGATCAGTCCTGGGTGTTCATTGGAAGGACTAATGTTGAAAGTGAAACTCCAATACTTTGGCCACCTGATACGAAGAGCTGACTCATTTGAAAAGACCCTGAGGCTGGGCAAGATTGAGGGCAGGAGGAGAAGGGGACGACAGATGATGAGATGGTTGGATGGCATCACTGACTCAATGGACATGGGTTTGGGTGGACTCCGGGAGTTGGTGATGGTCAGGGAGGCCTGGCGTGCTGCAGTTCATGGGGTTGCAAAGAGTCGGACACGACTGAGCGACTGAACTGAACTGAAAAATATGTAATCTGTAATACCAAATTTGTGAAGCTATAAAAGTCTTCAATACCTTAACTAAGTTATATCTAAACAAAATTTTACAGATATAGATTCCCCATTGCCAATTTTAATTTTAAAATTAAAGCTGTGTATTGGTAACTTTTGTTCTATTACAAATTAGTGAAACTTAGTGATTAAATCAAGAAGCATTTGTTTTCCCAGTTTCCATAGATGAGGAATTTGGTATTGGCTTAGCTGGGCAGTTCTGGCTCAAGGCTTGTGAGGTTGTAATCAAGATGTCAGTTGGAGTGTATCTTCTAAAGGCCCGACCTCAGCTGGAGGACCCCTTCCAAGTTTATTGGCTCATGTGGCTCTTGGTTGGAGGCTTCACTTCTTAGCCAAGTGGACCTCTCTGTAGGCTCTTTGGGCATCTTCAAGATGTTGCTGCTGGCTCCATCCAGGGAACAGTGATAAAGACAGAAGGCAAAAAGGGTCTTTTATGACCTAGTTTCATAAATTACCTACCACTACTCTGCCATGGCTGTTGGTCACACAGGCCAATTCTGGTCTAATGTGGGAGGGGACTACAAAGGGTTTGAATAGGCGATGGGGGTCAAGGGAACATCTTGGCTGGCTACTGTGAGTTGGAAAGTCATCTGACTCCCCAGACTGACAGTCCCAACATAATATGACGTCAATCATCAGGTAAGGTTTAGGTCAACTCTGGTCTTATATGTATTTTTAATATTTGCATGTGTGAACTTAAAGAATATGGCACGGACCATATGAAAATACAGTTTTTGGGTGTGTGCCATGTGGAACTTCATCAACTGGGGATGGAACTCATGTTCCCTTCATTGACAGCTTGAAGTCTTAAGCACTGGACCACCAGGGAAGACCTGACAATACGTTTTATATCTGTGTGTGGATGACAGATTTGAGTCCTGGTGGAATAATCATAGTTCACACAAACATAATGGGGTTGGGCAGCCATTGAGGATCTGGGCTCTGACATGTCCCTGTATCACTAAGAACTGAATCTTTCTGAACTGTATCAAATCCAGGGGAACACCTGCTACCCTCAACCTCGTTTTCTCAGATTCCCACTTGCACCTTTGTAAACATTGCGGAACTCAACCAATCCTTGTTTAATGAAAAACAAAACAAAACCCTTAATTTTTTGCCAGCTCCAATCATAATTCTTGGCAAACAACTTCTGTAACTGTGACTTTACTTTTCTTTTTTGCCTTTATATGCTTCCTTCTATTTTGTAGTCTAGTGGCACACAATTGAAGTACTTCTTGAATCTACGTCTCCTGGATGCAGTCCTAACAAACCCCAAATATTAATAAATCTTTCCTTATTTCAGGTCTTTGTTTCTGAGATTTTGGTTTACAATGTGTGTATGTGTGTGTATGAAAGTGAAAGTCACTCAGTCGTGTCCGACTCTTTGCCACCCCATGGAGTATATAGTTGATGGAATTCTCCAGGCCAGAATACTGGAGTGGGTAGCCTTTCCCTTCTCCAGGGGATCTGCCCGACCCAGGAATCGAACTGGGGTCTCCTGCATTGCAGGCAGATTCTTTACCAACTGAGCTATGTTTTAAAAGTTTGTGCATTTACGATACTGGATGCTTGGGGCTGGTGCAGTGGGACGACCCAGAGGGATGGAATGGGGAGGGAGGAGGGAGGAGGGTTCAGGATGGGGAACACATGTATACCTGTGGCGGATTCATTTTGATATTTGGCAAAACGAATACAATTATGTAAAGTTTAAAAATAAAATAAAATTAAATAATAAATAAATAAATAAATCCACCAAAAAAAAAAAATAAAAAATAAAAGTTTGTGCATTTAAGGCAAAAATTCAACTTTTGAAAAAAAATTAGAAATTGTACACTAGCCATCACTAGTCAGTCTTATAAATTGAATCCTGAAGGAGAATTGTAATTAGTAGAGTAACATCTTCACATACTTGAGGAAAGACTGCATCATTATATTGAAGGAAAAAAACCCTTGTTGCCTAGTTTGGTAGTCACTCTTGCCTAGAGAATCCCATGGAGGGAGGAGCCTGGTAGGCTACAGTCCATGGGGTCACAAAGAGTCGGACACGACTGAGTGGCTTCTCTTTCACTTTTACAAGCACTCAACATTGTAAACAGTCTAAACTGTGATGTGCTGTAACTCTTAAAATGTCAAGACTGGACTTCCTTTGTGGTCCAGTGGTTGAGAATCTGCCTGCCAATGGAGGGGACATGGGTTTGATCCCCGGTGTGGGAAGATCCCACATGCTGAGGGACGACTAAGTCCATGCACCACAACTACTGAGCCTGTGCTCAGGAGCCTGTGCTCTGCAACAAGAGAAGCCACCGCCGTGAGAAACCTGAGCGCGGCCGCGAGAGACAGCCTGTGCAGCAAGGAACACACAGCACAACTGAAAATGATAAATTATCTCACTAATTTCCATCCTCAGTACATATTACAGGGATGATGTTCTGGTTGTGGTGGGTTAAATAAAATATGTGAGCAGTAATTTCACCAATTTCTTTTCACCTTAATGCACTTCATGTACATGGCTGAAATATCAGAGAGGAAACGCTTCCACAACCAGAAGAGGCAAAAAATGCTTTCCAAGAGTTCACTGAATCCTGAAGCACGGAATTATGCTACAGGAATGAACAAACTTATTTCTCATTGGCAGAAACGTATTGATTGTAGCGGTTCCTATTTTGATGAATAAAGATGTGTTTGAACCTGTCAACTAAAAAAGATGCCCAATGTGAGAGTTGCGAGTTAAGTTTTATTTGGGGCAAAACGAGGACTGCAGCCTGGGAGACAGCGTGTCAGGTAGCATGCCAATATCTGCCAGCAGAGGTCACGCACGACGGCAAGGCTGATGCCCTTGTTGGCTCCGGTGACCAGTGCCATGGGGGTACAGGACATAGACATGGCAGGGCGCACGGGACCCTTTCCAGTTAGTAGAGCTTACCAGGCTGGGGGCCACCCGTAGTGGGGCAGAGTGGGATGTGGAGGCCCATCACAGGCAGAAAAGCCAAGGACTGTGTTCCCGGGTCCAGTGTTGTGACTTGAGAAGGAGAACCCGCCCCTTTCCCTCCCTCCGAGGAGGGGCCAGATGTTCCAGAAGGTTCCTAATGACCACTCCTGACTGCACCCCTTCCTGGTGCAGCATCCTGAGCCAAACCAGGACACAGCCCTCTCTTGATTCCCCTCTGAGATACACTGTGGTTTGCAGGGTGGAGTGGTGAACGTCCTCCAAACAAAACTGCTTGGTGAATGGTCATTAGGGGACTAGGGATTCCTGGCAGAGGAATAAAAATCATTACAGGTGCTGCATGCACGCACATGTAGGTCTCCAAAAAGAGGAAGGAGTAGTTACTATCTTTTGCTGGGTCCATCAAACCCGCAGAATTGGAATGGTTGCTTCTTCCTAAGATGCAATGAAATTACTTAGTGTAACTGCTTTGAATTGCGGTGTTGGAGAAGACTCTTGAGAGTCCCTTGGATAACAAGGAGGTTAAATCCTTTTAGGTCCATCCGAAAGAAAATCAACCTTGAATATTCATTGGAGGGACTGATGCGGAAGCTGTAGCTCCAATACTTTGGTCACCTGATGCAAAGAGCTGACTCATTGGAACAGACTCTGATGCTGGGGAAGACTGAAGGCAAGAGGAGAAGGGGGCGACAGAAGATGAAATGTTGGATGGCATCACCGACTCAATGGACATGAGTCTGAGCAAGCTCCAGGAAGTGGTGGAGGACAGGAAGCCTGGTGTGCTGCAGTCCATGGGTCTCAAAGAGTTGGACATGACTGAGTGACTGAGCAACAATACAACTACTTCTAAGGACACAGCTCTGCCTGCTCTCTTGATAGAAACTCAGCTTTTGACAATAGGTCCTGTGATTAGACTTTCTGTGTGGGCAGCTATCTGACTCTGGAATTCAGTGTGTCCCATATTGAAGGGTTGTTTATGAACCTCTAACTGTGCAGGGTCATAATTGGAATGTTGCATTTAAAAGTTACATATCCCTAGGTTTGTTGAAAGTGCATACATTTTTTTTTGCCTTTTTTTTTTAAACTTTACAATATTGTATTGGTTTTGCCATATATCAACATGAATCCGCCACAGGTATACACGTGTTCCCCATCCTGAACCCTCCTCCCTTCTCCCTCCCTGTACCATCCCTCTGGGTCGTCCCAGTGCACCAGCCCCAAGCATCCAGTATCGTGCGTCGAACCTGGACTGGCGAATCGTTTCATATATGATATTACACATGTTTCAGTGCTATTCTCCCAAATCATCCTATATATCCCAAAAGTGCATACATTTTGATTTGTCTTAGGTCACAGTTAACAACTGGTTTATCACGTGGGCTTTATTTTTCTGGAACTAAGGGTGCATGATCATTGTGATTCCACTGTCCATTTCCAAACTAGCAGGTGTGATGCTGACTGTTGGTCTAGACATTGATGATCCTCTGCTGTCATATGGTGTGGGGTGTGGGGGAGGAAAATAACAGACTAGTTGAAGGCCTACAGTTGTGAAGTCAACCTGACTCTTCAGGAAGGGCCCTGCCTTTGCCTTCAGGGGCTGTCCCTTTTTACTTCCCCAGGGCTGACAATGAGAGGTGGACAGTGTCAGGTAACCATGACAGAAGGGGCATCTGTGCAACACGGAGCTTCTGTGAAGAGGCGATGTGGCAGACTGTCTTTGGGGCCTTGGGGACCCAGACGTAGTTCTGGGCAGCAGGAAGCTTCTCATCAAGGCCCTGGGTGCAGCTGCGCCCCTCTTACAGGGACTCATGACATAGGACACTTGGCACCTCCAATGTATTTTCAGCACTATCACCGATATCTGGACAATTTACAGCAATCCTATGACTGTTCTCTTCATTCTACAATTTAGGGGATAGAGTAGATGCGGGATTTTGCTCAAGGTTGCACAGGAAAGGGCAGAGCCAGGCTGTTTCAGTTCAAAGATTTTAAACAGAAAACTTAAAGCATAGTAAGGTGGTCACCCAGGTGTCCTCCCATCTAGGTTCAACTGTTATGAATATGTTACTCTAGTTATGTGTTCCACTTCTGTGTGTATTTTGCAGAACCATGCTAATGTTGCAGACCTCCTGACACCTCATCCCACAAAAATGACACATTCACCCTGAAGAGATTTGACAGTGGTCTCTCATACCCACTCATACCCACCCATTCTCTATTTTCCCCATTGTCTCAGATTCTTGTAGGATGTTATCTTTCATACCAGCACCCCCTCACATTTCACATTTACATTGCTTTTTTTCCCAATGAGTTTGGTGTTTACAGGCACCAGAGCAGATGTTTTCCCTGATGGTGTGGTCCATGTTATACTAGAGGCTGGTCAGCTAAAGCTGGCAGACCCAATATGGCCATGCTTGTTGGCTTATATATTGTCTCTGGCTACTTTCTTGGTAAAAGAGAACCGGTGAACAGTTCTCACAGAGACCACTTGAACCTGAAAACTAAAAGTATTTCCTACCTGGCCCTATTGATGATAATTCTTTCCCCAAGTAGTACTCTCACTTTCCTTGACCTACATTTTGGTCTATTAGACTTCTGAGCTGGTTCTGCATATAATCAGTTGGAACAAACAGACATTTATAAAGAACCATGTATTCATCTATTGATGTTTATTCATTATTTGTCATCCATTCTTCTTTTATTCCCTGGGATCACATAAGAAATCACAAAAGATCTCACAGAATAGTAGCCATTTCAAAGTGGCTTTGAAATTTACATAGAGGTAGGCATGTTTGGTTTTTTTCATGGGGAGATATTTTGAACACTGTATTTTCTTAGTCTAATCAGGACAGGTAACCAAGTGGGGCCTATGGGTAGAACTCAGGCATGCATTGCCATTTTGCAACTTTTTTCTCATGGACAAACTGTCCATGAGGCCCCTCGGCATCCGAGGGCAGAAGGGCCAAGTATACGGGGTCTCTATTCCTTCTTCTAGGCTTTGGGGGCTTTGGATCCCCCCATGTCGGTTCTCACCCACCCTGGGCAGCCGGCATTCAGGAGGATCTTGTCTCCTCGTCTCTGCTCACTCAGTTTCCTGGCTTGGATTCTGGACAGGGCCGTGATGCCGATTTTCGCCACTCCATATATATTATTATCTGGCCAGCCCTCCTTCCTGTGCACCCTGTTCTTTGTGTCTTCCACAAACTTGTTCATGAGCCCCAGCAGCTCCTCCTCTGTGATGGTCTCACTTCTCAATTTCTGCTGCAGTTCAGGGCTGCAGCTTTCAAGAGCTTTGAAGGCCCATCCGCTAGACACGTTCACCACTCTGCCTAAAATGCAACACAAACCATTACTTGGGAAGGTATGTATGAGAATAATGAACACCCAATTTGCTGAGATGTTGGACTCGATTACCACTGGAGAGCCAGGTACCAGTTTCCTACAAGATGAATTTAGACTGCATTTGTGAGTGAAGCATCCACCTGCAATGTGGGAGACCTGGATTTGATCCCTGGGTTGGGAAGATCCCCTGGAGAAGGGAACGGCCACCCACTCCAGTATTCTGGTCTGGAGAATTCCATGGACTGTATAGTCCATGGGGTTGCAAAGAGTCGGACACAGCTGAGTGACTTTCACTTCACTTCACTATGAGTGAAGGGCATTAGACAGTCTTGTAACCTGCCCTAACCATGATCCTAGGGTAACTAAAGAGAAAGACATGGTATAATGGGGAGGGCAGTCCCCAGATTTCCATAAGAAAATGAAAATGGTATATCGAGGAAAGAGCTCCATAGGTTGGAGGACACCTTGCTGCACTCAGGAGCAGACAGCATCTTTTTCTCAAAGGCCTCCTCTGGAACCAGCTGAGGACCTTAGGTCACTTGGGCAGGGCTCTATGCCAGGCCTCTGTTGACCAGCAAAGGGCTGATGGGTTTGTGGATGGCAGTTCCAAGTTGACCAGAGAGCATCAGGTTGAAGGACAGTGAAATTAACTCAGTTCACAGGGCTGAACTGATGCTTGTTTCTTTGGGTTCGGGTTTATATCAGCTCAGGAGTGGTGAATCAAGTCCTGGCTGTATGATGACAGAGGCAGGCAGCAGACACTAGACTATTTAAGGGACGGTCACATGAGCATAATACTCTGGGAGTCAAATGGGAAGTTAGGAGGAATTAAAGTACAACTACTTAAGGCTCATCAGAAGAACCATTTCCAAAATTGGAAGGCAATTGGAACCACTGAGTGTTTTTCAGGTGTGCTTATTTGAAGTCCTACCTGGCCCCATGAAAGTGAAAGCCGCTCAGTTGTGTCTGACTCTTTGCAACCCCATGGACTATACAGTTCATGGAATTCTCCAGGCCAGAATACTGGAGTGGGTAGCCTTCCCCTTCTCCAGGGGATCTTTCCAGCCTAGGGATCCTACCCAGGTCTCCTGCATTGCAGGCAGATCTTTACCAGCTGAGTCACAAGGGAAGCCCAAGAATACTGGAGTGGGTAGCCTATCCCTTCTCCAGTGGCTCTTCCCAACCCAGGAATCGAACTGGAGCCTGGCCCCATGAGATGAGTGCAAATGGGGGTGCTGCAGGAATGGAGAGATGGGATCCTTGTTCATCCATGCCTCTCCCATTCCTGCTGTATCTGACAGCATGAGAGAAGAAGTCTTTGCCTGGTATGAGTCATATTCTTTGAGCCAAAGGATTGGCACAGAGCAGGTGAGTTGCAGGTAGTAGCCCTGGGAAGGTAGAAAATGTCCTGATGAGGTGGGATGCTGTCTGTGGGCACAGCTCCGTGTACCCAGCAGTAGATCCTTGTGCCAAAGTTGTATAATGGAGCAGAAGACACTGCATGATTTGGACTGATGAGGTATATTCCTCAGGCCAGGGAACACACTTTCATGCTCAGAGTAGAGGTTTGATACAGAACTGGGACAGGAAATGAAACTCTGGTTGTCTCAAACATTGGCTTACAGAAATTTGTGAGCTTATGCCCACAACCAGCATGATGGGAGCCTTGGAAGAAGCCCCCGGATAGATTCCTCTTTCCTCTGGGGAAGAAGGGGTGTGGAGGATGCCAGGGTGACTCTACAATCTTTTCCCTACTTCATTTCAACCTTCGTTTTTCTGGCTATACTATAGTTCTGGGACCCATCTGCAATTTATGATCTGGAAGTCAGGGGATAACTGGTAAGCAAGAAAGTTAACTATAAACTTTTTTTTGGTCAGAATTCCGAAAGTCCCGATGAAATGGACTGTGTCTTCACCTATCTGGCCAATTTGGAGGAAGAGCAACTGTAGCTGTTATTGTGTAGTCAGCAGCTTAAACAGTCCACCAGTCTGGGTCTGTGCAACCCGACTTGTGTGAAGGGGGTGGACTAAGGGGAGGCACTTGTTAGGTGAGTATTGCTGAGGGCAGTCAGCATCAGCAGTGACGGAACTTAACATCCCTCTGAAGGATGAGAAAGTATGGGTAAAAGTCGATGACATATGGGGAGTAGGGGGAATGGAACAGAGGATGTTTAAATGGGTTATGCAATAAGAGAAATCAATATTACGCTGAGAGCAGGAGGTGATAGCCCCTTTTAGCTCACTTATCCCAGATGCCTGACAGAGTGAAGCTCCCTGCAGTCAAGGTCACTCCTGCTTTAGGACCTGCCAGAGTCAAGCATGGATGTAAGAGGTGGAGTATAAAGAAAGCTGAATGCCAAAGAATTGATGCTTTTAAACTGTGGTGTTTGAGAAGACGCTTGAGAGTCCCTTGGACTGCAAGGAGATCCAACCAGTCCATCCAAAGGAAATCAGTCCTGAATATTCATTGGAAGGACTGATGCTGAAGCTGCAACTCCAATACTTTGGCCACCTGATGCAGAGAACTGACTCACTGGAAAAGCCCCTGATGCTGGGAAGGACTGAAGGCGGGAGGAGAAGGGGATAACAGAGGATGAGATGATTGGATGGCTTCACTGACTCAATGGACATGAGTTTGAGTAAACTCTGGGAGTTGGTGATGGACAGGGAGGCCTGGCGTGCTGAAATCCATGGGGTCACAAAGAGTTGGACACAACTGAGCAAGTGGATTGACCTGAAAGTCAAGCAGAAGCCCTGGGATGTATGTGGGATATTTTTATCCCACAGACGTGGGAATGATTGAACCAATCGTTAATCACTGAGTGTTTCTCTAGCCAGGTGCCAGCATCTCGTGAGTCTTAGTCTTCAGGTCACATGTGCTACCTACTGTCCTGTGATGGGGGTTATCACTGGCCTTGCTGGTAATAGTCAACTCTCACATGTAAAGCAGCCGTAGGAAGATACTGATAGGGATGACCAAGTGTGATGGGAGATGGAGGTCAAGTCTCTGCAGGGTGTAATACTAACGGAAAAGAACTAGTTGATGAAGAACTCGGCACAGCTAACCATGAGCCAGTTTCCATGATGTAAATGAGTGAAACACGGAGGTCATTAGGCTGAGCTGGCTCTAATTCCTTGGTGGCCTCTGTAAGCAAAACAAAACGGAAGCCTGAAAATGCCTCAAGGTGACAAAATGGGAACCTAAGGACTGATAGTCACAAAGAGCCACCTGGGCCAGAAGCTGAAGACAGTGCACAGTTTCCTTACTTTGCTTCAGCCTTCTCTCCACGATAGTCTGTTCCTGAGTGCCTGTCGGCCGGGCCACGCTCAGTAATTCTGGTTTGGTGATTTCCCATTCAAAGAGTTCTTTGTCTCAAACTGAAATAATTTTTTTTTTTTGGCCTCTTTTTCTCTCTTAACAATACTAAATAGACTGCACAAACAGTTTTATGCTAAATAAAAATCTGAGCACTGAAGAATTGATGCTTTTGAACTGTGGTGTTGGAGAAGACTCTAGAGAGTCCCTTGTACGGCAAGGAGATCCATCCAGTCCATCCTAAAGGAGATCAGTCCTGAGTGTTCACTGGAAGGACTGATGCCGAAGCTGAAACTCCAATACTTTGGCCACCTGATGCGAAGAGCTGATTCATTTGGAAAGACCCTGATACTGGGAAAGATTGAGGGCAGGAGGTGAAGGGGACGACAGAGGGTGAAATGGTTGGCTGGCATCTCCGACTCAATGAACATGGGTTTGGGTAAACTCTGGGAGGTGGTGATGGACAGGGAGGCCTGGCGAGCTGTGGTCCATGGGGTCTCAAAGAGTCAGACACGACTGAGCGACTGAACTGAACTGAAGGTACAAGTAGCAGTTGATCAAGGCGAGAATCAAGTTAGTATGAACTTGATTCATTCAAGTTCATCAAGGTGGATGAACCTAGAGCCTACTGTAGAGACTGAAGTAAGTCAGAAAGGGAAAGATGAATATTGTGTATTAAGGCAGGTGTATGGAAAGTAGAAAGATGGGACTGATGAGCCTATTTGCAGGGTAGCAGTGGAGATGCAGACGTAGAGAACTCACTTGTGCACACAGTGGGGGAAGGAGAGGATGGGAGGCACTGAGAGAGGATCCCGGAAACACACACATTGCCACATGCAAGATACGGAGCCAGGGGGAATCTGCTGTGTGACTCAGGGAGATCAACCCAGTGCTCTGCAACAACCTAGAGGGGTGGATGGGATGGGAGGTGGGAGAGGTTCAGGAGGGAGGGGACGTAGGTATCCCTGTGGCTGACTCATGTTGATGTATGGCAGAAACCAGCACAATACTGCAAAGCAACCATCTTCCAATAAAAATTGAAAACAAATTAGTATCAGTAGAAACACATGAAAATGGAAGTAGTGGCTTTAGAAGCTGGAATATCTGTTGCTCTCAACTACTCCAACCCCACTCTGGCTGCCCCCGATGAGAGATGTTATTTCTGTACTCTTTCTGTATCTGTTAAATAAAATCTAGGCTAAACTTAGATGCTCGATGATCCTTTTGATGTAAGGGAGTCTTAAGGAAGGTGCAGAGGGTGTTCTCTATAAGTAAGGGGCTAAGCTTGGCCAGAGGAAGCTTCAGCCCTATTCCAGGACATCTGGGAGGTAACAGTGAAGCCTGAACATCCTTGCCTGAGAAGACTGTCCTCAATTACTTGTTTGAGGGTCAGGTTACCTAGTCCATGTTCGTGTGTGAGTATGGTGGCGGCCTTGGCCTAGCTGGTATTAGCTGGACCCCTGGATGGGCTGGAGAGCAGGGCCCGCCATGAGGGCAGTGGGCCATGCCTGCGTGACCACCCCTCACCAAGAACCCTGGACATCAAGGCTGGGTCGAGCCCACTGCTTGGTAATACCCCTTGTGTCTGACACAGGCTGTTTGGGGGAGAAATACGTGGTGCCCCCAGGGTCTGCAGGGAGACGTCAAGTCCCAGCTCCATACTGGGCTTCTTAGACCCTGGGCCATGAGACCTTTAACCACTGCTGAACTGAGTAACTGTCCACCTTTCTAAAACCATGTCCTTTTGAATATAATAGCTGTTTGCCTAGTTCTCGGTCCTTACAGTGAATTATTGAACTTCAGGATAGTCTGGGGACTTCCTGAACCTTAAAGACCGAAGTATGTATACTTGGTTTAGCATCTAGAAACCTGTATTGGTAATACACCATGTCAGTGCCATAGGAAGAAACACTCTGGTGGCCAGAAGCAGAAAAGTCTTCAGGGGTCGAATGAATGTGGTAGTATGAGCACCACAAACCCAAATCAGGTCACTCTGAGAGGGGCACGGGAGAGAGAAGGTCTGGAAGAGACTCCTGAGAGGACACCCCCTGTGATGGGCATGGAGCACGTGAAGGGCCTCTTGGAGGAGACCTTTGAACTAAGATGGGAAAGAGAAGAAAGAGCCAAATGTGCAAAGTGCAGATGGACAGAGAGCACCAACGACTCGGGCAGGGTGTAGAGGGACCAGAGGCCACAGGGCATCCTGCCGAGTGACCACCAGGTGGAAGTCAGTGCAGCTGAGAAAGATGAGACCAGATGCAGGTGGGCTCGGATCTTGCCAGAAACCCTGCAGTTTGGGCTCCATTGGACTCACCTCGGCATTTTATCAGAGGCCAGAGCTCTGTGCACACAGCTTGGGTACCAAGGATGTTTGTTTACATGGTCGCTTCTGCCTGAATTTCAATTGGTGTGGGATCACCAACTTTTAGGATAGAAAAAGAATAGGGCTAATAAACACAAGCCATATGGTAAACATGCTTACTTGATACAGTATTTTTTCCGTGAACTCTGTTTTCCTCTAGTAATGTTTGGTGTTAGTGAACGGTATTGCACCAATGGGTGTTTTGTGGTTGATACTGCTTTATACTTACATAAGATGGCATCATCAGGGGAGGCTGAGTGAAAGAAGCCCATATGACCTCCTGTGTACCACTCTGCAATTTTAAATTGGTTTCAGAAGTTAAAAATTCACCCAACTCATCCAAAGTTCAGTGAAATCAATACTGTGAAAATCTGGGCGCTGTCCTTTACCCTGGTCAAAGCTATTTCAAGGCCTTCTTGCTGGAAAAGCTTGTAATGGCGGAGGACCTGCTCTCCCTGTGACCTCCGGCCTGTGCTCCCTCCCTAGGGAGAGGGTTCTAGATCCCACAGCGGAGGTTCAGGCAGCAGCCCCGCCCCGCCCGGTCAGGCTCCCCCCACAGTGGCTGTAACCCCCCAGCTCCCATTCACTTACTCTGGAAGGCGAAGGCCTCGTTGTTGACCAGTGCGTCGAGGCTCCCGTACTCCTTGCGCAGGAAGTCTCGCAGTGCCCGGATGCTCTGCAGGTCAGTGATGTCCAGCTGGTGGAAAAGGGGGCTCGGGCCCTTGGTCTGCAGCTGCTGTGCGGCTGCCCGACCCCGCGCCTCGTCCCGTGCCATGAGCACCAATTTCCCCGGGAACCGCCGACACAGGTCACGCACTATGGCAAAACCAAGGCACTTGTTGGCCCCGGTGACCAGCGCCACTCGGGTGGAGGATGACATGGCCTGTGGGCAGGGCCCTTTGGAGTAGAGCTGACAAGGCTGGAGACCGATGGGGTGGCGCAGCGTGGGACTTGGAGACCTGCCACATTCCAGAAGGCAAAGAACTGTGTCCTGGGATCCAGTGCAGTGATTGCTTGAGAAGGAGGAGGCCCTGCCATCTACCCGCTTAAGGAGGGATCAAATGTTCCAACACCACTCCTGGCTCCACCTCTTTCCTCATGCTGTACCCTGAGCCAAAAGAGAGGACACAGCCCTCTTTTTCTTTAAACTTCTTATTTTATATTGGACGACAGGGCTTCCCTGGTGGCTGGGACAGTAAAGAATCTGCCTGCAATGGGGGGAGACCCAGGTTTGATCCCTGGGTTGGGAGGAGCCCCTGGAGAAATAAATGGCAGCTGACTCTAGTATTCTTGCCTGGGAAATCCCATGGACAGAGGAGCCCAGTGGGCCACAGTGCATGGAAGTGCAGAGAGCTGTGCATGGAACCGCAAAGACCTAGACAGGACTGGGCGACTAGCACTTTCACAGCTGATTGACAACGTTCTGAGTTCTCACCACAGTTTCAGCTGGACAGCCCAGGGCCTCAGCCACACATATACACGTATTGGTTCTCCACAGTCTCCCCTCCTTCCCAGGCTGCCACGTAACACTGAGCAGGTGTCCCTGTGTTAGGGACTAGTATCCTGTTGGATTTTGGTTCAAGGTCATCCAGGAAGGGGGCCGAACCAGGACTCTCTGGTTCCAGATGTTTGTCCTGAAAAATTTTAAATAGAAAAGTGGAACTAATACTCGACACCCTCATGTCCACCAAACTAGCTTCAACTATTATGAATAATGGAGCAGATTCACCATTTAAGAGTTTGCACAAAGGGACATTTATAAAGAATTATTTATTTTTATTATTTGTCATCCATTCCACTTTTCCTCCCCTGGGATCACAGAAGAAGTCAGAAAACTCTTTACAAGATTAGCAGCCCTCTCCCAGTGAGAACTTGATCTGGATATTTTGATTCTGTTTTCTTTTTTCTGCACAGCGATAATTTTGTCAGTGTCTGTTTGGTGAATCTGGGACAGCAATATAAATGGATCCATGGTGTAGCCGTGAATGAGCTCACCATTGCAGAACTTTTTTCTCAGAAATGAACTCTCCGTGAGGCCCCTCGGCATCCGAGGGCAGAAGGGCCAAGTACACGGGGGTCTCTGCTCCTTCTTCTGGGCTTTTGGGGGCTTTGGGTCCTGCCATGTCGGTTCTCACCCACCCTGGGCAGCAGGCATTCAGGAGGATCTTGTCCCCTCCTCTCTGCTCACTCAGTTTCCTGGCGTGGATTCTGGACAGGACTGTGACTCCGATTTTCGACACTCCATATGCGGTATCGGGCCAGCCCTCCTTCCTGTGCACCCCGTTCTTTGTGTCTTCCACAAACTTGTTCATGAGCCCCACCAGCTCCTCCTCCGTGATGGTCTCACTTCGAAACTTCTGCTGCAGTTCAGGGCTGCATTTCTTTAGAGAGTTGACACTGACAAAGCTGGATACATTCACCACTCTGCCTAAAATAGAGCACAAATCAGTACATAGAAAGGCGAGCACGAGAGGATGATACCCAATTGGGGACAGGACTGACCTCTTGAAAGAGGACATTAGGGAAGGAAGGGAATGTATTTTGGGAGGGGGTTCCTCAATGAGTTTTATCTTTTTTATTATTATAAGTAACAACATGTTACTTCTAATGTTTTTAAAAATTAAGCTACATCTAATTATTTTAGAAATTACCAGAATGAACTATTTCACTCAAACTCAATAAAGAAGTCATGACCAGAGGAAGAAGTCTGTGAACCTATTACCCAGCATGACTTGTGAAAAGTATTTTCAAAACTGAACTATTTAGAATCTCTGGAAATGGTCCTGAGTGTGTGCAGCAAATGAAGAAACATTTTTTTCCAGACTATCTCCAATACCTCAGGTGAGAACAGAAAGAATCTATTTCAACCATGACTGCTCCTTCCTTTCCTCCTTTCTGACCGTAGCAATGGAAACTTCACTCTGGGATGGTGCATCTGAGACGCAGGACTCCCTCCCTGCCAAGGGGCTGTGGCATCTTCCCACCATGCGGATGACATCACATTTCTCATCCTATTCCTCAGCTACCTGCTGCAGAGGTTCAGTTCCTGGTAAGTGTACCTAGGAGATTAGGACTTCCTTCTCCAACCCAGTCCTCACTCGTGGGACCAAGGCTCTAACCTTGGGCTGGGCATCTTGAGAATGCCCTGAGACTATCACTGGTCATAGCAAATATCCTTTTTTATCAGCACAAGAGACAACTCTACACATGGACATCACCAAATTTTTGGTCAATACCAAAATCAGAACGATTACATTCTTTGTAACAGTTAGCAAAAACAAGACCTGGAGCTGACTGGGGCTCAGACCATCAGCTCTTCATAGCAAAATTCAGGCTTTCACTAAAGAAAGTGGGGATAAGCATTAGGCAGGTCAGCCACGACTTAAATCCAGTTCCCCATGACTATACAGTGCAGCTAATGAATAGATTCAAGCAATTAGACCTAGTAAACAGAGTGCCTGAAGATCTATGGAGAGAAGTCTCTAATACTATACTGGAGGCAGTGAACAAAACCATCCTAAAGAAAAAGAAATGCAAGAAGGCAAAGTGGTTGTCTGAGGAGGCTTTACAAATAACCGAGGAAAGAAGAGAAGCGAAAAGCAAGGGAGAAAGGGAAAGGTTCACCCAAGTGAATGCAGAGTTCCAGAGAATAGCAAGGAGAGACAAGAAGGCCTTCTTCAGTGAACAATGCAAAGAAATAGAGGAAAACAACAGAAAGGGTAAGACTAGAGATCTCTTCAAGAAAATCAGAAATATCAGGGGAAGATTCCATCCAAAGATGGGTACAATAAAGGACAGAAGTGGTAAAGACTAACAGAAGCTGAAGAAATCAAGAAGAGTTGGAAAGAATATACAGAACTATATGAAAAAGATCTTAAGGACCCGGATAACCACGATGGTGTAGTCTCTCATTCAGAGCCAGACATTCTGGAGTGTGAAGTCAAGTGGGCCCTAGCAAGCACTGCGATCAATAAAGCTAGTGGAGGTGATGAGATTCTGGCAAAACTATTTAAAATCCCGAATATGATGCTATTAAAGTGCCGCACCCAACATGTCAGCACTCTTCGAAAACCCAGCAGTGGCCACAGGACTGGAAAAGGTCAATCCTCATCACAGTTCCCAAGTTGGGGAATACTAAAGAATGTTCAAACCACTGGACAATTATGCTCATCTCCCATTAGCTCAAAATCCTCCAAGTGACACTTTAGCATTATGTGAATTGAGAATTTTCAGATGTTCAAGTTGGGTTTAGAAAAGGAAGACAAATCAGAGATCAAATTGGCAACATTCGCTGAATCATAGAGAAAGCAAGGGAATTCCAGAAGAATATCCACCTCTGCTTCACTGGCTACACTAAAGCCTGGGACTGTGTGGGTCATAACAAACTGCGGAAAGCTCTTAAAGAGACAGGAATACCAGACCTTCTTACCTGTCTCCTGAGAACCCTGTATGCGGGTCAAGAAGCAACAGTTAGAACCCTGTCTGGAACATCTGATTGGTTGAGAAAGGAGTATGACAAGGCTATTGTCACCGTGTTTAACTTTTATGCAGAGCACATCATGTGAAATGCCGGGCTGGACGAGTTAACAAGCTGGAAATCAAGATTGTGGGAGAAATATTAACCTCAGATATGCAGATGGTCTCTAATGGTAGCAAGCGAAGTGGAACTAAAGAGCCTCTTGATGAGGGTGAAGGAGGGGAGTGAAAGAGCTGGCGTAACGCTCAGTATTTAAAAAATGAAGATCGTGGCATCTGGTCCCATTAGCTCACGGCAAATAGGAGGGCAAAAGGAGGAAGCAGTGGCAGAGCTCCTCTTCCTGGGCTCTAAGACCACTGCGGATGGTGAAGCCAGCCATGAAATCAGATGAGAGCTGCTTGGGAAGAAAGCTATGACAAACGCAGACAGGCTGTTAAAAAGCAAAGACATCACTTCGGAGAATCAGGGGACACTTAGGAGCTGACTCCTGCGGTCCTAGTGAACCAAGTCTTTGAAGGGGTAGCACCTTCCAGAAGGCGTGGACAGGGAAACAGGTTAGAAGCTGAGTGTAAACTGTAAACACGTGTGCTCAATGTCTAGGCACTCTCTGAATCCTTCTTAAAGTATCTGCTTGTCTTACTTTGTGTGTTTAATGGGGGGTGGTTCCTCTCCTGGCCCCTTACGTCAGGGTAAACATTACAGTAGTTTAAGCTAGAGGAATGAGTTTGTTTTGTCCAGAACACCGAGCACACGGAAGGGCAGTGCTCAGATTAGAGATCTCTATTAGCCACACTCAGGGCTTGAACTTCATTCACACTTGTAGGATTTTTGGGAGGGGCAGTGAGCCTACCGAGAAAGAAAAGGATTCAAGAAGGGCAAGGGGTCCCTTAGGAGGGTTTACAAGTGTTTAGAGACAACAGCTGAGGGCCTGTTTGTAGAGCTAGCATGGGGCAGATGGCTGGGGAGACACTCAGCTGGACGAATTTAGGACCTGGTCATGACAATAAGCAGGCAGGCTTACCTCCCACGTATGGGCAGGGTGCCCTCCAGGTTCCTGGTGCTAGGATGACGGGATTAGTTACCAAGATGTTTTGGGGAAAGGACGAGTCTTTGGAGGGAAGGGGTGAACTGGTGGTGGTGCGGGCTCCACTAGCCTGTGTAAGAGGGGGACAGGGGAAAGAAGGTCTGGGAAGGACTCCTGAGGGAACTCCCCCTGTGATGGGCACAGAGCAGCTCAAGGGCCTCTTGGAGGAGGAAACCTCTGAGCTAAGATGGGAAAGAGAAGAAAGAGCAAGATGTGCAAAAATCAGGTGGACAGACAGCACCAAGGACCTGGGCAGTGTGTGGAGGGACCTCAGGGTGCGGGACACCCGGCTGGGTGGAGACACGGTGGAGGCCAGGGAAGCTGAGCAGGAGCGGCAGGGGACCTGTAGATGAGGCCAGAGCCAGGTGGGCCCAGATCTTGCCAGAAGCACTGCAGTCTGGGCTCCAATCAGACTCACCTTGGGGCTTTATTAGAGGCAGGAGCTCTGTGCACACATCTCTGGTGCCGAAGAAGTTTGTTTTCAGAGTCACCTCTGCTTGAATGTGAAATGGTGTGGTGTCAGCAGCTTTCAAGAGAAAAGCAAAGTGGAGTCAAGAAACAGTTCTCGCGGGGTAACATTCCATAAGAAGGCATCGCTCATGAATTTTGTGTACAACTAGTGAAGGTAAAAATCGGTTGAATTTTGTGCACAATACAATCAGTATTGTACCCGTGTGAATTTCCCAGTTTGATAATGAAGCATAGTTATGTAAGAACGCACCACTGGCACGGCGCTGTTCTAAGGGTGCAGACATGGGGCCTCTGTGTATCAGAAAGGGGCTGTGCATCAACCTGGAAAAGGTGCCCAGGATTCTGAGCCAGAGAAACTAAGTTCTCTCCGGCTAGAGAGCAGCCAATTCCTCGCAATTCCTCTAGCCGCACCCCCTTCCCCCTTCCCTTCTCCTTCTCTAGGGAGTCATTCTGGACCCCACAGGCGGGAGAAGCCCCTCTACAGCGATTCCCCGACAGATTTGGTCCATTCTGGACCGAGATGCTCAGAGCGGGTGACCGCCTCTCCTGGAGCACCCAGCCGCTTCTTACTCTTGAAGGCGATGCCCGCGTTGTTGACCAGCACATCGAGGCCCCCGTACTCCTTGCGCAGGAAGTCACGCAGGGCGCGGATGCTCTGCCGGTCGTCGATGTCCAGCTGGTGGAAAAGGGGGCTCAGGCCCTCGGCCTGAAGCTGCTGCACGGCCGCCCGACCCCGCGCCTCGTCCCGCGCCGTGAGCACCACGTCTCCCTGGAACTGCCGGCACAGGGCACGCACGATGGCGAAGCCGATGCCCTTGTTGGCCCCGGTGACCAGCGCTACGCGGGTGGAGGACGACATGGCCGGTGTGCAGGGCGTCGGGGTGCCTTCAGAAGGGAACCGCGGCTCTTGGCCTCTGAGCTAGATGCAGTGCGCGGAGCGATGACCCGCAGGAATCACCCCGGGGCGCCAGGGCTGAGGCACAGGCGCAGATGCAGGCTCCGCCCCTCGGGGCTGGGCTCCCTCTGACCCCCGGCGGTTCAGGGCACTTAGAGCGGGGCTACCTGCCGAGTTTTCAGAACAGTCCTGCTGAAAAGTGCTGCTGGCGATTTGCAGCCTGGAAGCAGAGCATCATTCTGATTGGTCGTGTTCTCTACGTTTAAACAGCCCCATCCTCATGGTTGGAAGCATCACCAACTCAATGGGCATGAGTTTGAATAAACTCCGGGAGTTGGCAATGGACAGGGAGGCCCGACGTGCTGCAGTCCATGGGGTCGCAAAGAGTCGGACATATTGACTGACTGAACTGAACTGAACTGAACTGAGAGTCAAGCAGAAGCCCTGGGATGTCTGTGGGATATTTTTTATAAGACGTGGTGATGGATTGAACCAATCGTTAATCACTGAGTGTTTCTCTAGCCAGGTGCCAGCATCTCGTGAGTCTTAGTCTTCAGGTCACATGTGCTACCTACTGTCCTGTGATGGGGGTTATCACTGGCCTTGCTGGTAATAGTCAACTCTCACATGTAAAGCAGCCGTAGGAAGATACTGATAGGGATGACCAAGTGTGATGGGAGATGGAGGTCAAGTCTCTGCAGGGTGTAATACTAACGGAAAAGAACTAGTTGATGAAGAACTCGGCACAGCTAACCATGAGCCAGTTTCCATGATGTAAATGAGTGAAACACGGAGGTCATTAGGCTGAGCTGGCTCTAATTCCTTGGTGGCCTCTGTAAGCAAAACAAAACGGAAGCCTGAAAATGCCTCAAGGTGACAAAATGGGAACCTAAGGACTGATAGTCACAAAGAGCCACCTGGGCCAGAAGCTGAAGACAGTGCACAGTTTCCTTACTTTGCTTCAGCCTTCTCTCCACGATAGTCTGTTCCTGAGTGCCTGTCAGCCAGGCCACGCTCAGTAATTCTGGTTTGGTGATTTCCCATTCAAAGAGTTCTTTGTCTCAAACTGAAATAATTTTTTTTTTTTGGCCTCTTTTTCTCTCTTAACAATACTAAATAGACTGCACAAACAGTTTTATGCTAAATAAAAATCTGAGCGCTGAAGAATTGATGCTTTTGAACTGTGGTGTTGGAGAAGACTCTAGAGAGTCCCTTGTACGGCAAGGAGATCCATCCAGTCCATCCTAAAGGAGATCAGTCCTGAGTGTTCACTGGAAGGACTGATGCCGAAGCTGAAACTCCAATACTTTGGCCACCTGATGCGAAGAGCTGATTCATTTGGAAAGACCCTGATACTGGGAAAGATTGAGGGCAGGAGGTGAAGGGGACGACAGAGGGTGAGATGGTTGGCTGGCATCTCCGACTCAATGAACATGGGTTTGGGTAAACTCTGGGAGGTGGTGATGGACAGGGAGGCCTGGCGAGCTGTGGTCCATGGGGTCTCAAAGAGTCAGACACGACTGAGCGACTGAACTGAACTGAAGGTACAAGTAGCAGTTGATCAAGGCGAGAATCAAGTTAGTATGAACTTGATTCATTCAAGTTCATCAAGGTGGATGAACCTAGAGCCTACTGTAGAGACTGAAGTAAGTCAGAAAGGGAAAGATGAATATTGTGTATTAAGGCAGGTGTATGGAAAGTAGAAAGATGGGACTGATGAGCCTATTTGCAGGGTAGCAGTGGAGATGCAGACGTAGAGAACTCACTTGTGCACACAGTGGGGGAAGGAGAGGATGGGAGGCACTGAGAGAGGATCCCGGAAACACACACATTGCCACGTGCAAGATACGGAGCCAGGGGGAATCTGCTGTGTGACTCAGGGAGATCAACCCAGTGCTCTGCAACAACCTAGAGGGGTGGATGGGATGGGAGGTGGGAGAGGTTCAGGAGGGAGGGGACGTAGGTATCCCTGTGGCTGACTCATGTTGATGTATGGCAGAAACCAGCACAATACTGCAAAGCAACCATCTTCCGATAAAAATTGAAAACAAATTAGTATCAGTAGAAACACATGAAAATGGAAGTAGTGGCTTTAGAAGCTGGAATATCTGTTGCTCTCAACTACTCCAACCCCACTCTGGCTGCCCCCGATGAGAGATGTTATTTCTGTACTCTTTCTGTATCTGTTAAATAAAATCTAGGCTAAACTTAGATGCTCGATGATCCTTTTGATGTAAGGGAGTCTTAAGGAAGGTGCAGAGGGTGTTCTCTATAAGTAAGGGGCTAAGCTTGGCCAGAGGAAGCTTCAGCCCTATTCCAGGACATCTGGGAGGTAACAGTGAAGCCTGAACGTCCTTGCCTGAGAAGACTGTCCTCAATTACTTGTTTGAGGGTCAGGTTACCTAGTCCATGTTCGTGTGTGAGTATGGTGGCGGCCTTGGCCTAGCTGGTATTAGCTGGACCCCTGGATGGGCTGGAGAGCAGGGCCCGCCATGAGGGCAGTGGGCCATGCCTGCGTGACCACCCCTCACCAAGAACCCTGGACATCAAGGCTGGGTCGAGCCCACTGCTTGGTAATACCCCTTGTGTCTGACACAGGCTGTTTGGGGGAGAAATACGTGGTGCCCCCAGGGTCTGCAGGGAGACGTCAAGTCCCAGCTCCATACTGGGCTTCTTAGACCCTGGGCCATGAGACCTTTAACCACTGCTGAACTGAGTAACTGTCCACCTTTCTAAAACCATGTCCTTTTGAATATAATAGCTGTTTGCCTAGTTCTCGGTCCTTACAGTGAATTATTGAACTTCAGGATAGTCTGGGGACTTCCTGAACCTTAAAGACCGAAGTATGTATACTTGGTTTAGCATCTAGAAACCTGTATTGGTAATACACCATGTCAGTGCCATAGGAAGAAACACTCTGGTGGCCAGAAGCAGAAAAGTCTTCAGGGGTCGAATGAATGTGGTAGTATGAGCACCACAAACCCAAATCAGGTCACTCTGAGAGGGGCACGGGAGAGAGAAGGTCTGGGAAAGACTCCTGAGAGGACACCCCCTGTGATGGGCATGGAGCACGTGAAGGGCCTCTTGGAGGAGACCTTTGAACTAAGATGGGAAAGAGAAGAAAGAGCCAAATGTGCAAAGTGCAGATGGACAGAGAGCACCAACGACTCGGGCAGGGTGTAGAGGGACCAGAGGCCACAGGGCATCCTGCCGAGTGACCACCAGGTGGAAGTCAGTGCAGCTGAGAAAGATGAGACCAGATGCAGGTGGGCTCAGATCTTGCCAGAAACCCTGCAGTTTGGGCTCCATTGGACTCACCTCGGCATTTTATCAGAGGCCAGAGCTCTGTGCACACAGCTTGGGTACCAAGGATGTTTGTTTACATGGTCGCTTCTGCCTGAATTTCAATTGGTGTGGGATCACCAACTTTTAGGATAGAAAAAGAATAGGGCTAATAAACACAAGCCATATGGTAAACATGCTTACTTGATACAGTATTTTTTCCGTGAACTCTGTTTTCCTCTAGTAATGTTTGGTGTTAGTGAACGGTATTGCACCAATGGGTGTTTTGTGGTTGATACTGCTTTATACTTACATAAGATGGCATCATCAGGGGAGGCTGAGTGAAAGAAGCCCATATGACCTCCTGTGTACCACTCTGCAATTTTAAATTGGTTTCAGAAGTTAAAAATTCACCCAACTCATCCAAAGTTCAGTGAAATCAATACTGTGAAAATCTGGGCGCTGTCCTTTACCCTGGTCAAAGCTATTTCAAGGCCTTCTTGCTGGAAAAGCTTGTAATGGCGGAGGACCTGCTCTCCCTGTGACCTCCGGCCTGTGCTCCCTCCCTAGGGAGAGGGTTCTAGATCCCACAGCGGAGGTTCAGGCAGCAGCCCCGCCCCGCCCGGTCAGGCTCCCCCCACAGTGGCTGTAACCCCCCAGCTCCCATTCACTTACTCTGGAAGGCGAAGGCCTCGTTGTTGACCAGTGCGTCGAGGCTCCCGTACTCCTTGCGCAGGAAGTCTCGCAGTGCCCGGATGCTCTGCAGGTCAGTGATGTCCAGCTGGTGGAAAAGGGGGCTCGGGCCCTTGGTCTGCAGCTGCTGTGCGGCTGCCCGACCCCGCGCCTCGTCCCGTGCCATGAGCACCAATTTCCCCGGGAACCGCCGACACAGGTCACGCACTATGGCAAAACCAAGGCACTTGTTGGCCCCGGTGACCAGCGCCACTCGGGTGGAGGATGACATGGCCTGTGGGCAGGGCCCTTTGGAGTAGAGCTGACAAGGCTGGAGACCGATGGGGTGGCGCAGCGTGGGACTTGGAGACCTGCCACATTCCAGAAGGCAAAGAACTGTGTCCTGGGATCCAGTGCAGTGATTGCTTGAGAAGGAGGAGGCCCTGCCATCTACCCGCTTAAGGAGGGATCAAATGTTCCAACACCACTCCTGGCTCCACCTCTTTCCTCATGCTGTACCCTGAGCCAAAAGAGAGGACACAGCCCTCTTTTTCTTTAAACTTCTTATTTTATATTGGACGACAGGGCTTCCCTGGTGGCTGGGACAGTAAAGAATCTGCCTGCAATGGGGGGAGACCCAGGTTTGATCCCTGGGTTGGGAGGAGCCCCTGGAGAAATAAATGGCAGCTGACTCTAGTATTCTTGCCTGGGAAATCCCATGGACAGAGGAGCCCAGTGGGCCACAGTGCATGGAAGTGCAGAGAGCTGTGCATGGAACCGCAAAGACCTAGACAGGACTGGGCGACTAGCACTTTCACAGCTGATTGACAACGTTCTGAGTTCTCACCACAGTTTCAGCTGGACAGCCCAGGGCCTCAGCCACACATATACACGTATTGGTTCTCCACAGTCTCCCCTCCTTCCCAGGCTGCCACGTAACACTGAGCAGGTGTCCCTGTGTTAGGGACTAGTATCCTGTTGGATTTTGGTTCAAGGTCATCCAGGAAGGGGGCCGAACCAGGACTCTCTGGTTCCAGATGTTTGTCCTGAAAAATTTTAAATAGAAAAGTGGAACTAATACTCGACACCCTCATGTCCACCAAACTAGCTTCAACTATTATGAATAATGGAGCAGATTCACCATTTAAGAGTTTGCACAAAGGGACATTTATAAAGAATTATTTATTTTTATTATTTGTCATCCATTCCACTTTTCCTCCCCTGGGATCACAGAAGAAGTCAGAAAACTCTTTACAAGATTAGCAGCCCTCTCCCAGTGAGAACTTGATCTGGATATTTTGATTCTGTTTTCTTTTTTCTGCACAGCGATAATTTTGTCAGTGTCTGTTTGGTGAATCTGGGACAGCAATATAAATGGATCCATGGTGTAGCCGTGAATGAGCTCACCATTGCAGAACTTTTTTCTCAGAAATGAACTCTCCGTGAGGCCCCTCGGCATCCGAGGGCAGAAGGGCCAAGTACACGGGGGTCTCTGCTCCTTCTTCTGGGCTTTTGGGGGCTTTGGGTCCTGCCATGTCGGTTCTCACCCACCCTGGGCAGCAGGCATTCAGGAGGATCTTGTCCCCTCCTCTCTGCTCACTCAGTTTCCTGGCGTGGATTCTGGACAGGACTGTGACTCCGATTTTCGACACTCCATATGCGGTATCGGGCCAGCCCTCCTTCCTGTGCACCCCGTTCTTTGTGTCTTCCACAAACTTGTTCATGAGCCCCACCAGCTCCTCCTCCGTGATGGTCTCACTTCGAAACTTCTGCTGCAGTTCAGGGCTGCATTTCTTTAGAGAGTTGACACTGACAAAGCTGGATACATTCACCACTCTGCCTAAAATAGAGCACAAATCAGTACATAGAAAGGCGAGCACGAGAGGATGATACCCAATTGGGGACAGGACTGACCTCTTGAAAGAGGACATTAGGGAAGGAAGGGAATGTATTTTGGGAGGGGGTTCCTCAATGAGTTTTATCTTTTTTATTATTATAAGTAACAACATGTTACTTCTAATGTTTTTAAAAATTAAGCTACATCTAATTATTTTAGAAATTACCAGAATGAACTATTTCACTCAAACTCAATAAAGAAGTCATGACCAGAGGAAGAAGTCTGTGAACCTATTACCCAGCATGACTTGTGAAAAGTATTTTCAAAACTGAACTATTTAGAATCTCTGGAAATGGTCCTGAGTGTGTGCAGCAAATGAAGAAACATTTTTTTCCAGACTATCTCCAATACCTCAGGTGAGAACAGAAAGAATCTATTTCAACCATGACTGCTCCTTCCTTTCCTCCTTTCTGACCGTAGCAATGGAAACTTCACTCTGGGATGGTGCATCTGAGACGCAGGACTCCCTCCCTGCCAAGGGGCTGTGGCATCTTCCCACCATGCGGATGACATCACATTTCTCATCCTATTCCTCAGCTACCTGCTGCAGAGGTTCAGTTCCTGGTAAGTGTACCTAGGAGATTAGGACTTCCTTCTCCAACCCAGTCCTCACTCGTGGGACCAAGGCTCTAACCTTGGGCTGGGCATCTTGAGAATGCCCTGAGACTATCACTGGTCATAGCAAATATCCTTTTTTATCAGCACAAGAGACAACTCTACACATGGACATCACCAAATTTTTGGTCAATACCAAAATCAGAACGATTACATTCTTTGTAACAGTTAGCAAAAACAAGACCTGGAGCTGACTGGGGCTCAGACCATCAGCTCTTCATAGCAAAATTCAGGCTTTCACTAAAGAAAGTGGGGATAAGCATTAGGCAGGTCAGCCACGACTTAAATCCAGTTCCCCATGACTATACAGTGCAGCTAATGAATAGATTCAAGCAATTAGACCTAGTAAACAGAGTGCCTGAAGATCTATGGAGAGAAGTCTCTAATACTATACTGGAGGCAGTGAACAAAACCATCCTAAAGAAAAAGAAATGCAAGAAGGCAAAGTGGTTGTCTGAGGAGGCTTTACAAATAACCGAGGAAAGAAGAGAAGCGAAAAGCAAGGGAGAAAGGGAAAGGTTCACCCAAGTGAATGCAGAGTTCCAGAGAATAGCAAGGAGAGACAAGAAGGCCTTCTTCAGTGAACAATGCAAAGAAATAGAGGAAAACAACAGAAAGGGTAAGACTAGAGATCTCTTCAAGAAAATCAGAAATATCAGGGGAAGATTCCATCCAAAGATGGGTACAATAAAGGACAGAAGTGGTAAAGACTAACAGAAGCTGAAGAAATCAAGAAGAGTTGGAAAGAATATACAGAACTATATGAAAAAGATCTTAAGGACCCGGATAACCACGATGGTGTAGTCTCTCATTCAGAGCCAGACATTCTGGAGTGTGAAGTCAAGTGGGCCCTAGCAAGCACTGCGATCAATAAAGCTAGTGGAGGTGATGAGATTCTGGCAAAACTATTTAAAATCCCGAATATGATGCTATTAAAGTGCCGCACCCAACATGTCAGCACTCTTCGAAAACCCAGCAGTGGCCACAGGACTGGAAAAGGTCAATCCTCATCACAGTTCCCAAGTTGGGGAATACTAAAGAATGTTCAAACCACTGGACAATTATGCTCATCTCCCATTAGCTCAAAATCCTCCAAGTGACACTTTAGCATTATGTGAATTGAGAATTTTCAGATGTTCAAGTTGGGTTTAGAAAAGGAAGACAAATCAGAGATCAAATTGGCAACATTCGCTGAATCATAGAGAAAGCAAGGGAATTCCAGAAGAATATCCACCTCTGCTTCACTGGCTACACTAAAGCCTGGGACTGTGTGGGTCATAACAAACTGCGGAAAGCTCTTAAAGAGACAGGAATACCAGACCTTCTTACCTGTCTCCTGAGAACCCTGTATGCGGGTCAAGAAGCAACAGTTAGAACCCTGTCTGGAACATCTGATTGGTTGAGAAAGGAGTATGACAAGGCTATTGTCACCGTGTTTAACTTTTATGCAGAGCACATCATGTGAAATGCCGGGCTGGACGAGTTAACAAGCTGGAAATCAAGATTGTGGGAGAAATATTAACCTCAGATATGCAGATGGTCTCTAATGGTAGCAAGCGAAGTGGAACTAAAGAGCCTCTTGATGAGGGTGAAGGAGGGGAGTGAAAGAGCTGGCGTAACGCTCAGTATTTAAAAAATGAAGATCGTGGCATCTGGTCCCATTAGCTCACGGCAAATAGGAGGGCAAAAGGAGGAAGCAGTGGCAGAGCTCCTCTTCCTGGGCTCTAAGACCACTGCGGATGGTGAAGCCAGCCATGAAATCAGATGAGAGCTGCTTGGGAAGAAAGCTATGACAAACGCAGACAGGCTGTTAAAAAGCAAAGACATCACTTCGGAGAATCAGGGGACACTTAGGAGCTGACTCCTGCGGTCCTAGTGAACCAAGTCTTTGAAGGGGTAGCACCTTCCAGAAGGCGTGGACAGGGAAACAGGTTAGAAGCTGAGTGTAAACTGTAAACACGTGTGCTCAATGTCTAGGCACTCTCTGAATCCTTCTTAAAGTATCTGCTTGTCTTACTTTGTGTGTTTAATGGGGGGTGGTTCCTCTCCTGGCCCCTTACGTCAGGGTAAACATTACAGTAGTTTAAGCTAGAGGAATGAGTTTGTTTTGTCCAGAACACCGAGCACACGGAAGGGCAGTGCTCAGATTAGAGATCTCTATTAGCCACACTCAGGGCTTGAACTTCATTCACACTTGTAGGATTTTTGGGAGGGGCAGTGAGCCTACCGAGAAAGAAAAGGATTCAAGAAGGGCAAGGGGTCCCTTAGGAGGGTTTACAAGTGTTTAGAGACAACAGCTGAGGGCCTGTTTGTAGAGCTAGCATGGGGCAGATGGCTGGGGAGACACTCAGCTGGACGAATTTAGGACCTGGTCATGACAATAAGCAGGCAGGCTTACCTCCCACGTATGGGCAGGGTGCCCTCCAGGTTCCTGGTGCTAGGATGACGGGATTAGTTACCAAGATGTTTTGCGGAAAGGACGAGTCTTTGGAGGGAAGGGGTGAACTGGTGGTGGTGCGGGCTCCACTAGCCTGTGTAAGAGGGGGACAGGGGAAAGAAGGTCTGGGAAGGGCTCCTGAGGGAACTCCCCCTGTGATGGGCACAGAGCAGCTCAAGGGCCTCTTGGAGGAGGAAACCTCTGAGCTAAGATGGGAAAGAGAAGAAAGAGCAAGATGTGCAAAAAGCAGGTGGACAGACAGCACCAAGGACCTGGGCAGTGTGTGGAGGGACCTCAGGGTGCGGGACACCCGGCTGGGTGGAGACACGGTGGAGGCCAGGGAAGCTGAGCAGGAGCGGCAGGGGACCTGTAGATGAGGCCAGAGCCAGGTGGGCCCAGATCTTGCCAGAAGCACTGCAGTCTGGGCTCCAATCAGACTCACCTTGGGGCTTTATTAGAGGCAGGAGCTCTGTGCACACATCTCTGGTGCCGAAGAAGTTTGTTTTCAGAGTCACCTCTGCTTGAATGTGAAATGGTGTGGTGTCAGCAGCTTTCAAGAGAAAAGCAAAGTGGAGTCAAGAAACAGTTCTCGCGGGGTAACATTCCATAAGAAGGCATCGCTCATGAATTTTGTGTACAACTAGTGAAGGTAAAAATCGGTTGAATTTTGTGCACAATACAATCAGTATTGTACCCGTGTGAATTTCCCAGTTTGATAATGAAGCATAGTTATGTAAGAACGCACCACTGGCACGGCGCTGTTCTAAGGGTGCAGACATGGGGCCTCTGTGTATCAGAAAGGGGCTGTGCATCAACCTGGAAAAGGTGCCCAGGATTCTGAGCCAGAGAAACTAAGTTCTCTCCGGCTAGAGAGCAGCCAATTCCTCGCAATTCCTCTAGCCGCACCCCCTTCCCCCTTCCCTTCTCCTTCTCTAGGGAGTCATTCTGGACCCCACAGGCGGGAGAAGCCCCTCTACAGCGATTCCCCGACAGATTTGGTCCATTCTGGACCGAGATGCTCAGAGCGGGTGACCGCCTCTCCTGGAGCACCCAGCCGCTTCTTACTCTTGAAGGCGATGCCCGCGTTGTTGACCAGCACATCGAGGCCCCCGTACTCCTTGCGCAGGAAGTCACGCAGGGCGCGGATGCTCTGCCGGTCGTCGATGTCCAGCTGGTGGAAAAGGGGGCTCAGGCCCTCGGCCTGAAGCTGCTGCACGGCCGCCCGACCCCGCGCCTCGTCCCGCGCCGTGAGCACCACGTCTCCCTGGAACTGCCGGCACAGGGCACGCACGATGGCGAAGCCGATGCCCTTGTTGGCCCCGGTGACCAGCGCTACGCGGGTGGAGGACGACATGGCCGGTGTGCAGGGCGTCGGGGTGGCTTCAGAAGGGAACCGCGGCTCTTGGCCTCTGAGCTAGATGCAGTGCGCGGAGCGATGACCCGCAGGAATCACCCCGGGGCGCCAGGGCTGAGGCACAGGCGCAGATGCAGGCTCCGCCCCTCGGGGCTGGGCTCCCTCTGACCCCCGGCGGTTCAGGGCACTTAGAGCGGGGCTACCTGCCGAGTTTTCAGAACAGTCCTGCTGAAAAGTGCTGCTGGCGATTTGCAGCCTGGAAGCAGAGCATCATTCTGATTGGTCGTGTTCTCTACGTTTAAACAGCCCCATCCTCATGGTTGGAAGCATCACCAACTCAATGGGCATGAGTTTGAATAAACTCCGGGAGTTGGCAATGGACAGGGAGGCCCGACGTGCTGCAGTCCATGGGGTCGCAAAGAGTCGGACATATTGACTGACTGAACTGAACTGAACTGAACTGAGAGTCAAGCAGAAGCCCTGGGATGTCTGTGGGATATTTTTTATAAGACGTGGTGATGGATTGAACCAATCGTTAATCACTGAGTGTTTCTCTAGCCAGGTGCCAGCATCTCGTGAGTCTTAGTCTTCAGGTCACATGTGCTACCTACTGTCCTGTGATGGGGGTTATCACTGGCCTTGCTGGTAATAGTCAACTCTCACATGTAAAGCAGCCGTAGGAAGATACTGATAGGGATGACCAAGTGTGATGGGAGATGGAGGTCAAGTCTCTGCAGGGTGTAATACTAACGGAAAATAAGTAGTTGATGAAGAACTCGGCACAGCTAACCATGAGCCAGTTTCCATGATGTAAATGAGTGAAACACGGAGGTCATTAGGCTGAGCTGGCTCTAATTCCTTGGTGGCCTCTGTAAGCAAAACAAAACGGAAGCCTGAAAATGCCTCAAGGTGACAAAATGGGAACCTAAGGACTGATAGTCACAAAGAGCCACCTGGGCCAGAAGCTGAAGACAGTGCACAGTTTCCTTACTTTGCTTCAGCCTTCTCTCCACGATAGTCTGTTCCTGAGTGCCTGTCAGCCGGGCCACGCTCAGTAATTCTGGTTTGGTGATTTCCCATTCAAAGAGTTCTTTGTCTCAAACTGAAATAATTTTTTTTTTTTTTGGCCTCTTTTTCTCTCTTAACAATACTAAATAGACTGCACAAACAGTTTTATGCTAAATAAAAATCTGAGCGCTGAAGAATTGATGCTTTTGAACTGTGGTGTTGGAGAAGACTCTAGAGAGTCCCTTGTACGGCAAGGAGATCCATCCAGTCCATCCTAAAGGAGATCAGTCCTGAGTGTTCACTGGAAGGACTGATGCCGAAGCTGAAACTCCAATACTTTGGCCACCTGATGCGAAGAGCTGATTCATTTGGAAAGACCCTGATACTGGGAAAGATTGAGGGCAGGAGGTGAAGGGGACGACAGAGGGTGAGATGGTTGGCTGGCATCTCCGACTCAATGAACATGGGTTTGGGTAAACTCTGGGAGGTGGTGATGAACAGGGAGGCCTGGCGAGCTGTGGTCCATGGGGTCTCAAAGAGTCAGACACGACTGAGCGACTGAACTGAACTGAAGGTACAAGTAGCAGTTGATCAAGGCGAGAATCAAGTTAGTATGAACTTGATTCATTCAAGTTCATCAAGGTGGATGAACCTAGAGCCTACTGTAGAGACTGAAGTAAGTCAGAAAGGGAAAGATGAATATTGTGTATTAAGGCAGGTGTATGGAAAGTAGAAAGATGGGACTGATGAGCCTATTTGCAGGGTAGCAGTGGAGATGCAGACGTAGAGAACTCACTTGTGCACACAGTGGGGGAAGGAGAGGATGGGAGGCACTGAGAGAGGATCCCGGAAACACACACATTGCCTCGTGCAAGATACGGAGCCAGGGGGAATCTGCTGTGTGACTCAGGGAGATCAACCCAGTGCTCTGCAACAACCTAGAGGGGTGGATGGGATGGGAGGTGGGAGAGGTTCAGGAGGGAGGGGACGTAGGTATCCCTGTGGCTGACTCATGTTGATGTATGGCAGAAACCAGCACAATACTGCAAAGCAACCATCTTCCGATAAAAATTGAAAACAAATTAGTATCAGTAGAAACACATGAAAATGGAAGTAGTGGCTTTAGAAGCTGGAATATCTGTTGCTCTCAACTACTCCAACCCCACTCTGGCTGCCCCCGATGAGAGATGTTATTTCTGTACTCTTTCTGTATCTGTTAAATAAAATCTAGGCTAAACTTAGATGCTCGATGATCCTTTTGATGTAAGGGAGTCTTAAGGAAGGTGCAGAGGGTGTTCTCTATAAGTAAGGGGCTAAGCTTGGCCAGAGGAAGCTTCAGCCCTATTCCAGGACATCTGGGAGGTAACAGTGAAGCCTGAACGTCCTTGCCTGAGAAGACTGTCCTCAATTACTTGTTTGAGGGTCAGGTTACCTAGTCCATGTTCGTGTGTGAGTATGGTGGCGGCCTTGGCCTAGCTGGTATTAGCTGGACCCCTGGATGGGCTGGAGAGCAGGGCCCGCCATGAGGGCAGTGGGCCATGCCTGCGTGACCACCCCTCACCAAGAACCCTGGACATCAAGGCTGGGTCGAGCCCACTGCTTGGTAATACCCCTTGTGTCTGACACAGGCTGTTTGGGGGAGAAATACGTGGTGCCCCCAGGGTCTGCAGGGAGACGTCAAGTCCCAGCTCCATACTGGGCTTCTTAGACCCTGGGCCATGAGACCTTTAACCACTGCTGAACTGAGTAACTGTCCACCTTTCTAAAACCATGTCCTTTTGAATATAATAGCTGTTTGCCTAGTTCTCGGTCCTTACAGTGAATTATTGAACTTCAGGATAGTCTGGGGACTTCCTGAACCTTAAAGACCGAAGTATGTATACTTGGTTTAGCATCTAGAAACCTGTATTGGTAATACACCATGTCAGTGCCATAGGAAGAAACACTCTGGTGGCCAGAAGCAGAAAAGTCTTCAGGGGTCGAATGAATGTGGTAGTATGAGCACCACAAACCCAAATCAGGTCACTCTGAGAGGGGCACGGGAGAGAGAAGGTCTGGGAGAGACTCCTGAGAGGACACCCCCTGTGATGGGCATGGAGCACGTGAAGGGCCTCTTGGAGGAGACCTTTGAACTAAGATGGGAAAGAGAAGAAAGAGCCAAATGTGCAAAGTGCAGATGGACAGAGAGCACCAACGACTCGGGCAGGGTGTAGAGGGACCAGAGGCCACCGGGCATCCTGCCGAGTGACCACCAGGTGGAAGTCAGTGCAGCTGAGAAGGATGAGACCAGATGCAGGTGGGCTCAGATCTTGCCAGAAACCCTGCAGTTTGGGCTCCATTGGACTCACCTCGGCATTTTATCAGAGGCAAGAGCTCTGTGCACACAGCTTGGGTACCAAGGATGTTTGTTTACATGGTCGCTTCTGCCTGAATTTCAATTGGTGTGGGATCACCAACTTTTAGGATAGAAAAAGAATAGGGCTAATAAACACAAGCCATATGGTAAAAATGCTTACTTGATACAGTATTTTTTCCGTGAACTCTGTTTTCCTCTAGTAATGTTTGGTGTTAGTGAACGGTATTGCACCAATGGGTGTTTTGTGGTTGATACTGCTTTATACTTACATAAGATGGCATCATCAGGGGAGGCTGAGTGAAAGAAGCCCATATGACCTCCTGTGTACCACTCTGCAATTTTAAATTGGTTTCAGAAGTTAAAAATTCACCCAACTCATCCAAAGTTCAGTGAAATCAATACTGTGAAAATCTGGGCGCTGTCCTTTACCCTGGTCAAAGCTGTTTCAAGGCCTTCTTGCTGGAAAAGCTTGTAATGGCGGAGGACCTGCTCTCCCTGTGACCTCCGGCCTGTGCTCCCTCCCTAGGGAGAGGGTTCTAGATCCCACAGCGGAGGTTCAGGCAGCAGCCCCGCCCCGCCCGGTCAGGCTCCCCCCACAGTGGCTGTAACCCCCCAGCTCCCATTCACTTACTCTGGAAGGCGATGGCCTCGTTGTTGACCAGTGCGTCGAGGCTCCCGTACTCCTTGCGCAGGAAGTCTCGCAGTGCCCGGATGCTCTGCAGGTCAGTGATGTCCAGCTGGTGGAAAAGGGGGCTCGGGCCCTTGGTCTGCAGCTGCTGTGCGGCTGCCCGACCCCGCGCCTCGTCCCGTGCCATGAGCACCAATTTCCCCGGGAACCGCCGACACAGGTCACGCACTATGGCAAAACCAAGGCACTTGTTGGCCCCGGTGACCAGCGCCACTCGGGTGGAGGATGACATGGCCTGTGGGCAGGGCCCTTTGGAGTAGAGCTGACAAGGCTGGAGACCGATGGGGTGGCGCAGCGTGGGACTTGGAGACCTGCCACATTCCAGAAGGCAAAGAACTGTGTCCTGGGATCCAGTGCAGTGATTGCTTGAGAAGGAGGAGGCCCTGCCATCTACCCACTTAAGGAGGGATCAAATGTTCCAACACCACTCCTGGCTCCACCTCTTTCCTCATGCTGTACCCTGAGCCAAAAGAGAGGACACAGCCCTCTTTTTCTTTAAACTTTTTATTTTATATTGGACGACAGGGCTTCCCTGGTGGCTGGGACAGTAAAGAATCTGCCTGCAATGGGGGGAGACCCAGGTTTGATCCCTGGGTTGGGAGGAGCCCCTGGAGAAATAAATGGCAGCTGACTCTAGTATTCTTGCCTGGGAAATCCCATGGACAGAGGAGCCCAGTGGGCCACAGTGCATGGAAGTGCAGAGAGCTGTGCATGGAACCGCAAAGACCTAGACAGGACTGGGCGACTAGCACTTTCACAGCTGATTGACAACGTTCTGAGTTCTCACCACAGTTTCAGCTGGACAGCCCAGGGCCTCAGCCACACATATACACGTATTGGTTCTCCACAGTCTCCCCTCCTTCCCAGGCTGCCACGTAACACTGAGCAGGTGTCCCTGTGTTAGGGACTAGTATCCTGTTGGATTTTGGTTCAAGGTCATCCAGGAAGGGGGCCGAACCAGGACTCTCTGGTTCCAGATGTTTGTCCTGAAAAATTTTAAATAGAAAAGTGGAACTCATACTCAACACCCACATGTCCACCAAACTAGCTTCAACTATTATGAATAATGGAGCAGATTCACCATTTAAGAGTTTGCACAAAGGGACATTTATAAAGAATTATTTATTTTTATTATTTGTCATCCATTCCACTTTTCCTCCCCTGGGATCACAGAAGAAGTCAGAAAACTCTTTACAAGATTAGCAGCCCTCTCCCAGTGAGACCTTGATCTGGATATTTTGATTCCTCTTTCTTTTTTCTGCACAGCGATAATTTTGTCAGTGTCTGTTTGGTGAATCGGGGACAGCAATATAAATGGATCCATGGTGTAGCTGTGAATGAGCTCACCATTGCACAACTTTTTTCTCAGAAATGAACTCTCCGTGAGGCCCCTCGGCATCCGAGGGCAGAAGGGCCAAGTACACGGGGGTCTCTGCTCCTTCTTCTGGGCTTTTGGGGGCTTTGGGTCCTGCCATGTCGGTTCTCACCCACCCTGGGCAGCAGGCATTCAGGAGGATCTTGTCCCCTCCTCTCTGCTCACTCAGTTTCCTGGCGTGGATTCTGGACAGGACTGTGACTCCGATTTTCGACACTCCATATGCGGTATCGGGCCAGCCCTCCTTCCTGTGCACCCCGTTCTTTGTGTCTTCCACAAACTTGTTCATGAGCCCCACCAGCTCCTCCTCCGTGATGGTCTCACTTCGAAACTTCTGCTGCAGTTCAGGGCTGCATTTCTTTAGAGAGTTGACACTGACAAAGCTGGATACATTCACCACTCTGCCTAAAATAGAGCACAAATCAGTACATAGAAAGGCGAGCACGAGAAGGATGATACCCAGTTGGGGACAGGACTGACCTCTTGAAAGAGGACATTAGGGAAGGAAGGGAATGTATTTTGGGAGGGGGTTCCTCAATGAGTCTTATCTTTTTTATTATTATAAGTAACAACATGTTACTTCTAATGTTTTTAAAAATTAAGCTACATCTAATTATTTTAGAAATTACCAGAATGAACTATTTCACTCAAACTCAATAAAGAAGTCATGACCAGAGGAAGAAGTCTGTGAACCTATTACCCAGCATGACTTGTGAAAAGTATTTTCAAAACTGAACTATTTAAAATCTCTGGAAATGGTCCTGAGTGTGTGCAGCAAATGACGAAACATTTTTTTCCAGACTATCTCCAATACCTCAGGTGAGAACAGAAAGAATCTATTTCAACCATGACTGCTCCTTCCTTTCCTCCTTTCTGACCGTAGCAATGGAAACTTCACTCTGGGATGGTGCATCTGAGACGCAGGACTCCCTCCCTGCCAAGGGGCTGTGGCATCTTCCCACCATGCGGATGACATCACATTTCTCATCCTGTTCCTCAGCTACCTGCTGCAGAGGTTCAGTTCCTGGTAAGTGTACCTAGGAGATTAGGACTTCCTTCTCCATCCCAGTCCTCACTCGTGGGACCAAGGCTCTAACCTTGGGCTGGGCATCTTGAGAATGCCCTGAGACTATCACTGGTCATAGCAAATATCCTTTTTTATCAGCACAAGAGACAACTCTACACATGGACATCATCAAATTTTTGGTCAATACTAAAATCAGAATGATTACATTCTTTGTAACAGTTAGCAAAAACAAGACCTGGAGCTGACTGGGGCTCAGACCATCAGCTCTTCATAGCAAAATTCAGGCTTTCACTAAAGAAAGTGGGGATAAGCATTAGGCAGGTCAGCCACGACTTAAATCCAGTTCCCCATGACTATACAGTGCAGCTAATGAATAGATTCAAGCAATTATATCTAGTACACAGGGTGCCTGAAGAAGTATGGAGAGAAGTCTCTAATACTATACTGGAGGCAGTGAACAAAACCATCCTAAAGAAAAAGAAATGCAAGAAGGCAAAGTGGTTGTCTGAGGAGGCTTTACAAATAACTGAGGAAAGAAGAGAAGCGAAAAGCAAGGGAGAAAGGGAAAGGTTCACCCAAGTGAATGCAGAGTTCCAGAGAATAGCAAGGAGAGACAAAAAGGCCTTCTTCAGTGAACAATGCAAAGAAATAGAGGAAAACAACAGAAAGGGTAAGACTAGAGATCTCTTCAAGAAAATCAGAAATATCAAAGGAAGATTTCATCCAAAGATGAGTACAATAAAGGACAGAAGTGGTAAAGACTAACAGAAGCTGAAGAAATCAAGAAGAGTTGGAAAGAATATACAGAACTATATGAAAAAGATCTTAAGGACCCGGATAACCACGATGGTGTAGTCTCTCATTCAGAGCCAGACATTCTGGAGTGTGAAGTCAAGTGGGCCCTAGCAAGCACTGCGATCAATAAAGCTAGTGGAGGTGATGAGATTCTGGCAAAACTGTTTAAAATCCCGAATATGATGCTATTAAAGTGCCGCACCCAACATGTCAGCACTCTTCGAAAACCCAGCAGTGGCCACAGGACTGGAAAAGGTCAATCCTCATCACAGTTCCCAAGTTGGGGAATACTAAAGAATGTTCAAACCACTGGACAATTATGCTCATCTCCCATTAGCTCAAAATCCTCCAAGTGACACTTTAGCATTATGTGAATTGAGAATTTTCAGATGTTCAAGTTGGGTTTAGAAAAGGAAGACAAATCAGAGATCAAATTGGCAACATTCGCTGAATCATAGAGAAAGCAAGGGAATTCCAGAAGAATATCCACCTCTGCTTCACTGGCTACACTAAAGCCTGGGACTGTGTGGGTCATAACAAACTGCGGAAAGCTCTTAAAGAGACAGGAATACCAGACCTTCTTACCTGTCTCCTGAGAACCCTGTATGCGGGTCAAGAAGCAACAGTTAGAACCCTGTCTGGAACATCTGATTGGTTGAGAAAGGAGTATGACAAGGCTATTGTCACCGTGTTTAACTTTTATGCAGAGCACATCATGTGAAATGCCGGGCTGGACGAGTTAACAAGCTGGAAATCAAGATTGTGGGAGAAATATTAACCTCAGATATGCAGATGGTCTCTAATGGTAGCAAGCGAAGTGGAACTAAAGAGCCTCTTGATGAGGGTGAAGGAGGAGAGTGAAAGAGCTGGCGTAACGCTCAGTATTTAAAAAATGAAGATCGTGGCATCTGGTCCCATTAGCTCACGGCAAATAGGAGGGCAGAAGGAGGAAGCAGTGGCAGAGCTCCTCTTCCTGGGCTCTAAGACCACTGCGGATGGTGAAGCCAGCCATGAAATCAGATGAGAGCTGCTTGGGAAGAAAGCTATGACAAACGCAGACAGGCTGTTAAAAAGCAAAGACATCACTTCGGAGAATCAGGGGACACTTAGGAGCTGACTCCTGCGGTCCTAGTGAACCAAGTCTTTGAAGGGGTAGCACCTTCCAGAAGGCGTGGACAGGGAAACAGGTTAGAAGCTGAGTGTAAACTGTAAACACGTGTGCTCAATGTCTAGGCACTCTCTGAATCCTTCTTAAAGTATCTGCTTGTCTTACTTTGTGTGTTTAATGGGGGGTGGTTCCTCTCCTGGCCCCTTACGTCAGGGTAAACATTACAGTAGTTTAAGCTAGAGGAATGAGTTTGTTTTGTCCAGAACACCGAGCACACGGAAGGGCAGTGCTCAGATTAGAGATCTCTATTAGCCACACTCAGGGCTTGAACTTCATTCACACTTGTAGGATTTTTGGGAGGGGCAGTGAGCCTACCGAGAAAGAAAAGGATTCAAGAAGGGCAAGGGGTCCCTTAGGAGGGTTTACAAGTGTTTAGAAACAACAGCTGAGGGCCTGTTTGTAGAGCTAGGATGGGGCAGATGGCTGGGGAGAAACTCAGCTGGACGAATTTAGGACCTGGTCATGACAATAAGCAGGCAGGCTTACCTCCCACGTATGGGCAGGGTGCCCTCCAGGTTCCTGGTGCTAGGATGACGGGATTAGTTACCAAGATGTTTTGGGGAAAGGACGAGTCTTTGGAGGGAAGGGGTGAACTGGTGGTGGTGCAGGCTCCACTAGCCTGTGTAAGAGGGGGACAGGGGAAAGAAGGTCTGGGAAGGACTCCTGAGGGAACTCCCCCTGTGATGGGCACAGAGCAGCTCAAGGGCCTCTTGGAGGAGGAAACCTCTGAGCTAAGATGGGAAAGAGAAGAAAGAGCAAGATGTGCAAAAAGCAGGTGGACAGACAGCACCAAGGACCTGGGCAGTGTGTGGAGGGACCTCAGGGTGCAGGACACCCGGCTGGGTGGAGACACGGTGGAGGCCAGGGAAGCTGAGCAGGAGCGGCAGGGGACCTGTAGATGAGGCCAGAGCCAGGTGGGCCCAGATCTTGCCAGAAGCACTGCAGTCTGGGCTCCAATCAGACTCACCTTGGGGCTTTATTAGAGGCAGGAGCTCTGTGCACACATCTCTGGTGCCGAAGAAGTTTGTTTTCAGAGTCACCTCTGCTTGAATGTGAAATGGTGTGGTGTCAGCAGCTTTCAAGAGAAAAGCAAAGTGGAGTCAAGAAACAGTTCTCGCGGGGTAACATTCCATAAGAAGGCATCGCTCATGAATTTTGTGTACAACTAGTGAAGGTAAAAATCGGTTGAATTTTGTGCACAATACAATCAGTATTGTACCCGTGTGAATTTCCCAGTTTGATAATGAAGCATAGTTATGTAAGAACGCACCACTGGCACGGCGCTGTTCTAAGGGTGCAGACATGGGGCCTCTGTGTATCAGAAAGGGGCTGTGCATCAACCTGGAAAAGGTGCCCAGGATTCTGAGCCAGAGAAACTAAGTTCTCTCCGGCTAGAGAGCAGCCATTCCTCGCAATTCCTCTAGCCGCACCCCCTTCCCCCTTCCCTTCTCCTTCTCTAGGGAGTCATTCTGGACCCCACAGGCGGGAGAAGCCCCTCTACAGCGATTCCCCGACAGATTTGGTCCATCTTGGACCGAGATGCTCAGAGCGGGTGACCGCCTCTCCTGGAGCACCCAGCCGCTTCTTACTCTTGAAGGCGATGCCCGCGTTGTTGACCAGCAAATCGAGGCCCCCGTACTCCTTGCGCAGGAAGTCACGCAGGGCGCGGATGCTCTGCCGGTCGTCGATGTCCAGCTGGTGGAAAAGGGGGCTCAGGCCCTCGGCCTGAAGCTGCTGCACAGCCGCCCGACCCCGCGGCTCGTCCCGCGCTGTGAGCACCACGTCTCCCTGGAACTGCCGGCACAGGGCACGCACGATGGCGAAGCCGATGCCCTTGTTGGCCCCGGTGACCAGCGCCACGCGGGTGGAGGACGACATGGCCGGTGTGCAGGGCGTTGAGTTGCCTTCAATAGGGAGCGGCGAGTCCCAGCGTCTGCGCGAGACAGCAGCGCGCGGAGCGATCACTGGCTTGAATCACCCAGGTGCGCCTGGGCTGATCGCGCAGGCGCAGACGCAGGCTCCGCCCCTCGGGCTGGGCTCCCTAGGGACCCCCAGCGGTGCAGCGTGTGTAGAGAGGAGACTTCTGCGGAGTTTTCAGAACAGTCCTCTTGAAAAGTTGCTGCTGGCGACTTGCGGGCTGGAGGCAGAGAATCATTCTTATTGGTCGTGTTCTCTAGGTTAATGTAGAGAACGTTAAACGCTCAGTTTAAAACTCAACCCCATCCTCATGGTTGGATGGCATCACCGACTCATGGGCATGAGTTTGAGTAAACTCCGTGAGTTGGTGATGGACAGGGAGGCCTGGTGTGCAGGAGTCCATGGGGTCACAAACAGTCGGACACAACTCAGCGACTGAACTGAGCTGAACTGATCCTCAGATTTCCTCCTGTTCACCCGTGTTCACGGTTGCACTTGCAGAAATGAATCATATGTACTAACTTTATTGTTCCTGGTGTTTGAAAAATATCACTGTAACTGAAGTCTTGGGAACCCCGAGTTGTGGAATAAGTTGGAAGAAAATGGTAGAGATCAAGTGTTTGTTGGTTTCTCTCCTAAATATGAAAGCAAAGCTACTGGCTTAGCCTTGGCTAATTTTCACCTCTCGTGAGGAGTGTTCACTAAATCACTGTTTATTTGCAGGGTTGTCAGGTTACTTGTTTGCAGTTCCTGAAGTGTACAGGTGCAAAGGGGCGTTGCAGCCCTTTCTCCCACTCAAATAACGCCTTAGGATTCATCTTTTTATTTACATTTTTAAAGTGAGGAAATGGAGACTGAGAAGGTTCATAAATTAGTTCAGTGGTGGGAAATTAATTTTCTTCCTTACCAGTTAGTGCTTAAAACAGAGGATTTATGGGGGTTATAATACCATTTTCATTTCTATGCTGTGTCCTGTCCACTGAAAGAAAAAGCACAAACTAAAAGTTGAGATATTTTTGGATAATATTGTTATGATTGGTTTGTAAATGAGTTCTAATCTAATTGGCCTACAGAAAAATAAAAGCTTACAAAGCAAATAATTCTAAATGCAAGAGAAATTAACCTAAATGAATTTCAGGTTCACATGAACTGGGAATTATTCAGTATTAAATACTTAGTGTTAATGTTTGCTTGTTGATCTAAGTAATATAAGCATGTTAAGAGTTATTAACATTAAGTATAATATTTTCATTGTGCCCAGGTTTAATCTGTCAAATATTGTTATATTGGGCTTGCCTGGTGGCTCAGATGGGAAAGAATCCACCTGCAATGTGAAAGACCTGGGTTCCATCCCTGGGTTGGGAAGATCCCCTGGCGGAGGGCATGACAATCCACTCTAGTATTCTTTCCCGGAGAGTCCTATGGACAGAGGAGCCTGGCAGGCTATGGGGTCACAAAGATTTGGACTAGGTGACTAAGCACGAAAGTTGAGAATTACATTTTATTTGGCTGGCTTACATGGATGTAAGAGTTGGACTATAAAGAAAGCTGAGTGCCAAGGAATTGATGCTTTTGAACTGTGGTGTTGGAGAAGACTCTTGAGAGTCCCTTGGACTGCAAGGAGATCCATCCAGTCCATCCTAAGGGAGATAAGTCCTGGGTGTTCATTGGTAGGACTGATTTTGAAGCTGATATTCCAATACTTTGGCCACCTGATTCGAAGAGCTGACTCATTTGAAAAGACCCTGATACTAGGAAAGATTGAAGGCAGGAGAAGAAGGGGATGACAGAGGATGAGATGGTTGGATGGCATCACCAACTCAATGGACATGGGTTTGGGTGGACTCCGGGCGTTGGTGATGGACAGGGAGGCCTGGTGTCCTGCGGTTTATGGGGTTGCAAAGAGTCAGACACAACTGAGCGACTGAACTGAACTGAGGATTTAAGCCTGGGATATAGCCTCTTCAGATACCTCTGAGGGATTGTTCTGGAGAGGTAAGGGAGGAGCCAGGATATACAGGAGTTTTTGCAAAAATAACCCAAAAAACCCAGGTCCTGGAACAACAATTACTGCTAATTAAATAAAACAAAACATCGCAAATTAATGAATTTAGCAGTTTTCAGTGTATGATAAGTGTTTGGGCTTACTGAAATTATTCCTTTAATGTGCACTTGAACTCTATCTGGGACCAGTATCCTGTTTTTCTCTGCTGTGAATTTCTTTCTGGGTGCACCATTGGGGTGGGCTGCAGTGGCTAATGACTCGATGGCTTCAATATCTTCTGTTTACTGAAATGGTAGGTAATATTCTTTGTCCACACTCTTTTATGGTAGCCAGAAGCTAGTGGCTACTTAAATGTAATTTTAATCAAAATAATACAATTAAAATTCAGTCTGTTAGTTCCACTAACCACATTTCAAGGGCTGAGTCACACGTGTTAGTGCTGGCTGTACCAGACAGTGCAGGTATCGCTTTCCATCACAGCAGAAACTTTCTTTGAACAGCTATGCTTTAGATAGTTTCCAATTATATTACAACTTCAAGGAATTTTTCTAATCAGTTGCAAAAAACAAAATAATCAGGGAAGGACCTCTGCTTTTTGACAAAACTTTATTGAGATGATTGTAGATTCACGAACAGTAGTAACAAATAATGCAGAAATTCCTTATACTTTACCCAGTTTCCTCAATGGTAATGTTTTTACAAAGCTATAGTACAATGTCACAATCACAACATAAAGGAGCCTTTAAACTTTAAAGACCATAGCTTGGTGTTAACCACAGAAGTCCATCCCATGACTGAGGAAGGTTATGATTTTTGAGTGAGATTCAGTTGGTTGTTCTGATTGAGCTTGCATGACTCTAAAGAAAAAATTATATTTATGGCCAGGGTCAGAGCAGGTATTATAACTGACCAAGTGATGGCGTGCCCTCTAGCAATATCAGCTGTGGCCCAAAGAGAACTCTGCTGCTGCTGCTGCTAAGTCACTTCAGTTGTGTCAGACTCTGTACGACCCCATAGATGGCAGCCCACCAGGCTCCCCCGTCCCTGGGATTCTCCAGGCAAGAACACTGGAGTGGGTTGCCATTTCCTTCTCCAGTGCATGAAAGTGAAAAGTAAAAGTGAAGTTGCTCAGCCAGACTTGGAGCGGGGAGATAATCCTCTGTTTTTGCAGTTGTGCATAACCTTTAACAAATTCTGCAATTTTATCTCTACATAAAGGAAAAGTGTTATGCCTTTAAAATTCAAGCCTGGGAGACAGGGCCTTGGGAAAGGGCTATGATGTATATATTTCAGGCTATGGACAAAGTTCTTTCTCTGTTCAACAACACAAAAGTGCAGAGCCAGCATGACTAAGCACAGGCAACAATACAAACAGCCTAAAGGGACACACCCACCATAGAACCAGGTTGTTCTTCTGTTACTGAACTAAGGTTACGGGTTTTGGAGGGTAATATCACAGAGGCCAAGTACCCTTCCTACAGATGGGAAACTTGCAATCAACATGACTTATCACTGTTGTTATTCTTTATTACTCAGCCAATGAAGCGTTGGCCAAGTTTCTCCACTATAAAGTTAATACTACCTTCCCCTCTTTTCCATATTGGGCTCTTTTGGAGGCTAGCTGATATAAAGGGTGGGGTGGGTGCGGCTCAGATCATGAACTTATTGCAAAATTCAGACTTAAACTGAAGAAAGTATGGAAAACTACTAGACCATTCAGGTATGACCTAAATCAAATCCCTTACGATTATACAGTGGAAGTGACAAATAGATTCAAGGGATTAGATCTGATAGACAGAGTGCCTGAAGAACTATGGACAGAGGTTCATGACATTGTACAGGAGGCAGTGATCAAAACCATCCCCAAGAAAAAGAAATGCAAAAAGGCAAAATGGTTGTCTGAGGAGGCCTTATAAATAGCTGAGAAAAGAAGAGAAGCTGAAGGCAAGGGAGAAAAGGAAAGATATACCCATTGAATGCAGAGTTCCAAAGAATAACAAGGAGAGATAAGAAAGCCTTCTTCAGTGATCAATGCAAAGAAATAGATGAAAACAATAGAATGGGAAAGACTAGAGATCTCTTCAAGAAAATTAGAGATACCAAGGGCACATTTCATATAAAGATGGGCACAATACAGGATAGAAATGGTATGGACCTAACAGAAGCAGAAGATATTAAGAAGAGGTGGCAAGAATACATAGAACTATACAAAAAAGATCTTCATGACCCAGATAACCGCGACAGTGTAATCACTCACCTAAAGCCAGACATCCTGGAATGTGAAGTCAAGTGGGCCTTAGGAGGCATCACTATGAACAAAGTTAGTGAGGTAATGGGATTCCTGCTGTGCTATCTCAAATTCTAAAAGATGATTTAAGTTCTGCACTCAATACGTCAGCAAATTTGGAAAACTCAGCAGTGGCCACAGGACTAGAAAAGGCCAGTTTTCATTTCAATCTCAAAGAAGGGCAATACCCAAGAATGTTCAAACTACCGCACAACTGCACTCATCTCACATGCTAGCAGAGTAATGCTCAAAATTCTCCAAGCCAGGCTTCAGCAGTACATGAACCAAGAACTTCCAGATGTTCAAGGTGGATTTAGAAATGGCAGAGGAACCAGAGATCAAATTGCCAACATCTGTTGGATCATAGAAAAAGCAAGAGAATTCCAGAAAAACACATCTGCTTCTGCTTTATTGACTACGTCAAAGCCTTTGACTGTGTGGATCACAACAAACTGGAAAATTCTTCAAGAGATGGGAGTACTGGACCACCTTACCTGGCTCCTAAGAAATCTGTATGCAGGTCGAGAAGCAACAGTTAGAACCCGACATGGAACAACAGACTGGTTCCAAATTGGGAAAGGAGTAGTCAAGGCTGTATACTGTCACCCTGCTTATTTAACTTATATGCAGAGTACATCATGGAAATGCTGGGCTGGATGAAGCAGAAGCTGGAATCAAGATTGCCAAGAGAAATATCAATAACCTCAGATATGCAGATGACACCACCCTTGTGGCAGAAAGCAAAGAAGAACTGAAGAGCCTCTTGATGAAAGTGAAAGAGGAGAGTGAAAAAGCTGGCTTAAAACTCAACATTTCAAAAACTAAGATCATGGTATCCAGCCCCATAACTTCATTGCAAATAGATGGGGAAACAATGGAAACAGTGACAGACTTTATTTTTTTGGGCTCCAAAATCACTGGAGATGGTTGACTGCAGCCATGAAACTAAAAGATGCTTGCTCCTTGGAAGAAAAGCTACGACCAACCTAGACAGCACAATAAAAAGCAGAGACATTACTTTGCGGACAAAAGTCCCTATAGTCAGTATAAACCAATAGCTAGGGTTTTTCCAGTAGTCATGTATGGATGTGACAGACCACAAAGAAAGTTGAGCACCAAAGAATTGATGCGCTTGAATTGTGGCGTTGGAGAAGGCTCTTGAGAGTCCCTTGGATAGCCAGGAGATCCAACCAGTCCATCCTAAAGGAAATCAGTTGTGAATATTCATTGGAAGGACAGATGCTGAAGCTGAAACTCCAATACTTTGGCTACCTGATGCAAAGAACTGACTCACTGGAAAAGACCCTGATTCTGGCAAAGATTGAAGGCAGGAGGAGAAGGGGCCGGCAGAGGATGAGATGTTTGGATGGCATCACGGACTCCATGGACATGAGTTTGAGCAAATTCTGGGAGTTGGTGTTGGACAGGGAGGCCTGGCATGCTGCAGTCCATGGGGTTGCAAAAAGTCACACACTACTGAGTGACTGGACTGAATAGTGGGTAGGGCAGCAATTGAACTCCGTCTTCTGTAGGGAGAAGTTACGCTGTTCCTGGGACAGCCAACTGGGCCAGATGACCTGAAGTGCCCTTAGGCTGAAGAGGAACGCGACAGGGCACTGTGGCCCACGGATAGGCTGAGGGTCGAAGCAAAATCAGCCCGGAAATGGGGGCTAGCCTGGCCTTGCAAGGCCCCGGCCCCGCCCAGCAAGGCGGAAGTGGGTGGGCCACGGAGAGGGTCGGGCGGCCGCCCTGGCAGACGCGCACTTGGCTGCTCCTCCCTTGGAACTACGGAAGCAAAGAAGCTCCAGGTCGGCTTTCAGAGCGTAGACTCCTGGTCCACGGGCCACAGGGTTTTCTTACTCCTGGACCTGCAGTCCAGGCACGGACTACCCTAGCTAGGTCTGTCAGCCGTGCCATCCCCTTCCACCCCTCCCCCCGGAAGAATGCGCATGTGCAAGCCGGTAGGCGGAGGCCCGCGGCGCCGAGAGCTCAGCCTGGCGACCACGGACTTGGGTCAATGGGGCCTAGAGGCGGGCCTGGCGGCGCTCGGCTGTTCCCCCTGCTGCTGCGGCCCGCTTCTGTAACTCGCGAGCAACTGGCGTGCTGTTCCGGCTGTTCACGCGTTTCGGGCCCTCCCACCGCCATCTTGGAGCTGTATCGAGGTGCCCTGACAAACTTCCGGGGCGGGGCCTCCGGTTGCCGGGGTAGCGGGGCTCGGCTTTCTCCTGGGCTCCCCTTCTATTTTTATATAAAAAGAGAGCTGAATTCAGATCGTCCACCCTCTGCCATGCCGCTGCGCATTACACTTAACGCCCCCCAGTATTTGGGGCTCGTTCTTTTAGCGAAAGTCGACCCGAGAATCCTCGGCCCGAAGGGCCCTAAGTCAGGGCGTTTGTAAGCGGCCGGGGTCTCAGCCCTGTGTCCTCCGGCGGCGGTAGAGCTGTGGGGCGGGGCGGGGTAGGTGCGGAGTGTGTGCCAACGGAGGGGCGGCCTCAAGTCTGGCGTAGGAGAACGGGGGGCGAGGACGGTGCCGCCAGCCTTGGCGGTCACCCCGGCGCCACGTGCACACCTCGCTCCCCGGACCTCGGGTCTTGGGGGTCCGCGCGGAGGCGTCCCTGCCCGCGCGCTGCAGTGGCTCTGGGGCCGCCGAGGGGACGACCCGGGGTGAGCCCTGGGGCCCGACTCCACCTTCTGGTCGATCAAACACTGAACCTTCCGTCGCTGGGAAGGAATAGTACAGTAGTCATGCATTAGAGAAGGCAATGGCACCCCACTCCAGTGTTCTTGCCTGGAGAATCCCAGGGGCGGGGGAGCCTGGTGGGCTGCCGTCTATGGGGTCGCACAGAGTCGGACACGACTGAAGCGAGACTTAGCAGCAGCAGCAGCAGCAGAGCCTGGGGTTCGTGTCTCTTTATTCCTGGGCTGCCTGGTAATTTTTAGTAACTTAAGAAAAACAGTGGTTTGGTTAAAGTGTACGTAGTACTAGTAGCGTTGGTCGCTCAGTCGTGTCCCACCCTTTGCGACCCCATGGACTGTAGCCCACCGGGCTCCACTGTCCATGGGATTCTCCAGGCAAGAGTACCGGAGTGGGTTGGTGTTTCCTTCTCCAGGGGATCTTCTCGACCCAGGGATTGAACCTGGGTTTCTTGCCTTGCAGGCAGATTCTTTACCATCTGGGCTACAGGGAAGTCTTAAAGTGCACATAATATGCACATAAGTAATATTAGGATTATGTCACTTATGTACTCATATATATATATATATATATATACACGTCAGAATAGGAAGTTACAGAAGGAATACTAAAAGCCCCCTCCCCTTGTACGTTTTTGAATATTTTCCTAAAATCCTCCTGTTTTGTAAACAGAAAATGTGCCCAACAGAGACCAATAAGGGGTCTTTGAATTTGTTCTGCAACTTTGTTTTTTCACTTAATATATCTTGTATATTATTCTATCTTCGTAGGTACTTTCAATTAATGGCTTCATAATACTCCATTACCTGTATCATGCCAGTGTGATTCATGGATTTCATTTTTGTATTTCTGAGGAAGTAACATGTAGAAACCGTAGTGGTCACTGTAGATTTTATGATCATCTCTTTGCTTTGTCTGCTCTCTTGGTTCTCATCTTCTCCCTAATCTCCGGCAACCACCTACTTAGTTTATGTTTACTTCAGGATCCTGGTTTTAAGAACAAATTATTACTTCACACTGAAAGAGAATCCTTTTTTTTTTCCTGTACAACTTCCTGGCAAATGGGGGCTTCGTTGCTTGTTTTTTTTTAAGTATAGTTGATTTACAGTGTTGTGTTAATTTCTGCTGTACAGAAAAGTGATTCCATATGTATATTTATATGTATAAACACACATATACATTTGTTTTTATATTCCTTTCCATTATAGTTTATCCAGGATATTGAATATAGTTCCCTGTGCTATACAGTAAGCCTTGTTCATTCATTCTGTATATAATTGTTTGCATCTCAATGCAGTCCATCCCTCCTTGCCTCCCTCTCCAGGCAACCGCAGGTCTATTCTCTCTGTCTGACTCTGTTTCTGTTTCATAGGTAGGTTCATTTATGTCATATTTTAGATCAACATACAAGTGGCATTGTATGGTGTTTGTCTTTCCCTTTCTGGCTCACTTGACTTAGATAACCTCTAGTTCAGTCCATGTTACTGCGAATGGCATTATTCCGTTCTTTTTTTGAATGGGTGGATAGTACTCCATTGTATATATGCACCATATCTGTGGGTGGACATTTAGCTTGTTTCCATGCTTTGGCTATTGTGTATAACACTGATTTGAACATAGGGGTGCATGTATCTTTTTGAATTATAGTTTTGTTCAGATATATACACAGGAATGGGATTGCTGGATCCTATAGCAACTCGGCTTTTAGTTTCTGGAGAAACCTCCCATACTGTTTTCCATAGCGGCTGTACCAACTTATATTCCCACCAACAGTGTAGGAGGGCTCCCTCTTCTCCACACCCTCTCCAGCATTTGTTGTTTGTAGAGTTTTTAATGATGGCCATTCTGACTGGTGTGAGATGGTACCTCATTGTAGTTTTGATTTGCATTTCTCTAATAATTAGTAACGTTGAGCATCTTTTCATGTGCACGGCTACTGTTTATTCAGAGTACAGTTAGGCTGTTGCTTAGTAAACGTTGATTAGCATTGAGATGTGCACACAATTATAAACTCGATAATGAGAATTTCCGTGATTAATCAGCATTTAGTAGGAAGTTGAGATAAAACTGTTTTAGAGGGACCAATATAATGGTAATTCTATTACTGCACAGGGATCATGATTTAGCTCATAGTATAAACAATTTGTATACAAAAACATTTTAGAGAAATGGTTTATTATATATTTATATCCTTACAGGTACAAAGAACAGTGATTGTCATACAACTGGAAAGAAAAGCAAAGAAAATGCTTTTTGTTTTAGTTTGGACAATTAAACAAAAACTGCATTTTTAGTATGAAGAGCGGAGGAGGAAGAACAAGCCGGATCAGAAGACGAAAACTCTTCAGAAGTTCTGGATCAAGAGGAGGTACAGTTTTGATTCTTTTGGTGCCAGTGATGAAAAAAGGAATCCTTTGCTGGTTGATATTAACAGATACACAGACCTTTTCTCAAAGGCACATAAGCAGTGTTCATGGAGAATACTTGGAATACTGGGATGGGTAGCTGTTCCCTTCTCCAGGGGCTCTTCCCAACCTGGGTCTTCTGCCCTGCAGACAGGTTGTTTACCATTTGAGCCTCCAGGGAAGCCCTCTTAGAGAATCCTGCTTTGTAATAGTGCCATTTTATTCTTTTAAACCCTTATGGGATTACAAATGTATTGCTTCAGCTTTGTCTTCTCTGGGGATGACTCCCAGGTTTCTGCTTCTCGGCCTGACCTCTCACTACCTATAGGTTATCAGAGTTTGGACATAAGTTTATCATTTCAAGTTCAGTGTCACCCAGGCTGAGCGAGATACTGTATGTGAAGGCCCTTGGCCCACTGGAGAGGACTGCGTAAGTGCACTTGTTGTTTTTGATGAAAGTTAGCAAAATGTCTCCCCGCTGACCCGCAGCTCGTCAGCACCATCAGAGGCTGTCTTTGACTACGTAGCTTTCTCTGCCCTGTAGGCCATGTCCCACTCACTCTCACCTGGTCTTTCTTAGGTTAACTTCTCCCTCTCTGTTGTACCCAGAGGTGACCTCAGCCAGCTGTTCATCACATCGGTTTTTCTTTCCTGTTGGTAGTTCCAGTTGCCACCGTCAGTCTGACTTTCCTAAGGGACTGTTGACTCTGGTTTAGGAGCTTCCAGGATCTTCATTGTCTTTATTTTTATTTTAAAGACCCATTACCCTCTGTCTGTCTTCTTCTTTTTTTTGGTCGCACTGCGCAGCATGTAGGAGCTTAGTTCCCACACTAGAGATGGAACCCACGCCACCTGCAGTGGAAGGTGTGATGTCTTAGCCACTGGACCCCCAGGGAAGTCCAGCCTCATTGTCTGTTGAATGCTGTTCGCCATCAGCTCCCTTTCTAAGTGCCCCGCCCCCCGCCACTCCCTGTGCTAAAAGTGTGTTCTCTACCAACCTCCCCCACATCTGCCATTCCTCATAGTCTTTCTCCAGCCAAACCCACTTTCTTCCCTTCTCCCAGCTTGTTGCGTTTCTCTCTAACCTTTGAGACCGAGTCGAGGTCTTACGTTTTCGGTAATGCCATTTCCAGTTCTCAGTAATGTCGCCCGGTTTCCATGCTTCTTGGGTATTACTCTTCAGGACCTTCTGGTTTTCCAGTTGGTTTTTGGGGAAGTCTTGTTTCCCCAACCTGAACGTTGACTTCTCGAGGGTAAGGAGCGTGTCGACGTCCCCCACAGTGGCTAGCAGCGCTAGGACTGTAGTAGTTGCTTGTTCAGTGCTCTTGCTGTGAACTCTTTAGGTTGTGATAACCTATTTTAGGAGCCTTATATTTTGGATCACATGTTTCTTAAGAAAACACTTTCATTGAGGTATAACTGACCCACAGTGAATGTCACACATTTGATAGAATTTGACATATGTATACACACAGGAGGCCATTACCAAGGTCAAGATGTGAACGGTATTTATCACCCTAAGACGTTTCTCATTTCCCTTGGTAATCCTTTCATCTGGCCCCTCTCTGAACCCTCCTTTCCTCCATCTTCAGACTTTCACTATTGATTTGTGTTTTATGGTTTTATTTAATTATATAGTATGCATTTTTAAAAATCTGTCTTCTTTTACTCAGCATAATTATTTTGAGATAATTCTGTGGTTAACGTGTATCAATAGGTCTTTGTTTTAACATGAATTATAGTCCGTGATTTGTTTATTCCAAATGTTCTAGCAGTATTTATTAAAAAACAAAACAAAACTGTCCTTTCTCCATGGAATTGCCTTTGCATTAAAAAAAAAAAACAAAAACAGTTGTCAGCATATGTGTATGTCTATTTTGGGCTTTCTTTTCTATTCCATTGATTTCTTTTTCTGTCTCTATGATGGTATCACACAATCTTAGTTACTGTCATTTTTAGTGATAAAAAGTTTTGAGGTCAGTATTTCAAAGTGTTTTTGGCTATTCCAGGTCTTTTGTGTTTCCATATGAATTTTAAAGTCATCTTGTCGGTTTGGAGTGATCCAGTTATATAGTGATTTTAGTCACCAGGTTTTCTTTCCTCTTTTGATTAGTGAATGAGAGCTACAAGCCTGAATTTATAGAGCTTAAGAAGTGGCTGAAAGATAGGAGGTTTGAAGATACAACCTTGATACCTGCCCGTTTTCCAGGTAAGATCTGGCATTCATTCACCTGTCTCCTGAGAGACACATGGGCCCAGGTGATGGGAGAACCAGGGTGATTCTCACAGGCGGGCTGTATTCTTTCTGGGAGCACGTCTTCTGTTGTGTGGCAGGCTTCCTGCCTTGTAGGTGCAATATTTATTTACACTTTACCTTATTTGGAAAATGAGTTTTAAGGGGCTTGTGGACAGAAATTCTGAAATGGTGAAATAAAATTAAAAGTTAGAAAAGGGAAATGAGAATAGAAAAATAAGATGAAGGCAGGGATAAGGATAACACCTAAAAGCCATAATTATGACATCTTGTACCTCCAATTGAAGGCGAGAGGAGAAGGGGACGACAGAGGACAAGATAGCTGGATGGCATCACTGACTCAATGGACATGAGTCTGAGTAAACTCTGGGAGTTGGTCAGGACAGGGAGGTCTGGCGTGGTGCAGTCCATGGGTGGCAAAAAGTCGGACACAACTGAGCGACTGAACTGAACTGTACCCCTGTCAGAGGTGGGCTGCCAATTTGACTCCTCTGTCCAGCAGCCCAGTGTACATGGTCAGTTATCTGAATCTTAGTGTTCTGTAAGCACAACTAACTTGTTTACTCATCAGAGCTATAGGTATTTCTAGAATGTAGACGTGAGGGAAGTGTCTTCACTGGGTTTTTGTAGGGAAGATGCTGTGTAACGTGGGGACTTGTGACTCTATCAACCTGCTCGTGGTGGTTTTGTGAGATTTTCAAGCCCATGCAGCTGATGGGATTATCCCCTAGCTCAGGTGCATCCCAGGAGTTTTCTCAGGCCAGCGGGTTCCAGAGAAGCAGCGGGGGTGCTTGTTCCCTGGGTGGGTGGCTCGAGGAGAGGAGACCTGAGGGAAGCCTTAACTGAGGAGGAGCCCCCTCTGTGGCCCTGGAGTCCACAGCCACCTGAACAGGGATGGGTGAATATTCTTTTCTGAAAGTTTAGGTGTTTCCCTGTGGAGGTTGGATTAACATTTACCAAAAATTGAGAAATTTGCCATGAAGTTTGGGTCAGCATGCTCTTCTGGAACATTCTCTCACAGAAGTCGGGGAGCTGGCAGTTATGGGCATGTGCCTGCAGCAGGGCCACCCAGCTCTGTCCACAAGTGGGCTTGCGGTCACCAGCGCGAGGACCGATGTGCTCCTCAAACGGGTTTCGGGTCTGCTGTAGCACAGAGACAGTTGTGAGCTGAGGGCCTTGAAGTTCAGTATCACAGGGCAGGTGCAGACGTTTCGCCTTATAGAATGCTTAAGTCGTGAGCCTCTGAAGGTTCCCCTTGGCCCTTAAAGTGATCCTTCAGGTGCCCATTAGGTAATGTAACTTGGAGCACAGTGACTTCCTTATCCGCCCTCAAGATAAACTGTTTACCTCGTGTGCTCCTGGTCTAGTGAGGGGATGTGTGTGAAGCTGTTCCCTATGTGTTAGTAATACCTGATGACTGTGGGCTAACATACTTGATTTTGAACCATTCTCTGTTAGGATTGCTCCTTTTTTATGATGACGAACCATATTTATTAGCCTCTAACCCAGTGTTTAACTTTTTGTTGCTGTGTGTTGGGGAATGCCTAGTAAAAAAACATACTCTTAGATTTACTGAATGGAGTTTTTTTCCCTTAATGTATTTAAAAACTGTATTTATTTTTGGCTGTGCTGGGTCTCTGTTGCTGCACGTGGGCTTTCTCTGGTTGCACCGATCAGGGCTGGGGGGCTACTTTGTAGCTGCAGGCACAGGCTTCTCGTTGCAGAGCACAGGCTCTCTGTGCGGTGGCTCGCTAGTTGTGGTGCGTGGGCTCAGTTGCTTCAGGGCATGTGGACCTTCCCGGATCAAGGATTGAACCTGTGTCCCCTACATTGGCAGGCGGAGCCTTAAACCACTGGCCACCAGGGAAGTCCCGGATGGAATTCTTAGGGATGATCAAGAGAAAAGCAGTGTCCAGAGTGGACTTGCTGTGCCTGAGGCCTGCACTTACAATTCTGGGGGCAAGGAACCTTCATCAGTATGGGCTGCTGTAACCAATTACCATAGACAGTGGCTTAAACAGCAACTTACTTCAGACAGTTCTGGAGGTTGAGAAGTCTAAAACTGTGGTTTGGGCAGATTCAGTATCTAGTGAGGACTGATTCCTGCTTTGTGAATTGCCATCTTCTCGTGTCCTCACGTGAGGAACTCTCTTCTCTCTTCCTACAAGGGCACGAATTCCATTCATGAGGGCTCCACCCTTATGACCTAGTCACTTATCAGAAGCCCCACCTCCAAACCCATTGCATTGGGGGTTAAGAAATCAACATGAATTTAAGGGGACACAAGCATTCAGTCCACAACACCTTCCCTAAATGTTTTCTATATCTTTAGCTCTTAATCAGTGTAGGATAGCAGAGAAAGTTCATGGGATTCTGTCAAAATGTATGAAATTCTGGGGAATTAGTTTGTGGAGAGTCAAGGCGGGATTCCAAGTTAAAAGCAGGATTCAGTCTTTAGACTTTGATCTAATTTATGCTTTGCGAGCGGACCCTGGTGTTTCCTTTTATCTTTATTTTATTTTTTTCTAATATTTCCTTTTTAACACTAAAAGTACTGTCCAAATCTGGGCCTCTTGGATAGATAGCAGCAGAAATTATAAGGCAGTGAGTAGTCTAATAACATTCTAATGACCACTTCCTACCTTGCCTTAGTAAGTACAAGTTACTGTGATCTGTTTTCTGGTCTATTGACCACTATGTTGTGGACATATAGGTAAAGTACCTTCTGGATTTATTCCATCCACCGAGTTCTGTTCATATATATATTAGAGAGGAATTTCCACTTAAATTAGCACATGGATTTTTTTAAAGGATGAAAGTGAAAGTTGCTCAGTCTTGTCCGGCTCTTTGCGACCCCATGGACTGTGCGGTCCAGAGAATTCTCCAGGCCAGAATACTGGAGTGGGTAGTCATTCCATTCTCCAGGGGATCTTCCCAACCCAGGGATCTAACCGAGCTCTCCCGCATTGCAGGTGGATTCTTTATCGGCTGAGCCACCAGGGACTCCACAGGAAAAAATTCTTCCCATTTAAGGGTTCTTAAAAGTTTTGGCCCACAGGAATGGTTAACTTGACTGTGGGACACACAGAAGAAATTAAGTTCTTAAAATCAGAGCCATGTGTTCGAGCAGACAGTATGCTTCTAGGTAGGAAGGACTACTCATCAGATTAAACTTGCCAGACACCTGATTCCAGACTCGAGTCCAGAATTCTCTTCATGATCCAGAACCTCCCATTAGGCCTACAGGCATTGCCTTTTGCTGTATTACATTCCCTCCTATCTGCGAGTCTGAGCAAACTTCGGGAGACAGTGAAGGACAGGAGGCTGGCGTGCTGCCGTCCGTGGGGTCACAAGGAGTCGGACATGACTTAGTGACTGAACAACCACAGCAGCCAGCTGTCAGAAACTGTGGTTTGAGAAGACGACTAGAGATAGTCCATATAATGATTACAGGTCATATCGTGCCCATCTCTTCGAGAAAAGCTGTCAGCTGACTGGCAGGAGGGGAGCCCTGGGCACGGAGGGTAAACTTACGGATGTCGGTGGTGTTGCCAGAGCCACTGGGGAAGCTAGTGTCATGACTGTGCTCTGGTCAAGGCCTTGGCTCGTGGGAGCAGCTGGTTCTGGATCTACCTCACCGAGCTTGTCCAGTCAAAGCACGGCTCGTGGCTTGTCCTGTCAAGGAGAGCGCGGCTCGTGGCTTGTCCTGTCGAGAGCATAGCTCATGGCTTGTCAGGTCAAGGAGAGCATAGCTCATGGCTTGTCAGGTCAAGGAGAGCATAGCTCATGGCTTGTCAGGTCAAGGAGAGCACGGCTTATGACTTGTCCTGTCAAGGAGAGCACGGCTCGTGGCTTGTCCTGTCAAGGAGAGCGCACAGCCCCAGGCTTTGTGGCACCTGAATGGGCTTTAGTGGTCATTCAGCCAAAGACTGGAGATCATTCCTGCAGAACGCTGGGTCTGGTAACGGGTAGAAGTAACCTGTGGGTCCAGCCTCCGAAGTTGGGTGGGCATCCTGGGGAGTTGGTCCCCTGCCTTGGCCAGGAGACCCCAGGGGAGAGAGTCCAGCTTCAGGTGGCCCGTCCGAGACCCAGCACCTGAGCTGCCTGAAGGCGATAATCTTTAGGTGTCGCGTCTAAGGTGGATTTTGCCCTTCAAGGATCATAAACCCAAAAGGAGGTTGAGACATCGTCCCGAATAGCTTCTTGATCCTCGGTTTCCCCAGGGAGTCAAAGGATGTGAGACACTCTGCTTCAGCTTTGTGTCATTTTGAAGTTCACCCACATCTCTTATGCAGAACGGTATCTCTAAGACCTTGAAGCTGTCATAGGATTTATCTTTTTTCTCTCTTTGCGTTTGTAGGTACAGGAAGAGGACTGATGAGCAAGACGTCCCTGCAGGTGAGAATTTCTCTCTCACCTTGAAACCCAAAGTGGATTTTTCTGCTTGGTTTTGGGGTTCAAGTCAAATGAATTAAAAATATTTTAGACAAAATTTTTTTTTCTTTTCAACTTAATGGATGGGTTTGAATACAGTTCTCTCAGAATTGTTTGCTGTGTGCAAGAAACAAAACCAATGTCACAGAGCGCACGTTTCTTTGGTAGTCAGGTCAACGAGCCTGGGTAGGTGGTCCTGAGCTGGTGTGGTGGTCCGGGCTCCATCAGCTCAGCTCCAGGGTGTAGTACCAGGGTGTAGCTCCAGCGTGTAGCAGGAGGGAGCAGGGGGTGAGGAGGGGTAGGCTTCTGCTCATCCACAAAGTTCCAGCCGCATCTCACCTGTCAGCGCCCAGGGAGGGCGAGAAGGGAAAGCGTGTTGGGGTGCACGACTAGCCGTCTCTGCCACAGTAGGTTTGTAAGTCTGATCATGTTTTAAATATGCTGAGGGTGGGCTGGGGCTGGAGGGGAGCCGCTCAAATCTGAGCCACCGTAGTAGGTAGAACCCAGCAGCCCAGCAGGCAGGAGAGGGGACCTCTCAGCCTGTCCTGGGGTCCCCTTCCGCCAAGCGAGGCCCCTGACCCTCTCGGCTTTGGTCTCCTGGACAGTGAGCAAGTAAATGACATAGCTGCTCTGCAAGGTCTGTTTTAGTTCTTCCGTGCTATTTAAAGGACAGCCAATGCACAGTTTTCTGTAGAACTAGACATGAATTCCTTATTTGTAATTATTTAAATTTTCTGTTTAAAAATTGTTTTATGTTTACACCTTAATTTAGATAAAACCCAGCTGTATCTGTATCTTTAACCTAAAGAATGGTAGCTTTTAATGTTGTAATTTTATTATGCTGTCATAATTTTTTTTTTCATTTTTAATTGTGGTAAAATGCACACAACAGAAAATTTATTATCATCACCATTTTTAAGTGTGCAGTTGAATAGTCTTAAGTACATTCACCATTCACATTGTTGTGCAGTATCTTTCTTTTTGAGGGGAGGTATATGACTATTCTGTAGCAGACTTTGAGGGGGAGAAATATACCTCTGATAAATATAGTGGTGACTCTGGGTAGTTTTTGCTTGGATCAGGAAATGATACTTGGCAGTTACTTTACATGTACTTTCAAATGTGGCTTTTTTGCAAAAACTTTGAAAATTGAGACATATTTTACACATAGTGAAATACACACATTTTAAGTGTCCAGTTTGATAGGGTTTTGATGATGAAGACATTTATCTCAATCAAGATATAGAACCTTGTATTCAGAGGGTTGTTTTTTGTTTGTTTGGTTTTTTGTTGACATGGGATGTCAGAGCAGGAAGGGATTTTAGTGACCGTACCAACTCAGTCTTTTGTGTGTGAAGATAATCGTTCTTTAAATGTTTGTTGTTGTTTTTTTTTTTAATTTTTGGTCTTTGGTCTTTCTTTTTTAATTTTTGAGTCTTTGCTGCTGTGCACGGGCTTTCTCTAGTTGCAGTGAGCAGGGACCACTCTTTGCGTGGTGTGGTGGCTTCAGCCATTGTGGTGCACGAGCTTAGTTGCTCCGTGGCATGGGGGATCCTCCCGGATCAGGGGCCGAACCCATGTCTCCCGCACTGGCAGGCAGATTCTTAACCACTGGACCACAGGGAAAGTCCCAGCTCAGTCTTGATTGACAGATGAGGAGACCAGAAACTGAAATGAGATTTTTGGCCAAGATGTTTAACCCCTACTTAGGTGTCAGTTATGATGAAAGCAGGATCTTTTATCTGGCTTCTTAGTGCTTTATTTCTACTGGTCTGTTCCTTGGTGTCTTAATTTTTCTTTCTGTGTTTCTGTCTCAGTGGGAGAAACTGAAAATTCTACTTTTGCAGGTGATCAAGTGAGATTCTTGTGCTGGGGGGGCCACCCTTGCCCTTTCTTCAGCTACTTGTTACAGATTACATGGCGAATAGGTCATTACTGGGAATGACCAGGCACGTGCATTTCACTGAAAGAAATTTTTGGCGTGGTTTCTGTCTGTCGCCTGTAGGTGGCACTGTTTCCTGGTGTAAGAACATGAAGGAACACTATGACTTGAGTCATAGTGTTTCTGCATTCCTTTCTGATGGAAGGCTGACTGGTGGTGGGTGTCAGTCACACCGTTAACCTCTGACTCTCGTTGGGGTTGTAGTGCCCGGCGTGGGAGCAGTCCTGCCCGTGTCTGCTGACTCGGCCCGGGGAGCCCGTCCACTGGAAGCTCTTTGGTTGTCTATGGTTGGGCTCCGCTGGGTTCTTAGTAGATGACTGTGAAATCAGGGACTTCAGAAGATTCACTCAGGTCCTCCCCCAAGCACGGGTGTTCTAAACTTTACTTTCTTTCTGGTAAGGAGGGACAGACGATTATCTCATTGCCTGAGAGCTGCCTGCTCACCACAGACACCGTGATCAGAAGCTACTTAGGGGCGTACATTGCTAAGTAAGTGACTGCTCACCAGCTCATCTGGCGCGAGTGTTTCTCCTTTCAAGTTTATATCGTCAGCAAGTATGTCAGCTAAGACACAGTCCCTTAGGACCCAGTCCCTTCGTGTGGCTAGTATATGTCAGAAGTGATGTGAAAAGTTGATTCTATGAAGTTGGCTCTTAATTCATGGTAAACTGAATTTTTAAGGTTTTTAATAGGCTGCTTAGGAAGTGGATTTGAATCCTGAGCTGACCTTACCAAAAGATGAGGATTACATGGGAGCATAGACATACACACCATAACTGAGTGGCTTGACTCACAGCACTCCACTCCTCTTCCACTGTTGTAGGTCTTGACAGATGTTATTTACGCTTTTATTTTTACCCTTACTGTACTGCTTGAATTCTCCTTCAGCTATGAAGAGCTGTTGACAATATGAAGGAGCTGGTTAGATTTGGCATAGAAGAGAAGAGGCCAACATAGGAGCTGAAAACTACTTTCTGGCTGATGTTATAGGGGGGGTCTCTCTTTCTTTTGGGTGGGTTTTCGAGGACAGATTGAGGAAGGTCCTCAGCATAAGAGGTTTCTAAATGATAAAGGAAGAAAGATTATGTTGTTTCTCAACCCACGGTAAGCCCCTCTGGCTTACTTTTGTAAGAAGGCTGATGTATTTTCATGAGCCTGAGTAGAGGCAAGGATGCTCTTGGTATTAACATTTTCTGTATCCTTCTGGAGTTTTGAGTAGAATGCATGGTTATATAGGAACCTGAACTTTGAAGGATTAATGAAAACTTTTCTAAGTACACCTATGCCACATGAGCTCTTTTTATTGGTAATAAGCAAAAATACTGCAGTATATAATTTGCAATAGAATGGGGAGTTTAAGACCAAAAACTTGCAAACTGTAACAGGTATATAATGAGCTTATTCATTTTTCTGCCTGGGTTATTACTGCACAGTAGAACTCTCTGCAGTGATAGAAGTATTTCACGTTGAGTTCTCCTGTATGGTAGCCACATATGGCCGACGAGCACTTGGAATGTGGCTCCTATGACTGGGGAATTGAATTTTCAATATTATTTAACTAAAAAGCAAGAATTGGAATAGCTACTGGTGCCCAGTGGGTACTGTGTCGAATGGGGAACGTCTAGGTTCTTTCTATCAATTGCTCCCCATCTCCCCCAATTTATATCCTTACTAAAGTGGAACAAGTGAAATTCTAGCAACAGCTTTAAAACTGGAGAACAGAGTTGAAAGCAAAGAGGTCTTTGCAGAAAGTAATCTCTTGCAAACAAAGCTGGAGCTCAGGTTAGCGAGCCAGTTCTTGTGTCAGCGTGGCCTGTTCATGGCCTCTGTACTGGGGTGTGGTCCCGGGAGGAGCCCTTGAGGAAGGAAGACCCTCTCTTAGATGCATTCGGTGAACATGGAGTGTACTAACCACTTGGCCACAGCCCCTCTGGAAGCAGAACTAAGCCCTCAGGTGTCTGCATCTCTTGGTTATTCCATATTTTGAATGAAAGTACCTCCTCCAATCTGGATTTTTGTTTAAAAGGTGGCATCCTCCTCCATCTCCTCTGCTGGCTCTGTGCACCTTTTTAGTGTCAGAGAAGCATGCTGGGGATCGGTCTCCCTGGAAGCCTTACCTGGAGGTTTTACCAAAGGCCTACACCTGCCCAGTTTGTTTGGAGCCAGAAGTGGTGAATCTTCTTCCCAACCCTTTGAAAACAAAGGCCTGGGAGCAGAAAAGCCACGTGCAGGAGTTCTTTTCTTCTTCTCGAGGCTTTTTCTCCTCCCTGCAACCTCTGTTTTCCGAGGCCGTTGAGACCATCTTTAGCTACGGCGCCCTGCGGTGGGCCTGGTGCGCCGTCAACACCAGGGCTGTGTACGTGAAGCGCCCGCCGCTGCTGTGCCTTTCCCCAGAGCCAGACACCTGCGCACTCGCCCCCTACCTGGATCTGCTGAACCACAGCCCCGACGTCCAGGTGAGACATCCACCAGGGGACCTGGGTTCGGTTTCAATAGGGCCGTGTAGAACCTGCGACTGGAGTAGTGAGCAGAGCCCCAGGGAACAGTGCAGCTGGTCAGCCTCCCTGCCGTCAGGTCTGGTAGGCTTCTGTCTTTCCTCCTGACCCTGTCTCCCCCTCCTGGCATCCTTTTCCTTTGCCCCATTTCCTGACTCTGCTCTCCAGACCCGCAGAGCCTGGTGCCGTGTCCCCTGGAGGGTCTGAACCAGCAGCTCCCCAGGGGGCAGCATCTTTTGTCCTTTCAGATCTGGGACCAAAGCCTCACTTGCTTTCCTGTCTCTTTTCCTTCCACACTTGGTGGCATCGCTCTCAGGGTTTAGCTGTGATCCCTGAGGGTCTTGCTGCTTTCCCCTGGAGCTCTGCAGCCTTGGAGGACAGGGCTTTTACCTTGCACTTGGAGTAACCGCAGTGCGCAGCACAGGGCCTGGCACGGAGGTGGTGTTCAGCCAACAGTTTCTGACTGGATGGGTGTTTGTGGGAAATCGAGAAGGGATCCCACTTTGGGAGTCAGCTAGAGACCTCTTCATCCCCAGGCTTCTGCCCTCTCCTAAAGGAGATGACTATATCCCCAGTGGAGTGAGATCGAGGCAAACCAAAGAGGCTGAAGTTCAGATGTGGCGTTTTTTTCTTCATGTGGATACATTCTGTGCTGAGGACTTGAAAGCTGCATCTTGCTTAAATGAATATAATCAGTTAATCTTTTTGGTTTTCTGCCTTGCTTTAAGAGACATGTTTTGCAATTTGTTTTTTTTTCTAGGTAAAAGCAGCATTTAATGAGGAAACTCGCTGTTACGAAATTAGAACGGCTACACGCTGTGGCAAACACAAGGAGGTTTTCATCTGCTATGGCCCCCACGATAACCACCGCCTGCTCCTGGAGTACGGATTTGTCTGCGTCAGCAATCCTCACGCTTGTGTTTATGTCTCTAAAGGTTGGAACTGACTTTGGTTTCATCACTAAGATAATTGGATTCCCTGCTACCAATCTGGTTCTTTTTTTATAAAAATGACAAAACCTTAAAATGTGTATCAGTTACTTTCTCCTAGGTAGAGCTATCCTAATTCTTACTGACCACGTCATTTCAATGTTGAAGTAAAAGCAGCATAGCTTTGATCCATATTGAGGTTAAGACCTGAGAAAAGTTTTATTGCATTAGGTTGGACAGTAGAATGAAAGCAAAGGAAAACTAGGGAAATAGAGTACCTGTACATGACAAGAAATGGAAATTTTGTCCTGAGACATTGTCACTAAAGATAGAGCAGTGGGGGCACTTGACTGCCATGGCGGTCCAGTGGCTAAGAATTTGCCTTGCAGTGCTGGGGATGCAGGTTCGATCCCTGATTGGGGAACTAAGATCCCACCTGCTGCAGGGCAACTAAGCCTATGCGCCACACCTAAAGACCCCACATGACACAGTGAAGATGGTGTGTGCCGCAAGCAAGACCTCGTGCAGCTCAATAAGTAAAGGAATACTGAAGAAAGAATGGAAGCACTCTAAAAAATAAAGTGCAGGATGAGAGTTCCAAGTAAAAAGGACTTATGAAACACCCATTGTGTGTAATCACACTGCACCAATCACAGGATAAATATGTTACACACAGCCCTTGTTTGAGGGGGTTTAAGGCCGTGATAAAAAAATGGATTCCATTTGTGTTCTTTTGTTACTTATAATCATCATCATATTTTAAAAATACTTTATGTATTAAAGTTGTAAAAATTCCAAATATAGTATTAAAAATAATACATGGAAGGCTGATTTATTCCCCCTTCCCTTCAAGCAGCAGAGAAGCAGTTTTCTAGGCGTTGAAGAAATGGCTGGAGATTTATCGAGTGTATAATTTGAAGTAATTTTAATATAAGTTCTAGTGGAAATAGAAACTTGGTCAAAGTGCTACCACTCCATCCTATAGCTAGAGTAATAATGCCGTTTTTCAAAATGAAATAGAACAGCAGAAACTGGGTCTTGCTGGGTCTCTTAGAAAGCTAGCTTTGAGACTAGCATTGTATTATCAGAATAACTTTTAATATTGATGACCATGCAGTATCGATTTGTTAAATACTTCGAACAAAATTTACACTTTATTTTTGCATGTAAGAAAAGATAAAAAGAAGTTTTATAAAAAAAAGAAAAATCCTTCATTATCCTATTACCTCAAATGCTTTGTTAATTTTCATGTCATCATTTTCAGTTGTTTTATGATTATAATCACTAATATCCAGATAGTTTTGAATTCTGACTTTTAAAAACCTGAAGCCTGGAAACATTTCCTCACGATCGTCTGCAGCCTGTGCTTCAGTGGGTGTGGCTTCCCAATGGTCCTGTCATGTCTTCATTCCCCGATTTTGTGGGTCGATTAGCTTTGTGGGAGCAGGAGCTGAGGTAGTGGATGTTTTGTCTGCTGTCTGGTAATTCTTGTAGCCTTTCAAGGGCTAAGTTGTGACCTCATTGAGTTGGACCAAAAGACTAGATTTTTTTTTTTTTTATGTGAAACAGGTAAAATTGTTTACATGTGTCTAAATTGCTGATGGGATGGAAAGTAAGCTGAGAAGGGTCTCCCTTTTTGCCTGAATTTTATGCTGTACATCGCAGCCTGATTTTTTTTTTTTTTTAAATGCAGATATACTTGTTAAGTATCTGCCATCCACTGCTAAACAGATTAATAAAAAGATTTCCATTTTGGAGGATCATGACTTCATAGAGTAAGTGTTTCTCTTGAAATTTTTCCTTTAGGAAATCTTGATGAAAAATTGAGGGTTTGGGTTTTGAAAGGTGTGAGAGGCCTCCTGGCTCAGATCTGGTGACAGACAGCTATTTATTGAGCTCTTACTGTATATAGTACATTGTGCTTGATGTGTGGTGGGGCACACAAGGAGGGGAAGATACTTGTCAAGAGACTTTTCTGGGGACCTGAGATAGGAACTTGACGTCTTAAATGATTGTATGTTCTGACTGGTGGCCCTGAGTGCTTGTTGCTGACATGCAGTCAGGCAGCGTGGCATTGCTCCTGCAAGCCAGCCTGGCCGTCAGTCACCCAGCAACTGGGTGCATGCTCTTGGGATGGGAGGTGCTGAGGTGATTCCACACCAAATGGGATAAACCGGGTTTGAGACCCTCCCTTCTGCCCCTTGCGGATTTTCTGCTTTAGATAAAACTGAGTTCTCAATACTCCAGCAGCAGAGTGAGGGCCAGCTAGCTGTGATGCCACCATTGGTTTGATCTTCAGGACAACCCAGACTTTTCTTCATCCGTCTCACTGTGGTCTCCTCATCCAACTTCAGCTTCTTACCAGATCAAAAGAGCTTTCTACTTAAGTATTTGCAGACCTATTTTTTTCTTTTGTCTTTGTGACTGAGACTGCGGGCTGCACCATGTTTAATGGCTCCTTTAAAAAAATGTGTGGCCCTTGAGCCATTTGCTGGGGTGTAATTAAGTGTCGCAGTGACAGATTTGTCGTTTTTAAAAATTAATTTTAGGGTTAGGGTTAGTTTGTATGGGAGCGTAGTTGGTCTACACTGTTGAGTTAGTTTCAGGTGTAGGACACAGAGATTCAGTAATCGATACATACACCTGTCCTTTTTCTGCTTTAGGAATCTGACGTTTGGATGGGATGGACCGTCTTGGCGGTTGCTCACAGCTCTTAAGTTGTTATGTCTGGAAGCTGAAGAATTGTAAGTCCCCTGTCTGCTGGTCACCAGCTGCCGCTACAGTTTGGACATAACTGTGGCTTTTGGTTTGGCCGACACTCAAATGCCCCATTTCAGAGGAGAAAGAAATGCCCTTGTATACTGGGGCTGCTTATTCGTGCGGCTTCCCAGGTGGCACTAGTGGTAAAGAGCCCACCTGCCAATGCAGGAGATCCTAAGAGACACTGATTCAATCCCTGGGTCCGCAGGATCCCTTGGAGGAGGGCATGATAACCCACTCCAGTGTTCTTGCCTGGAGAATCCCATGGACCGAGGAGCCTGGTGGGCTACAGTCCATGGGGCCGCGAAGAGTCAGATACGACTGAAGCGACTTAGCACGCACATTCTTTGTGTAACTTGCCCCACGTGGGGGAATGTCTAGCTTTCTATGGTTTCTGGAAGTATCTGGTTTTAGACTCATAATCTGAGTGCATGGTCCTGAGAACTGGCCTCTCCTTAGATATTTCTACCCCCGCAACCCGGGTGACCTGCAGTTCGCTGTTCAGGGTGAACACTTCAGAAAGTGTGCGCACTGACGCTGGTCACAGGAGAGTCTCTGAGTAGGGAGGTTTTTCCCCAGAAGCAGACAGGGCTCCTGAGCACAGTCCCCGCCTGGTTCCGTCTTGAGGGCAGACCCCGACCCCTGCTGAGGAGAGGCCTGGGTCTTTCCAGAGGGCAGGCGGGTAGAGGAGCCCCCGCTGGAGACTCGTGTCCAGGTTGGGACCTCAGCACTCCCGGACAGGCTGCTCGTCCTCCCCTTAGCGTGGCAAGCGTAGTCAGAGGAACGCGCTGCGCGCCCTGGAGCCCCTTGCCAGGGAGTCGGGGAGGAGTAATGCCCGCTACTCAGAGGAGCTCAGCTGAGAGAAACCGGAGCGGGTACATCCTGGAGGTGGCGGAACCCGTCCTCGAGCTCTGGCGGGGACTCGGTGCTTCAGCGCCGAGACCTAGTCCCCAGCTCGGCAGCAGGCGCTCCTTCCGTCACGCCTGCGACATTCCTGTTCGCGACGTTGCCTACGTTTCAGTAGGGACTCTGGGAGAAAAAAAAACTCCCTCCCGGGTCTCCACGCCAGAAACCGTGCGTTTCTTCTTAGCAGACGCTGAATTCTGTATCTGACACACTTCCTTCGTCTTGTTGCTTGCTAGAAAACTCAGGCAACTTAATCTGTGGTCCGTCCAAGTGTGCCGGATTTTAAGGCATGCGAGTCATCACGGACTCATCCCTGACTCGCCATCTCATCTTTCCTCCCCTTGTCTTTCCTTTGTCTTGTTTTGCCCATCCATTTGTCTTCCGTTTCATTTTATCTCATGTGTACCCACCACGTAAGTTTCTTTGCATCTTCCTTGGAAAAAGATACGATTGCTTTTTCAAGACATGTTAACCTCGGATTAAAAAAAGCAACTGGGTGTTTCCCAGGGCTCCTGCCGAGGCCTCTTTGCTTCCCTTGGAGTTATTATTATTTTTTTTAATCGAAAACTTTTTATTTATTTAATTATCGGCTGTTCTGGGTCTTCGTTGCTGCAGGAGGGCCTTCCCTAGTTGAGGAGAGCAGGGGTTGCTCTGTCGAGTTGCGGTGCATGGACTTCGCGTTGGGGTGGCTTGTCTTGTTGCAGAGCACGGGTTCTAGGGCCCTTGGATTTGTATAGTTGCGGTGCATGGTTTCAGTAGTTGTGACTCGGGTGCTAGAGCGTGGGCTCAGTAGTTGTGCTATACAGGCATAGCTGCCTTGAGGCATGTGGGATCTTCCCAGCCCTGGGATCGAACCTGTGTCCCCTGCATTGGCAGGCGGATTCTTAATCCGTGGACCACCAGGGAAGCCCTCCCTTGGAGTTCTTTCTGACTGACTGGAGTGGTGTGGCAGAGGAAGCGTGCATTTGGAATTCTGCCTGACTGGTGTTTGCACGCTTATTTCTGCCTCTCACTAGCTCTGTCACTTATGCTCAGTTCTTCACTGTTCTGTATTCTCAGTTTCTTTGTGTCTAAAAGGTGGGGATGATAATGCTTTCTTTGCTGGGCAGTCGTGAGGGTTAAAACAGATAGCAGTTTTGTAGGAAACACTGCGCCCAGCGCAAAGGAATGTCCTTTCTTCCTTGCTTCCCCTCTCTTCCTCCCCTCCCTCCTTTCCCAAGAACCTGTCTGCTGCTGAGGTTGCCACCGTCGTCTCTAGAGATGTCTGAGACTGCATGCGCGTGTGGCTTGGGGGCTGTGGGGAATTTCTCAGCGACTCCCGTGCCCTGCACTCGGAAGGTGCAGCCCTCGTCTGCTTCTTCCTCCTCGGCCGCGTCCACATCCATGTTCTTCGCATCTGGAACCTGTCCTCCACCCCGCTTCCTTCCTCTTTGTGCTTCTACCCGGCGTGTTGATTTCTACCTGGCCACCTCCTGCTTGGCGTCTTGCCTATCCGGGCACAGCAGCACTGTTCTGCCTGCAGAAAGTTGTCCCCACCAGCCCACAGAGCCCCCTTTCCTACAGACTTTCTTGTATAAAATTGGCATGACCTGCATGGTGAAAAAGACTTTTTTTCCATCTGTAGAGCACTTTACTTTCTGAGACACGTCCTGTGTTGAGTTTGTCATTTTTTTTTTGTTTGTTTGTTTAAAGGAGACGTTGTGATTTGAAGAAAATGAAACCCGCCGCCTTTGCTCCTTAGTCTGTGGTCCTCTGGCTGTGGGCTCGCCTTTTCGTCCATCCTCTGTTCCCTCCCTGTGGCCGGTGGCCGTGGCTCCGATTGCTTGTGAGCCAAAGGACTGTGATGCTAGAAAACTCAGCCCCCTGCTTCTGATCCCCAGGGTTCCTTCCTTCTTGTCTACTGTGTCTGCTTCAGCACAGGACCTGCACGTTGGCAGGAGGTTTGAGGGAATGCGCTGATGGAATGAGTTTCATTATGTTTTTGGAAAAATAGGACAAGTGTTGAAGTGGAAAAGCCTTTATTTCTGAGAACCTGCTGAAATGATCTTCTTGAACATTTTTGGTTCTAGTACGTGCTGGAAAAAAGTATTTCTTGGGGAAATAATTTCTGATACAAATGAGAAGACAAGTTTGGACGTAGCCCAGAAAATATGCCGTTATTTCATAGAGGAGACTCATGCCGTGCTTCGAAAGGTATGATTCTAGAATATCTCATTCTTAAGTGTTTTGATTGAGAAGTTGTTTTGTACTTGTTGGATAGGAATAGTCCACCTTATTGGGGTGCTGTTAATGCCTTAATAAATAAACACTGACGTAATCTGTGTTTTCGACTATTAACATGTGTTTATACTGTTCAGTGGGCTCCCCAGGTGGTGCTAGTGGTAAAGACCCCACCTGTCGATGCAGGAGATGTAAGAGACAGGGTTCAACCCGTGGGTGGGGAAGATCCCCTGGAGGAGGGCCTGGCAGCCCACTCCCGCATTCTCTCCTGGAGAATCCCATGGACAGAGGAGCCTAGCAGGCTACAGTTCATGGGGTCACAGAGTCGGACATGACTGAGCGACTTAGCACACAGCACACACACACCTTTTAGCAGGTGAATTAGTGCATGAATTCTTTTTCATAGATTTTTAAGGTACTTTTTTCCCCTTTGTGTAGTGAATGTTTTAATTAAACGAGGGTTCAGCTCATTTGAATGAAAACATTACTGGGATTAATAAATGATTTTATTGAACCTTGGTGACATTGTGTTGCATGAAATAAACCAGGACATGAAAAGACAGATACTGTATGATTCGAATTAAATGAGAGGTCTGGTATTCCAGAATTTATGGAGACAGAAAGCAGACTAGAGGTTCCCAGGGATTTGGGGAGGAAGAGGTGGGGAGTTAACGTTTGATGGGTGCGGTTTCTGTTTGGGAAGATGAAAAAGTCTTGGAGATGGATGGTGGCTGTGATTTCACACACTGTGAATGTACTTAGTGCCACTGAATTGTACGTTTAAAACTGGTCAGAGTCTTAAATCTTAGGTGTATTTTACTACACTAAAAAAAACCATTTAAAAATAACTTCCAGGTTTCTCGCATGAAGGATGAAAAAGTGGCTTTGATGAACCAATTGACTTTGGTAGAAACACTGCGGACGGAAGAGTTGAAGATTCTCCAGGCCTCTGCCAAGGCCCTGACCACCTTGCAAACAGCTTTTACGTAACACACTTCACCAAGTGCGTAAGGTCACCTCCTCTGGTGCGTGTGGCTTCTTGAAACATTTTTAAACTCAGGTTTATTTTATATGGACTCATTGAGAGTCAACGAAGAGTTATCTGTTCAGTCCCATCCCTATGCTTCTGTCTGTCGGTGGGGGGAAGTGGTGGCTGCTTGGGGATGTGGAGGCGCTCTGCAGGGGCCGAGTGGTTCTGAGGGGCCCTGGAGCTGTCGGTGAGGGGGACGTGCCGTCCGTCCCAGCAGCCCTTCTGATGCCCTTGGGGTAACTCACAGTCAGTCCTAGAGGAAGATGTCTGAGCAAAGTGCGACCTGGAATGGAGAGGGGAGGCTGGGATGGAGCCAGGGTTGGCCCGGGACTCCATGTGTGGTAACAAGAGGCTGTGCTTCTTTATGCTCAGAGCCCCCCACCACCCCCTCACCATTCAGGCTTTTGAAGTGGGGTTGTGGGGGACGCACAGCCGTCCCGGGTCTCGGCCGCCCTGAGCTGGAGTGACTCACTTTGAATTTTTCACCCTTGATTGCACATCTGAAAATGAGGTTGTTGGACTGGGATGGGGAGGGGGGTTTCCCTGTGCTCCCACCCAGCAGCAGGGTGGAGGAGCTGGCACGGAGTGCTCCTCATCCCCTCCCCTCCCCCTCTCCTCTCCCCACTCTCCAGTCTTCCTTCTGTTTACAGTTTTTTTTCCAGAATGTGTTTGAATCTCTGCTCAGCCGGTGTCCTCCCTTTACCATTCTTTGTGTGTCAGCTCCTCCATCCGACTCTGCGACCCCATGGACTGCTGCCCACCAGGCTCCTCTGTCCATGGGATTCTCCAGGCAAGAATACTGGAATGGGTGGCCATTCCCTTCTCCAGGGGATCTTCCTGACCCAGGGGTTGAGCCCGGGTCTCCTACAACACAGGCAGATTCTTTACCGTTTGAGCCACCAGGGAGGCCAGTTGTTTGTGGTGGGGTTTTGACTCCTTTCTTCTGCTGCTTTTCTTCATTTTAATGGGGGTGTTGTGAGGAATCAGAGGTCAAGTTTTGTGCTTGGGGCTCACCCCGCACAGCTCTTTTAGCTCTGCTCCCGGGATCTTCCCTCTGCAGCTCTCGCTGGGGTCCCAGCCCCACCCAGCACAGCCCAGCCTCAGTGGGGCCCTCTGCTTGGTTCTGGGACTCTGTGTAGGGAGACTGACATAGGGCAAAATGGGCATGCTTTAGCCTTAATCCTTACCAAACAGTATTTCTTAGCCTTTTTAGGACTGGGGTGGGAAGGGGACGTATCCCCTCCTCAGGCCTCGGCAGTCTTTGGTCTCAGGGAGCCCTGTATAAGTCAGAGGAGGGGGTACTTTCAGAGAAGCTGGGGCCCTGAGGTTGAGGAGGGATGCTACCCACCCCTGCCACCACTGTGCCGGGCACCTTGGGAGTCAGAGTTAGAAGTAAAACATCTTCACTGTTGTATCGTGAACCCCTTTTCCTGTTCATAGATGTAGTTGGTGTTGAGTTTGTTTTTCACTGGCTGCAGCGTGTTTCAGGATACGCTCTACCATGCATTTGCCAGCTTTTTCTGTAAAATTGTAAACATATCTGTAAAATAGTAAATAATGAAGCTTTCGGGGCATTTGTCCAAGCTGTAGGACACAGCAGTCATGGGCGGTGTGCAGACATAAACGCGTGGTGTGTCCTGGTGAAGCTTGAGTCACCGCTCAGGCCGTGGGCCCCGTGCCCTGACCCTGACTGCACCATCGTTTATTTTCCTGTTCCATCTCTGTGGACATTTAGGACCTAAATATATTAATTCTTGGGCTTCCCAAGTGGGAAAAGAACCTGCCTGCCAATGCAGGAGACATAAGAGATGTGGGTTTTATCCCTGAATTGGGAAGATCCCCCTGGAGACGGGAATGGCAACCCACGCCAGTAGACTTGCCTGGCAAATCCCGTGGACAGAGGAGCCTGGTGGGCTGCAGTCCATGGGGTCGCAAAGAGTTGGACCCGACTGAGTGAGTGAGCGCACACATATTAATTCCTGCTTGTAGATGCTTTACGCCTTTTGAAACTAAAGCCTCCCCTTGACAAGAAAAACTTGATAGACCCATGTGGTAATTGTGTGCTTTCGTTGTCCACAATTAGAAAAAATGGACAGTGACAAGGAACAACCACTCAGACATTTGCAAATGAGAACTGTTTCATCATCTGCAACAGATCTACCCTGTTTGAAAAGAAAACAGTAGTCTAATAGGAACCTACTGCAGACACAGGGACCTCTCCTCAATCCTCTGTACTATTACGGGAAAAGAATCTTAAAAAAAAGGATGTGTATATGTATGCATGTCTGCATATCACTGGTTTGCTTTGCTGTACAGCAGGAACCAACATGATGTTGTAAACCAACTATACTCCAATAAAAATTAATTGGAAAAAACCCCAGTATTATAAGACTCTCAGTTTGCAGATGATGCGTGTCGTGTAAATGTATTCTGACTCCTTGCGAGACTCGCGTGGCTCCTGGTGGACAGTGTGGCCCATGGGGTGGGTCACAGGCAGGCCACGTACCGCCTGCCTGGGCTCGTCCGTGCTGGTCTCCATGAGGGCCGCAGCGGGTCTGCCCCCGCGGGGCAGCGCTGTGTCCCCTACCAGCGGTGCTGTCTGGGCCCTTCTCTCACTCACCACCCCTCCCCTGTCGCCATTTTCCTCCTTCCCCCTTTTTTGTGTTATCTTTCCTAGACCTTGGGCCGGCCTGAGGTTCCTGACACATCTGCCCTTGTTGGTGTCTGGTTCCAGAGTTTGTGGCTGGTAAAGCTCCAGCTGCTGACTGGCCCGAGGGGATAGGTGCCAAGAGGTTAAGGATGGTTCGAGGCGTTGCTCGAATCTTTCAAGCTAGATGTAGAGGAGGCTCGCCTTAGACTAGGGCACTTTAAGTGCTGCTGCCTGAAGGTGGAGACTGGGGATGACCTTTCAGGAAACCAGGGCTGTGATTCCGTGAAGACGGCTTTCATCGAAGCACCTGGACACCCCCTCGAAGGAGCCGTTGGCACAGAAGTGAGGGGTTTACTTTAGCCCCTCGGTTAGTAAACAGCAGCTACATTCTCTGATAGATTAGTGTGGGGCAGTAAGCATTGTCCCGAGGAGGAAGTATAGCAAAAGCTGTTCTGGTTTATCAGCTGACGTTTGAATGTGGAGCTTTGTCAGGAATGCCACCGTGTGAGTTTACTGGAAAAGAGCTTAGCTTTGCAGGTCCAGGAGGTCACGTGTGAGTTACAGGGAACAAGATTTGGAGGAAGGCCTGATGCACTTCTCTACATCCCTGCCAGTGTAGCACGCACAGCTGTGTCGTCGCAGCACAGGCAGCAAAGCAGGGCGCCACACACCAGTGTGACCTACAGTAATGTCATACTAGACACCGCAGTGCAGTGTTCCCCCCCCACACACACACAGCAGTGTGACGGCACCGCAGACAACGATGCAGTGTGCCGCGCACACGGGCGCCGTACCCAGGCAGCAGGGCAGCGCGCCCTGTGCCGCAGTGCCATCTGCCCTCTCCAGGACTGTTGCCTCTCACCCTGCAGAGGACATTTCTGTCTTCTATCATTCTGTTGTAACCTTTCCTTGAGGAGTTGGTTTCTTGTTTAATTTCCTCCTGTTCCAAGTAGTTTTAACACTAGGCTATGACTAAATTAAAAATAAAACCGCTCACAAAAATAGAGTACGGTTTAATAAAGATGTAAGTGCACCGCTTCACACCCTCTAGCACAGCAGTGTTAAGGGTGGGTAGCAACAGGTGTGGAGGATGTGGAGAAGCCGGGACCTCGTACGCTGCTGGTGGAAAGGAAAGGGGTGCAGCCGCTTTGGAGAACAATTTGGCAGTGTCTCAGAACGTTAATAAGCATATACGTTATTTTATGACCCAACACTTCCCCTTTTAGGTACATACCCAAGAGAATTGGAAACGTATGTCTATGTCAAAGCATGAGCATGAATGTTTGTAGCAGCCCCCAACCCAGATGTCCGTCAGCGGATGAATGGATAAACAAGTGCGGTCTACCAGTGTTACTCACCAGGGAAGGGTGAGCCCCGACACACAGGCCGCATGGATGGACCTTAACAACATCATGCTGAGCACAAGAATCCAGCCGCACATCCCCAGACGTGGGGCACTTCCCTGGTTGCTCAGTCTGTAAAGAATCTGCCTTCCATGCAGAAGACCCAGGTTCGAATCCTGGGTCGGGAAGATGCCCTGGAGAAGAGAATGGCAACCCACTCCAGTCTTCTTGCCTGGAAAATCCCATGGACGGAGGAGCCTGGAGGGCTACGGTCCATGGGGTCGCAAGAGTTTGACGCAACTTAGTGACTAAACCACCCCCTAGAGGTGGGAGGTAGACTAGTGGTTGAAGGCGGGGCAGAGTCCTGGAGGGATTGGAGGGCGATAGCTAAAGAGTGCGGGGCTCCTTTTTGGGGTGATGAAAATATTCTAAAATTGATTGTGGTGATCACTGCACAACTAAATATACTAAACCCCCTTGAATTATACAGTTTAAAGGGGTGGATTGTATGGCATGTAAGCTATATTTCAATAAAACTACTTTTAAAAATGTAGGGTTAGGGACTTCCCTGGCGGTCCACTGGTTAAGTGTCCACCTGCCAATGCAGGGGGCACACTTTGGATCCTTGGTCTGGGAGGGTCCCACATGCCAGGGGATGACTAAGAAGGTGCACCAGAGTGACTGAGGCCTGCTCTGCAACGGGAGAAGCCACTGCAATCGAGAAGCCCAAGCATCACACCTGGAGCTGTGGGCAGCCCGTGGGCAGCAATGAAGACCCAGCACAGTCAAAAAATGAAAAAATACAGGGTTAGTACTTATCGGAAAATTCTGGCCGTCTTTTCATGCCCAGCTAACACTTTTTCACAGGCAGGACTGAGTGCATGCTAAGTTGCTTCAGTCGTATCTGACTCTTTGAGGCCCCATGGGCTGTAGCCTGCCAGGCTCCCCTGTCCATAGCATTTTCCAGGCAAGAATACTGGAGTGGGTTGCCGTTTCCTTCTCCAGGGGATCTTCCCGACCCATCTCTCACATCTCCTGCGTTGACAGGCAGGTTCTTTACCACAAGAGCCACCTGGGAAGCCAGGCCTAGAGTCTGTCAACCTGAGGATGATGGTAACGCCCTGGCACTGTTAGACCCTGTGCCCCATGCATGCCATTTATCACCCTCTTTAATCCTTAAAACCATCTGTGAGGTAATACCGTCCTGGTTTTGTAAATCTGGAAGCGGAAGTTCGGAGAGGTCACAGCTGGGGTCACACAGCTAGGAGTCCCTCCACCCCCATCCTCCTAAGGTTCCTGCTGCACGACTGTTGGTGAGACACAGGCCGGCTTCCGTGGGCACCTCCCCTCACCCGATCAGAGCCTCCTGCGAGCCAAGCGCAGCTGGAATGGTCTCCCAGGGACAAATGGTCTCCCTGGACGAATGGTCTCCCTGGGACGAATGGTCTCCCTGGGACGAATGGTCTCCCTGGACGAAGGGTCTCCCTGGGACGAATGGTCTCCCTGGGATGGACACGGAGGGCTGGGTTCTGCGGTTCTGCTGCTGAGCACCTTCCCTCCTGGCATGGACCACCACCTCCCCTTGACAGAGAGCCCTCCATACAAGAAAGCTCAGACCAGAGCCCCTAATTTCACACTGACCCCAACAGGGTGTGTTACGAGTCACATTTTCTAGAAAACCTGGGCCTCCCAGGTGGCTCAGTGGAAAAGAATCCACCTGCCAATGCAGGAAATGGAGGAGATGCGGCTTCCATCCCTGGGTCGGGAGGATCCCCTGGAGGAGGAGGAAACAGCAACCCCGCTCCAGTATTCTTGCCTGGAGAATTCCATGGACAGAGGAGCTTGGCGGGCTATCGTCCATGGGAATCGCAAAGAGTCAGACACGACTGAACGTGGCACGGCTTCGGCTGTAGAAAAGGAAACAGGCTCTGCGGAGAGTAGGATCGTGACAGAGGACAGGTTAGCTGGGGTGATGTGCCCTCCGCCTCAGGCAGGCGGGGCTCATGTTTGTCAGGATGGGTCCCCTGACTCAACGTCAGAAACGTCAGGGGGCAGGAGCCCAGCCCAAACCCACCGAGTCAGTCTCGAGGGGACGGGGGTGCGGTTCCACGAATGTGTATTTGCTGAGCCCCTGGGGGATTTCAGGGGGTGCTGGCTGCAAAGAGGAGGCCTGTGCCCTTAACTCTGAGCCCTGGTCTTCCCAGGGCTTCCTGCAGTTATCATTCTATGGACTCTTGATGTGAAGTGTTGGGCGGTGAAGTGGCTCAGTCGTGTCTGACTCTTTGCGACCCCATGGACTGTAGCCTACCAGGCTCCTCCATCCATGGGATTTTCCAGGCAAGAGTACTGGAGTGGGTTGCCATTGCCTTCTCCAGGGGAATGTTCCTGATCCAGGGATCGAACCCTGGTCTCCCACATTGCAGGCAGACACTCTATCATCTGAGCCATCACGGAAGCCCTGTGTTGGCCAGACCTGACCCTAAATTGGGCCCAGCAGCGTAGTCCCTGTGCACCTCTGTCGGCTCAGGTCAGAGAGGTGCAAATGGCCAGAGTCCTCTGTGCGAAAGTCCTCCTCTGGGTACCATTGGCAACGAAGGCTTTTGGGAACCTTGGAGGTGAAGGTTGCTGGGTCTTCTGTTCTGTTTTCCCCATGGGAGGAGCTTCTAGCCAACAGGGTCCCTGTCGGCTGTGATCAGGTGTGCTGGCAGACCTGGTGTGGACCTGGAGGCCTGGGGCCATTTGCTGAGGCAGAGGCGCTGCTGTCTAAGGTGTGGGTGTGTGTGCAGACCACCTGTGGACCGAAGTCCGGGTCTCGGGGGTCTCTCCACAGTGACTCTGGCGGGGGTGGTAGTGGTGCAGAAGAGGCTGAGGTCCTGAAGTGACAAGGTGCAGCAGTGGCTTGGTCCCCGGCCCCGGGTGCAGGGTGCAGTCGCCACCCAGCCTCCAGATGGTGGATCAAAGCCCCAACTCTGGCTCCAGTTAAGGGGCAGTTGTAGGATGGTGATAGCACCTACCTGGTTCAGTTCAGTTCAGTTTAGTCGCTTGGTCGTGTCTGACACGTGTCTGACTCTTTGCGACCCCGTGGACTGCAGCACACCAGGCCTCCCAGTCCATTACCAACTCTCGGAGTTTACCCAAACTCATGTCCATGATGCCATCCAACCATCTCATCCTCTGTCGTCCCCTTCTCTTCCCACCTTCAATCTTTCCCAGCATCAGGGTCTTTTCAAATGAGTCAGCTCTTTGCATCAGGTAGCCAAAGTATTGGAGTTTCAGCTTCAACATCAGTCCTTTCAGTGAACAACCAGGACTGATTTCCTACAGGATGGACTGGTTGGATCTCCTTGCAGTCCAAGGGACTCTCAAGAGTCTTCTCCATCACCACAGTTCAAAAGCATCAATTCTTCTGCACTCAGCTTTCTTTACAGTCCAACTCTCATATCCATACGTGACTACTGGAAAAACTATAGCCTTGACTAGACGGACCTTTGTTGGCAAAGTGATGTCTCTGCTAAACCATGCCGTGGAGGGCCACCTACCTGGTGGTGGCCCGTTAAAGCCTGGTGGCAGGATCCAGGGAGCAGGGCTCAGGGCGATGACAGTTGGCCTCTGGCAAGGACAGTTCAGAGCTTTGACCTGGGCCCCAGGGGCAGGGCTGGGAGCGTGGACAGTGTGTCTCGGCGGTGATGGCTCAGAGTGTCGATTGGGGGCCTGGGTGTGGGGCCTGGGCGTGGGGCCTGGGGCAGTAGCAGGGCGCGGCTGGGAATGGTCAGGTGTGACCCGGGACCCAGAGGCTGACCTGCATGTGGTGGCGCAAAGCTTGGGCCGAGACTGAGAGCAGGGCTCCGGGCCGCTGTGGCTCCCGTCCTGCGTGTGGTGAGCACTCGAGCTCTTGTCTCGAGCATGGGGTGACACATGAAACACTTCCTGTTCTTGTCCATGTGACCATCCCAGTTTTTGAGCTCTGCAGGGTTTTGCCTGCTTTGTCATTGTACTCCAGAGCTTTCCTGAGCTAGTCGGTTTGCAGTTGTTTACTGTTTTTATGAAGAGATAAACCCTGGGGCCTCCTAGCCCTCCCTCTTGCTGATGTCACCGCCTTCTCACATGTTGAGCTTTCAGTACTAAGAAGGCTGGGGTCCCACTCCAGAGGGTCTGACTGAACTGGCCTGGAGTGTGCCGAGATCCTCGGGGTCCTAAAGCTCCCAGGTGACTCTGACGTCCAGCAAACTTCCTTCTCAGAGTCTCCTGGCTACAGGACCAAACTCGTTTAACTTCTCCCAGCTGGAACATTCTGGATTTTCAAACCTATAACTGCAGTAGTCTGGGAAGGCAGGACAGACAGCGCCAATTGCTATACCGCTGTACAAGTTTATGCTGCCTAAGTATTTTTTAAATATAGTACCAGTCCACGTGGAGTGCAGATGGATCCAAAGCACAAATGTTTCAGCGTTCGGTTCCGCCGTCAGTAGGGTTAAATAGGGTGGTCGGATTAGAACAGGTGCTCAGTACACTTTAGTTCTTTTCACGCGTCTCCTTTAAAAACAAGCTGTACCAGTGAGGGTCCCGAGTGTCGTGGTTGGTGGCTGAAAAATATGAACCGGATCTCTGAGTCCAGGGGACTTTGCGATGACCTTGAGACACTTCTATCTTTGAACACTAGATGGCACACGAGGCCCACCCAACTGAGAATGCTGACTCAGGTCAGGAGGCTACCGTGGAAATCAGGCAACAGTGTTGGTTTGTGTGTGTGTGTGTTTTTCTTTTTCTCAGATGTTAGTAGGATCCAGACAAGGCAAAAAACTGCTCTGTGCGTTGCTTCTGGGATAAAGTCAGACTTCATATTCTCCTGTGGGCCCCTAGATCTCCTTTGGTGAAAAACACAGGCAGATAAACTTTAGTTCAAGGTGAGGGCTGCTAGAGAAGGGACCTGGCCAGGTGTGGCGCCCTCCAAGGTGGGGGTGAGAGGAGGGGCCTGTGATAAGAGGCAGGAACTGCCCGGTCTCTGCCAACAGACAAGCTATAAACAGAGGTTGATATTTGGGACTTGTTTTGAGAAAGAAAGAATCTTTCATGCACCGGCTCACAGGTTTTAATTTCCATCATCACTGGCGGCTGGTAGACAGGTCCTGACATGCAGGCAAACAGAGCAAGGGTCCTTTGAAGGAGTTTAAACTGACCACCCACACAAAGGAAAGGGGGGTTGGTGACTCCTGTGTCTCCTCTTCTGCCAGATGCTTCTCGAATTAGGAATCGGTCCCTTCGGTGGAGAGCTGGAAAGGAGCCATTTCTCCCAGAGCAGGGGAGGGCTGCCCGTCTGCTGTTACAGGCCCACGTTTGATCTGAGGATAGAGCTTCAAAGTGGAATGAAAACAACACCAGGGTGCCCTTGAACTGCTGAGTCTGCAGGTGGCCGACAGGTTCCAGACCCCGCAAGGCCGGGCATGGGATGTGACCCAGCACAGCGTGGCCTAGTGACTGTGCAGTGGGGTGGGGTGTGGCGGGGGAGGGTATGTCTCATTTGAAATGAGCTCTTTGGTTTGCTGGACTTTCCCAGGGCACCCATGACCTGTCCTTTCATCAAGACGAATCCAACTTGCAGACCAGAGGAGCTCCGATCGTCATGGTTTCTGCCTTCTCCTCTTTCCCTTCCACTCCCCTTGCTATTTATACATATCCCAGCCTTGTGCTTCCCAGGTGGTTCTGATGGTAAAGAATTCGCCTGCAATGCAGGAGTCCCGGGTTCAATCCCTGGGTCGGGAAGATCCCCTGGAGAAGGGAATGGCTACCCACTCCGGTATTCTTGCCTGGAGAATCCCCATGGACAGAGGAGCCTGGTGGGCTGCAGTCCATGGGGTCACAAAGAGACGGACAGGACTGAGTGATTAACACACACAGCCTTGTCTTGAGTGGGTGTTTGCTTTCTCTTGGGCATTTCGCCTAGAGCACGCTAGCATGACCTGGTGAGGCCTTTACTGTGGTATTGAAGCTTTCTCCCTTAATTGGAAGAGTGGAGAAAACTATGGATGACTGTGTCTCTGATTGGAGTTTCCTTACCAGAGGTAGCTGGCTATTGGGAAAACCGATACTGCACCCAGTGTTCAGGTTGGGATGACAAGCGCTGGTTTGTGATTGTTGTGGTTCATCCTTCAGGCCAGGGAGCCCCACCGCAGCCCAGCTTGGGAGCCGTGCTTCACATGGACACAGCCATCAGCAGAAATTGTATGGAAGAAGTATTCTGTCCCTTATAGTTAGAAGGCAGCATCTCACATACTAGTAGGAGCCAAATATTGGCAGTGAGCAGCTGTTGGGATCCATCATCTTTTATAGTTTACTTGTTGGCAGGAATCTATGGGGGAGGCTTCTGCCACCAAAAATGTCCCTGAGGAAGCTAAAGAAGCTCTTTCAGTATCTTTTACTGGGGTCGCTTGCCTTAGGACCCTGGTCCTTAAAAGGTGATCTGCAGACCAACAGCATCAAGGAGCTTTTGAGAAATTCAGTCTCAGATCCTGCCCTGGACCTGCTGAGAGTTAGAGAAGCAGTTCCTCAAAGTGTGGCTGGGGACGTCCCTGGGGGTCCAGTGGTTAAGACTCTGGGTTCCCAACACAGGGGACCTGGGTTCGATCCCTGGTCAGGGAACTAGACCCTACATGCCACAACCCAGTACCTGCAGAGCCAAATAAATAAATACATTAAACAAAACAGAACAAAAACAGAAGTGTGGCTGTCTGCAGACTTCAGGCCATTTGGTAGAGAATTCCCAGTCTCCTGGACCAGTCGGCCTGACCATCAGCAGATATTTGGCACAGCTGGGGGATGCCCATCCTTGACATGAGGCTGCCGTTGGAGTCACTCACCTACAGGCAGTGAGGCAGGGCCCAGGGACTCTGCTGGGAGGACCCCGGAGGCCAGATTCTCGGTGATTATCACAGTTTTGCCCCTTTGAGTTTGAGGGATGGAAGTTCTCAAATACCTGTGAAGTGCCAGGGGAGGTGGCCTGATAGAAGCCACCCAGCTCCTCACCCACACCCCTTGCTGGGAGCAGCTGGGCAATCAGCCTCGGAATCCCAGTCTCCCTTTCTTACATTTCTGAGGTTCGTGTTCACAGGGGAAAAATAGATCCCAGTGCAGCAGTGTGCTTCTGAATTCACTGAGCAGCTGTGATGCCTAGGGGCTTTGGAGCTTGGACTAGAAGAGTCTGGGGATTTTTCAGACTGGGCTATGCCATTAACTTAGGAGTTCCAGGGAGTGCATGCTTCCTAGGGGCCAGCACTGCACCAGACGGGTGCCACGTGTGAATGGATTTCGTCCCCACTGGGCACTGTTCTTCCGATACACAGGGAAAGCCCAGCCCAGGGGAGCAGGAGGCGAAGTCCCTTCCGGGTAGCCTTTATACCCATCCAGCTTCTTTCTGGCCATTTCCACGAGCTACTTTCTGATTCCCTTCAGCACTAAGGTCGACTTTCCTTGGGGTCTTGAAGACCAAGGTGATGATGGTCATGGGGGTGGATGTGGTCCTCACGTGTCAGAGGCCACCCATGGGTTCTGGGACGGAAAGACCTCAGAAGTGGAGGAGATTTCAGGAGAGATGGGATGCGGGTAGGACCAGTCAGCTGCCCCCTAAATGCCGGCCTTGGTGCCCTGCAGGTTCTGACATGCTCCACACTCAGATTTGAGACAGGTTGATTTCACAGCATTGTTCTCATCCATTAGCTCATATTGTGCAGAACGGGGATTGCGATTGCGGCAGTGCCTGCCATCCCTTCCTTTGTTTATAGAAGTATTTTCCTTTGTGGGGGGGAAGAAAAGAGCAGACTCCCTTTCAAGGGACTTGAAAACTGAGTTTTGTCTTCTCTTTCTATTACTGTCAAACAAAAGTCACCTTAGAACTCTGGATCACATGGGGCCCGTCCCTGGCAGGAAGCAAGGCCTTCCCCCGTGAATGGATAACTTACAGTAAGTTCTCAACAGACCAAAAAAAATGCCTTTTATCATGCTCTGTTTTTTTTTCCTCCCACTGTTTTATTTCACTTACAGCATCACTCAGGCCCAAATGGTATTTGTCAGAAGTAATTGGCAAACGCTGGAGGCGGTGTTCGAGGCTGCCTGAATGGAAAATCTCAAAGCCCGTTGTCCATGTTGAAAGTACATATTGCATTTGATCTTTTTTAATGATTTCTGCAGACATGATGCGCGTCTGCATTCTTTAGCAATATAACCCTTTATATTTGAGGGAGAAAAAAAAAAGTCCCAGTAGGAAGTAGCCCTTCACAGCTAATTTACAGTGTGCCCAAGAAGTAACCACAACACATGGGAAGTCATTTTAAAAACATGACCATGATTTATTTTTATTAGCCATCTAATAAACTTGAACTGGTTTGTGAGTCCTTAGACGTTGAATTATGACTTCAAGGTTCGCATTTCATGTCTCTTCCTACTAGGATGTTTATTCCTCGGGGTGAAAATATGCCTGAGGATAGTGGTGGCCGTAAGTATGCAGGAATGCCCTCTCTTGAGGGCTCATTGGCGGCTATGTGTTTTTCTGGTACAGGGCGTCTTGTAACCAGCAAATGAGAATCATCTGGTCACATTGGGGCCCAGAGAGCAGAAGCAAACCATCTGAGGGCCCAGAAATGAATGTTCACCAGCTCCCAAACTGTAAGTCTTCACACTGTATTAGACAGGCCCCCTTAGGTACACAGCAGAGTGTAAAGGCCATCGTTTGGAGGCTTTTTAAGGTCGCACATGTGTGCTAAGTTGCTTCAATTGTGTCCGACTCTTTGCGACCCCATGGACTGTAGCCCGCCAGGCTCCTCTGTCCATGGGATTCTCCAGGCAAGAACACTGGAGTGGGTCGCCATGCCCTCCTCCAGGGGATGTTCCTCATCCAGGGATTAAACCCAAACTCTGATGTCTCCTGCATTGGCAGATGGGTTCTTTACTGCTAGCTCCTGGTGGCTCAGATGGTAAAGCATCTGCCTGCAATGCGGGATACCCAGGTTCGATCCCCAGGTTGGGAAGATCCCCTGGAGAAGGAAATGGCAACCCACTCCAGTATTCTTGCCTCGAAAATTCCATGGATGGAGGAGCCTGGTGGGCTACAGTCCATGGGGTTGTAAAGAGTCGGACACGAATGAGTGATTTCACTTCACTTCCACCTTCAGTTCAGTTCAGTTGCTCAGTCGTGTCCGACTCTTTGCGACCCCATGGACTGCAGCATGCCTGGCTTCCCTGTCTGTCACCATCTCCCAGAGCTTGCTCAAACTCATGTCCATCGAGTCAGTGATGCCATCCAATCATCTCATCCTCTGTTGTCCCCTTCTCCTCCTGCCTTCAATCTTTCCCAGCATCCGGGGCTTTTCCAATGAGTCAGTCTTTGCATTAGGTGGCCAAAGTACTGGAGTTTCAGCTTCAGCATCAGTCCTTCCAATGGAAGTCCCAAATTGAGGTATAACTGATAATTAAACATTGTATGCATTTAAGATGTAAACGATGATTGTATGTATATTATGAAAGAATCACCACAAGCAAGCTAATTAACATACCCATGACCGCAGGTAGTTACCATCTTTTTTAAAATAAAATTATTATTATTTTTGGTGGTGAGGACACCTAAGATCCACCCTCTTAGCAAATTTCAAACACATCGTATGGTATTGTCACAGTGTTAGACATTAGATCTCCAGAACTTACCTTGTATCATCACTTTTTTTTTATTGTGGTAAAAACATAACATACAATTTACCATCTTACCCATTTTTAAAATGTATGGGCAGTAGTGTTAACTATATTCACTGTGTCTTGCAACAGATTCCTAGAACCTTTTCATTTTGCAAACCTGAAGCTCTGTACCCACTGAATCATGCCTCCCTTTCCCCTCTCCCCTCTGTCTCTGGAACCAGCATTCTGCTTTTGTTTCTAAAATTTTGATTCCTTTAGATACACCACATAAGTAGAATCATGCAGTGTTTGTCCTTTTGAGTCTGGCTTACTTAGCATCATGTCCTTAAGGTTCCTCCATGTTGTAGTATGTGACAGGATTGCCTTTTCTTTCTTTCTTTCTTTCTTTTTTTAGTTATTTTTGGCTGTGCTGGGTTTTTGTCATGGTGCACAGGCTTCTATAGTTGTGACATGTGGGTTTCTTCTTTAATTATGGTGAATGGGCTCTAGAGCATGCAGGCTCGGTAGTCAGGACATGCAGGCTCTCCAGCTGGGGCATCATTGCCCCACTGCCTGTGGGATGTTAGTTCCTTGACCAGGGATCAAACTCTGCATTGGAAGGGTCCCCCGAATTGGAAGGTGTATTCTTAACCACTCGACCACCAGGGAAGTCTCAGGCTTTCCTTCTTTTTTATGGCTGAATAATATTCCATTGTTTGTATATATATCATATTTTGTTTATCTGTAAATTGGTGGATGAGCACTTGGATGTTTCTACCTCTTGGCTATTGTGAATAATGCTGCTATGAACTTGGATGTGAAAGTATCTGTTTGAATCTCTGCTTTTACTACTTTTGTATATACCCAGGTGTGTGTTAAATAAGTTTTATTGTAACACTGTTGGATCTATTTCTTTACCAATTGTCTGTGGCAGAGTTTATGGTAGTAGAGTTGAATAGTTGTGACAGAGACAGGATGGCTCACAAAGCTGAACATATTTATTATCTGGCCCTTTGCAGAGAAAGCTTGCTGACGCATGCCCTGGATCTAATCAAACGTGTACTTTCTTTGGTGGTTCTGTTGGACGTTCTTCCTCCTGGCCACTGGTTTTGAACAGAGCCTAGTTCCTTACCTGGTGTTTGGTACCCACTTTACTAGGTATTTGGTACCTGGTATTTGGTATCATGCTCCAACTGCAGACAGACTCTTCAGGCCCTAATAATCTGCTCTCCTAACAGCCTGAACTAGCAGTAATGAGGTTCTGTTCTTTCTCTCCCTTAAAACCTACTGATGACCTGTGCTGCATCATCATTTTTTTTTTCTTGCCACAACACGTATGTATTAGTTTCCTGTGACTGCTATAATAAATGACCACAAACTTGGTGGCTGCAAGGAGATCCACCCAGTCCATTCTGAAGGAGATCAGCCCTGGGAGTTCTTTGGAAGGAATGATGCTAAAGCTGAAAGTCCAGTACTTTGGCCACCTCATGCGAAGTGAAGAAGAACTAAAAAGCCTCTTGATGAAAGTGAAAGAGGAGAGTGAAAAAGTTGGCTTAAAGCTCAACATTCAGAAAACGAAGATTATGGCATCCGGTCCCATCACTTCATGGGAAATAGATGGGGAAACAGTGTCAGACTTTATTTTTTGGGGGCTCCAAAATTACTGCAGATGGTGACTGCAGCCATGAAATTAAAAACCCTGATCACTTTAATCAATCCCTAAAATGTTAATCTGTTTAGTTCAGTGCAGTCACTCAGTTGTGTCCGACTCCTTGCAACCCCATGGACCTCAGCACGCCAGGCCTCCCTGTCCATCACCAACTCCCAGAGTTTGTTCAAACTCATGTCCATTGAGTCAGTGATGCCATCCAACCATCTCATCCTCTGTCATCTCCTTCTCCTCCTGCCTTCAATCTTTCCCAGCATCAGGGTCTTTTCCATTGAGTCAGCTCTTCACATCAGGTGGCCAAAGTTTTAGAGCTTCAGCTTCAGCATCAGCCCTTCCAACAAAATTTTGATAAATACTAGCTAATGGATATTTCCCACAATTGTAATGTATCTTAAAAATAACCAGTAATACACAAAAATGAAGTCATTTATCACATATGAGAAACCCTTGCACACAAAAGTGTGAATTCTCATGATTGACGCTGCGACTACCAAGGAGAAACACAGTTTTTTACATCCTCTAATTACAAGAGCGTACTTTTATGGTTTGTTTTCTTTCATTTTGAAATATGACTGTTTTACAGTGTTGTGTCCATTTCTGCTACACAGCAAAGTGAATCGGCTATATGTATACATATATCCCTCCCTCTTGAGCCTCCCTCCTGCCCCTCGAGGTCGTCAAGGAGCCCGGAGCTGAGCTCCCTGTGCTGTGCAGCTGCTCCCCACTCGCTGTCTGTGTTACACACGGGAGTGTATACATGTCCATGCTGCTCTCCCAGTCCGTCTCACCCTTTCCTTCCCACGGTGTCTACATGTCAGTTCTCTATGTCTGCGTCTCTATTCCTGCCCTGCCAATAGGTTCATCTGTACAGGTTTTCTGGACTCCATATATAAAGAGCATAAACTCTATATTTTGAATACAGGAAAAGAAAAAGGCCCATGTCTTACATATTTTTAAAATGGATGTTGAACGTGCAGACCTTTGAGACTTTGGGGAATGTTGTCCAACATTTTACTGAGCAAATTTAACGAAAGAGTGGGTGGAAACGCAATGAATTTAGGATGGAGAGGCTGTGGATTGAATTTCCAGCCAGGCCTGTCGGGGAGTCAGTTCATCTGTATTTCTTATTTTGTCATTTTGCACATCTGACACATTTAGTAAGTGAGATTGATTTGCTCATCTTCAGAAGAGCAGTGAGTCCAGAAACTGTTTCTAAATGACTATGCAGTAAAATGCCATCAATTAGGACTCATAATAGTTTAGATAGAGTGCATCCTTGAGGAGTTTTGTATTCACATCCTGCCCTGAGTTGTGCTGTGTAAGGAAGCACAGCCCCAAAAGAGTTTTGTGTCTTTATTAGAGCTTTTAGAAGAATCTTAAATGGATACAAGAATATACTTCGAGGTGGCTCCTAAGAAAAATCTGTTTCTCTCATTCTTTTGCCCAGAAGAACTGTCTTCCTCAAACATGCTTTCTCTCCGGTCTGAGTCCTTGGGCCACCAGGTCGCTCCCCAGGGTCCTGTCCCTTCGGAGGAGTGCCTTTCTCTGCCTTCTAAGTTGCTTTCACACCTTTCCACTCCTGCTTCCTTCCCCGAGGCCCCTTCCTGGTTTCTCTGTGACCTCTGTCTTGGATTCCGTTCCACTCGTTCTCCTGAAAAACAAACATTTCTCACCCACCACCCCACACGCATACAGAAGCCCCTACTTCTCATTGCCTTAGCAACACTCGTCCTTTCCACCCCCTTCCCCTTATATCTTTTGGGGGAACACTCTTAGGAACTTCAAATTCTCACTGTACTTTTAAAAACTGAGATACAATTCACATGTAAAATTCACCCTTTAAAAATATCCAATTCTGTTGTTTTCAGTATATTCAAAATCTGTACAACTATCAGTGCTGTCTAATCCCAGAAAGTTTTCTTCACCCTCAAAAGAAACACCTGGTCCCTTAGCAGTCACTCCCCACTTCCTCTCCCTTCAGCCCCTTCTAACCTTTAATCTACTCTGTTTCTAGACTTGCCTATTCTGGACATTTCATACAAATGGAATTGTATAGTAGCTGGCCTTCTGTGACTGGCTTCTTTTATTTAGCATAATGTTTTCAAAGGTCATCCATGGTTTGGCATATATCAGTACTTCACTGAGGCTTCCCAGGTGGCTCAGTGGGAAAGAACCCACCTGCCAATGCAGGAGATGCAGGAGATGAGGGTTCAATCCGTGGGTCAGGAAGATCCCCTGGAGGAGGAAATGGCAACTCACTCCAGTATTCTTGTCTGGAAAATTCTATGGACAGAGGAGCCTGGCAGGCTATAGTCCATAGGATTGCAAAGTGTTGCACGCAACTGAGTGACTGAGCACACACACACACAGTACTTCATTAATTTTTATGTGGAAGAATATCCCATTATAGGGATGTGTCATATTTTTGTTTATTTATTCATTCACCAATTGGACATTGTATTATTTTCATTTTGGGCTGTTATGAATATGGCTTCAATGAATATTTCCGTACAACATTTTATGTGAATATATGTTTTTAATTCCCTTGGGTATATATGTAGAGTGGAATTTTGCAGAGCTGCCAAACTGCTTTCAAAAGTGGCTGCATCATTTCAATGTCTACCAGCAATGTATGAGGGTTGCAGTTTCTCTGCATCCTCACCAACACTTATTTTGTCTGTCTTTTCAATTATAGCTATCCCAGTAAAGATGAAATAGTATCTCATTGTGCTTTCTGGTTGCATTTCCTTATGACCATGGAGTTGAGCAAATTTTCATGTTTCTTATTGACCATTGTGTATCTTCTGTGGAGAAATATCTATTCAAGTCATTTGTCCATTTTTATTTTTTTATTTTTTTTTTGAATTTTATTTTATTTTTAAACTTTACATAACTGTATTAGTTTTGCCAAATATCAAAATGAATCTGCCACAGGTATACATGTGTTCCCCATCCTGAACCCTCCTCCCTCCTCCCTCCCCATTCCATCCCTCTGGGTCGTCCCAGTGCACCAGCCCCAAGCATCCAGTATCGTGCATCGAACCTGGACTGGCAATTCGTTTCATACATGATATTTTACATGTTTCAATGCCATTCTCCCAAATCTTCCCACCCTCTCCCTCTCTCACAGAGTCCATAAGACTGTTCTATACATCAGTGTCTCTTTTGCTGTCTTGTACACAGGGTTATCGTTACCATCTTTCTAAATTCCATATATATGCGTTAGTATACTGTATTGGTGTTTTTCTTTCTGGCTTACTTCACTCTGTATAATAGGCTCCAGTTTCATCCACCTCATTAGAACTGATTCAAATGTATTCTTTTTAATGGCTGAATAATACTCCATTGTGTATATGTACCACAGCTTTCTTATCCATTTGTCCATTTTTAAATTGGATTGTTTGTCTTTTTACTGTTGAGCTATAAGTCTTCTCTTTGTATATTCTGTAAACTCAACCCTTAGCAGATATGTGATTTACAAATATCTTCTCCCGTTCTATTTTCACTTTCCTTTGAAGCACAAGGGCTTCCCTTGTGGCTCAGCGGGTAAAGAATCTGCCTGCAGTGCAGGAGACCTGGGTTCAATCCCTGGGTTGGAAAGATCCCCTGGTGAAGGGAAAGGCTACCCACTCCAGTATCCTGGCCTAGAGAATTTCATGGACTGTATAGTCCATGGGGTCGCAAAGAGTCGGACACGACTGAGCGCTTTCACTTGAAGCACAAAAGTTTTTGATTTTGATGAAGTTCAATCAACTTTTTTCTTTAGTTGCTTGTGTTTTTGATGCCATATCCTAGAAACCAGTGTCTAATTGAAGCTCACAAAGATTTACACCTATGTTTTCTTCTAATAGTTTTATAGTTTTAGCTTTTACTTTTAGATCTTTGATCCATTTTGAACTAATTTTTTGTATATGGTGTGAAGCAAGGGTCCAACTTCATTCTTCTGTGTATGAACATCTAACGGTCTCAAAACCAATTGTTGAAAAGACTATTCTTTCCCCCATTGAATTGCCATGGCACCCTGTTGGAAGTCAATTAATTGCTCATAAGTGTATGGGTCTGCTTCTGGAATCTCAATTCTTTCCCACTGATCTATAATGTCTGTCCTTATGCCAGTATCACACTATTTTGATTACTGTAGCTTTGTAGTACATTTTGAAATTGGAAAATGTGAGTCTTCCAAATTTTTTTTTCAAGATTTTTTCGGGTATTCTGAGTCTCCTGAATTTCTATACGATTTTTAGGATCAATTGTCAATTCCTGCAAAAAAAGCCAGCCAGGATTTGGAATGAGATTGTGTTGAATTTGTAGAGTATTTAAGAGGTATAACCATTATATCAGTTAGGGTTCTATCAATGAAAAAGAATGGACAAGACACACACACACACACTCAAACACACACACACATGCACACACACTCACACACACATCCCTAAACTGACTCATGCAATTGTGGGGGCTGGCTAGGCAAATCTGAAATCTGTAGGCCAGGGTGTCTAAAGGGCAGGGTAGAACCCTGGGACATGAGCAGAAATATTAGACCACAGTAGAATATTTTCTACTTGGAATGTTGTTATTGTTTGGTCACTAAGTCATGTCTGATTCTTTTGCAACCCCATGGAATATAGCCCTCTGTCCATGGGAGCCACCAGACTCCTCTGTCCATGGGATTCTCTAGGCAAGAATACTGGAGTGGGTTGCCATTTCCTTCTCCAGGGGATCTTCCCAACCCAGGGACTGAACCTTTGTCTCCTGCATTGGGAGACAGGTTCTTTACCACTGAGCCAGCAGGAAATTAGTTTTCGACTTGGAAACCTCAGTTATATTGTTAGGACTTTCAACTGATTGATTCAGGCCCACCAAATTATTTAAGATAATCTCCTTTACTTTAGTTAACTGTTTATAGATAATAATCACATTTATTAAAAAATACCTTCATAGCAACACCTTGATTAATATTTGATTTAATAGGTGGAAACTATAGATAGGCCAAACTGACACAAAAAATTGACTGTTATGACTATCTTGACTATGTTAAGTCTTCCAATCTATGAATATGAAATGTCTTTATATTTGTTTAGATTTTTAAAAATTTCTTTCAATGATGTTTTGTAGTTTTCACTGTATATGTTTTATACTTCTTTTGTTATATTTAATTCCTGCATATTTTATTCTTTTTGATGTTATTCTATTTTATTCTTTTTGATGTTATTGCAAATGGAAGGGTTTTTTTGGATTGTTCATTAACCTTTATATACAGAAACACAGTTAATTTCTGTAAACTGATCTTGTATCCTACAGCCTTCTGAACTCTTCATTAACTCTAACAGTTTATTTTGTGGATTTCTTAAGATGTTCTCTATATATCATCTGCAAAGAGAGAAAGTTTTACTTCTTTCTAATCTGGATGCCTTTTTTTCTTTTTCTTATCTAATTTTGCTGGCTAGAACCTCCAGTACATTGTGGAATAGAAGTGGCGAGGGGACATTCTTGTCTTGTTTCTGCTATTAGTGGCGAAGTTTTCAGTCTTTCTCCATTAAGCCTGACGTTAACTGTGGGTTTTTGTAGAGCATTTATTAGGTTGAGAAAGTTCCATTCTATTCCTACATTTTTGAATGATTTTACTATAAAAGTGTATTGAGGGTTTCCAAATGCCTTTTCCACATCTAATCATGTGGTTTTTGTCTTTTATTGTCTTGGTGTTGTTCAGTTGCTAAGTCGTGTCTGACTCTTGTGACCCCATGGACTGCAGCTCGCCAGGCTTCCCTGTCCTTCACTATCTCCTAGAGTTTGCTTAAATTCATGTCCATTGAGTAGGTGATGCCATTCAACTGTCTTATCCTCTGTTGCCCCCTTCTCCTGCTTTCAGTCCGTTTATTCTCTTAATAATGTGTATTATGTTGTGTGCTTCCCTAGTGGCTCAGGTAGTAAAGAATCCACTTGCAATGCAGGAGACCCAGGTTTGATCCATGGGTAGGAAGATCCTCTGGAGAAGGGAATGGCAACCCACTCCAGTATTCTTGCTTGGAGAATTCCATGGACAGAGGAGCCTGGCAGGCTACAGTCCATGGGATCGCAAATTGGTTTTCATATCAACTAACCTTGCCTTCCTGGGATAAGTCCCACTTGATCATGGAGCATAATCCTTTTCATATGTTGCTAATATTTTGTTGAGGATTTTTGTTTTTTCTGTTCGTATGGGATATTGGTTTATAGTTTTCTTGTAATATCTTTGCCTGATTTCAGTATCAGGGTACTACTGACCTCATGGAATGAGTTTGGAAGTGTTTGCTCTTCTTTTCTTAGGAAGACTTAAGACCTTGTAAAGTACTGGTGCTTTTCACTGTATTTTGCAGCAGAATGCAGATCTCCTCGGCTTTCATTCTATAATGTTATGAGAGGCAAGTAAGAAGGAATAGTCCTTTTGTGCATCTAGATGTTATCATCTCTGCATGATGCCTGGATTTATGCAACTTCCTTGGGACTGTGAGGGGAGTCATTCCAAGTCAACACCCTGAGGATGGCAGAGTATAAAGAAGGAAAGAACCCACATTCATTATGAGCAACTGAATGATCCATCCTGGAGTCTCCCTTTTTCTCCCCAGTCTCTTATTATTTGAAGTAACACACTCTTTATTATTGCTTAAGCCCCTTTGGCTAGGTTTTCAGTTATTTGCAGCTGAAAATTTCTACCTGATAGTTATTATTGTATCATCTGCAACAGGAGCATTCCCTGTTTTCTCTTTTTTTCCCCCATTTTATATGTCATGAGGCTAAAAGAACACCTATAGTAAGGTATCCTAAGAGAGACTACACATTCACTGCATTCTGCATAGAACAAATCAAGTACAGCCTCAAGGTTATGTGGGATATAGCTCTTCCAGGGCCCTTTAGCTGGCATGGACATTAAAAAGCCTCAAGGGATTGCCATTTTTGCTCACTGCAAGACAGTGGATAATATAAAGTTACTGATTGGGTTTGGAGTGACATACAGCAGGGCCTGAGTTGTATGTAATTCATACAATGAGCATGGGTATTAGTTAAGGTTCTCCAGAGAATCTAAACCATAGAATTGTGAGGCAGTCCCACATTCCTGCTCCCTGATGTACATAAGCTATATAACACCCTTCTCTCTCTCTTTGTTTTTTTAAATTTCTATTTGGCAATCTTCCTGACCCAGGGATTGAATGCACGTCTCCTGCATTGGCAGGCAGATTTTTTTCTTTTACTGCTAAGCCACCAGGCAAGCCCTCTCCCTCTCTCTCTTTTTTAAAAAAATTATTCCTTTGGCTGTACTAGGTCTTAGTTGTGGCATGTAAACTCTCAATTGCAGCTCGTGGGATCCAGTTCCCTGACCAGGGGTTGATTGAACCCAAGCCCCCTGGATTGGGAGTGCAGAGTCTTAGCCACTGGACCACCAGGAGAGTCCCAATACCCCTCTCTTCTTAAGTGTGAACAAGACTATGAATATCATGTTGCTGCTGCTGCTGCTGCTAAGTCACTTCAGTCGTGTCCGACTCTGTGCGACCCCATAGACGGAAGCCCACCAGGCTCCCCCGTCCCTGGGATTCTCCAGGCAAGAGCACTGGAGTGGGTTGCCATTTCCTTCTCCAATGCATGAAGGTGAAAAGTGAAAGTGAAGTTGCTCAGTTGTGTCAGACTCTTAGCGACCCCATGGACTGCAGCCTACCAGGCTCCTCCGTCCATGGATTTTCCAGAGTACTGGAGTGGGGTGCCATTGCCTTCTCCGGAATATCATGTTAGGTAATGCTATAGGACATAAGAGAAGGGATTTTAAAGGTTCCAAATCAGTTAACTTATTGAGTAATCAGGCCTGATTAAGTCAGCCCCTCTAAAGGGACCGAGTCCTTCCTGAAGAGGTAGATTTGAAGTGTAAGGGGTCCTGTGGAGGAGGCTACATGGCAAGGGCTTGAATGTAGCCTCTGGTAGCTGAGAGTAGCCCCCAGTTGGCAGTAAGCAAGAAGATGAGGACCTTGTGTCTACAGCCGGAAGGCCATGAATTCTACCACCACACTGTGGTAGCCTAGAAGTGGATTTTCCGTCACTGAGCCTCCAAATGAGGATGCACCTGGTTAATCAATTAACAAGTTGGTTTCAGCCTTGTGAGGCTGTCTTGGTCAGCTCACGCCGCTATAACAAAAATACCACAGACTGGGTTGCTTAAACAACAAACAATTGTTTCTCACTGTTCAAGATCTTGGAAGTCCAAGATCCATGTGCTGGTGGATTCCGTGTCTGCTGAGGACCCTCTTCCTAGTTTGCATGTGGCTGCCTTCTTGCTGTGTAATCACAAGAAAAAGAGAGCTCTGGTCAGCTTCCATTTCTTTTAAGGCACTAATCCTGTCATGGGGGCCCACCCTCTTGAACTCTTCTAATCCTAATTACTTCCCAAAGATCCCATCACTTGGATGATTAGAGTTTCAACATATTAATTTTGAGGTGGCGCAAACAGTCCATAGCAGAAATCCTGAGCAAAAACCCAGTTAAAATGTGCTGAATCTTGGCCTATGGAAACTGAAATAATACATCTGTGTTACTTTAAACCACTAAGCTTGGATAATTTGTTATTTAGCAATAAAAAATTAATAAAGGTAGCATTTTAAATATCACCCCTTTATTTTGGAAAAGATATGCTAATGATCAATATAAAGTAAATTACTAAAAGTAATGTTTAACAACTCAGGAAAGGGCATATATCAAACGCCCCAGAAAATTACCTTTTCATTTTTTTTTTGCATTAAACATCGTCACTTCTGATGGGATCCCAAGGACAAGGAGAGCATAGGGGATGTTCTTTCCTCTCCCCAGGAGAGTTGGCCAGGTGTGACCAGCTCTTGGGAGGCCAGTGCATCTGAGAGACTCTCGTCCTGGTTCTTGGCCAATGGAAGCCACAGTCAGCACCAGCTTGTACACATTTGGGGGTTCCTTCTATCAAAAGGAAATCTATTCGAGATAAGCGTATTCAAGTTAAGGAAAGCCATGGCATTGGGAAAGATGGCTTAAAATACATGGAACCAATATCTGGTTGAATTTTTTTTTCTATGTAATGAGATATAACTATTTCTTGAAACATTATTACTCAGAAAAAAGTGTTCAGGCAAATGCAGTTTGCTAAATAATTCCACTTGTCCTGTTACCAGTTTGAGCCTCAGTCGTGGTTGTTTGGTATGGCAGGAAGACTGTGTCCTGACTGTATGTTATTAAACTGTTTTTTAAAGTGATTTTTTAAAAAGACAAAGATCATCAAGATTGCTGACCTTTTATTAATCTTAAGAAAGTTCTTGGGATTATTCCTTAATGTTACAGATTTTTATGGAACAACTTTCTGTCTTTGGTTTTGATGGGATCAAAAGTAGTTGTGTTCATTTCTAGTTTGCAAGATGACAGAAAAGAAGAGGCAAAGAGGTACTATTTTTCTTGTTGGATTGACAATGAAAATGAGAATCAGATGGAGGCTTTTTTTTTGTAAATGTAAAAAATGTTCAGTCATTTGTATAAATGGTTTAAAAGCCTTGAGATTTTAGGACTGTGTATTTGCAATTATTCTCTTTTAATAATTAATTTCTAATATGTTTTAATCACTGAGAACATTGTTTTGATCATTAAGAATTTACAATGTAAAGATTATTTCAAGGTCAGATTTCAAATGTTAATCATTGTAACCTAATGCATGTAAATCTCTACTGAATTGAGCTTAAAAATAAAAGTAAGTCATTAATTCGAGCTAGCATACTTACTGGAAATTGTCTTTTATTATTCTCTGCTATGGCTGAAGGTCATTTCTTTACTCAAACCTCAGAGTTTGATCCAGTCTTGGGAAGAAAAATCATTCTTCTCCCTTTCTTTCCCTAAAAATACAACTCTCACAGGCAACCTCTTCCAACATTCCTTTTCTCTTCATTGTTCTCATTTCGTCTTTAATTTTTGCCACTGATTATATGTATATTTTTTAGGTTTGTTTTTATTTTGAAGTTTTGAGGTTGGATCGTGTCACCAGGCACGAGGCACTTTGAAGGAAGTTATGTAGCTTTGCTGGCCAGTAGTGTATTTTTGAAAATTTGTTAGGGAAACTTTGAACAGAAACTGCCCACCTTGGCCAAGCACAATGATAACCACTTGCATGAGTTATCTCGCCAAAAGAGGTACCGAACATGGTGCTGCAACTGGAAACTAACCGGGAGAATTCGGGAGGGGCTGCAGGGAGGGAAGACACCAGTCCATATGTCCTACCAACCCTCCAGAATCCTTCATGCTGGAATCCATCTTTGCTGAGAGATGCCCGAGCCACCAGCAAGGACCCTGAGTCATACCAAACATGGGCCAGGGTGACTGGCCAGAAAGAACCTGGAAACGAATCCCAATACCATCAGCCCTGAGACCGTGAGTCACATGGCTAGCAGCTCTCCTGGGTTTCGTTATCCTGCATGGGTGCCCCTTCCCATGAAAGTCTCTTGCTATGTCAGCCTGTGTATCTCCTCAGACAATTCGTCTCCACGTGTTAGACAAGACCCACTCTCAGGCCCTGAAAGGGGGTCCCCCTTCCTGCAACTCTCTTCCTGCAACAAAAGCTTCACATGGTATCTTCCTTTTGATTTTTAATGGGCTCCTGATGATGTGAGCTTTTTGCTTAGTTATACTCTGATCAGGGACCCTGTGGGGTATGGATTACAAGCATGGGTTCTAGATTGGGCCCTAACCTTGACCTGTGATTGTGATGTTTTGATTGTGATTTTCAGTCTGTCTGCCCTCTGATGGAGACTGATAAGAGGCTTAGGAAGTTAGGGAAATCAGTCTTCAATATTCATTGGAAGGACTGATGTTGAAGATGAAACTCCAATACTTTGGCCACCTGATGCGAAGAGCTGACTCATTGGAAAAGACCCTGATGCTGGGAAAGATTGAGAGCAGGAGGAGAAGGGGATGACAGAGGATGAGATAGTTGGATGGCATCACTGACTCAATGGACATGAGTTTGAGTAAGCTCTGGGAGTTGGTGATGGACAGGGAGGCCTGGCGTGCTGCAGTCCATGGGGTTGCAAAGAGTCAGACACGACTGAGCGACTGAACTCAACTTGACCTGGGTTTGGGTCCTAGTACACCACCACTCACTAGTTTTGTGACCACGGAAAGTTTATATCTATTTGTACCTCCTCCTCCTCATTGTAAATGTGGATAAGCACTGATGCCTGAGGACTGTTGTCAGGATGAAACATACCTCTGTGTGCAATCAGGCTTGGCTGCTGTACAGCAGCATCCGTTTAACTCCTGCTTCAGAGAAAATGTGATGCCTTCATTTTGGCTGTGTGACCCGATCCTTCTCTGGACCCACCTGTGGGTTATTAGGCAAAATTTGGCTTCTGGTTCTATCCAGTTTAAATCTTGTCCCATCCAATTTAATTGAAAAGGCCTCAGTTGTGTTGAAATAGCTCCTTTAAAGTGAAATTTGCCCCAATAGCCTCTCTTGGCTTTTCCCCTAAGATGGCTTTGGGTTGTGAGTCTCCGGCCTGGAACTGGGGAAGTGGCAGCCTGTTCTTCGTGCCCAGGAAGTACCTCTGGGATACATCTGCTCTCTCTGTTTTGCTGTCTGCAGAGCCCTGAGCCTGATTCTAGAACTGGCCCCACGAAGCTGACCTTCAAGGAGTCCTTTAGAATGATCATGTTTTTGTGCAACCAAATTTTGTAACATGTCTGGACCCAGCATTGGAATACGGGGTAGCCTGTAAGCTGACTCTGTCATAGCCTGACCCAGTAGTAAGGCCAGAACTCCATCCTGGGTAGGTATCCTCCCTTGAACTATTATGTACCTGTTGGCTTGTAGGTTTAGACTGCATATTTGCGTCCCTCCCCACAAATTTCATAGGTTGAAACCTTACCTCCCCAGAGTGTCAGTTTTGGATCTTTGAGGAGTGGTTAAGTCTAGATGAGGTCCTGAGAACGGAGCCCCCATAATGGGATTAGTGTGCTTGTAAGACCAAGAGATCAGAGCTTCCTCTCTCTCCCTCCACCGTGTGAGGACACGCAAGAAGATGATGGAGGCAGACCAGAAGGAGGGTTCTCCCCAGAAACTGTGCTATCACCCTGATCTCAGACTTCCCAGCCTCTAGAACTGTGAGCGTTAAATGCTTGTTGCCTAAGCCACCCAGGGCTTCCCTGGTGGCTCAGCTGGTAAAGAATCTGCCTGCAATGTGGGAGACCTGGGTTCGATCCTTGGGCTGGGAAGATCCCCTGGAGAAGGGAAAGGCTGCCCACTCCAGTGTTCTGGCCTGGAGAATTCCATGGACTGTATAGCTCATGGGGTCACAAAGGGTCGGACACAACTGAGTGACTTTCACTTTCACTACGTCACCCAGTCTATGGTATTTCTGTCATAGTAGCCCAAAGCACTTGTCTTGACCTCCTTCCTGCCTCTGGGTCCCCTTCCCCTCCTGTATGAACCCTACATGGTTTAGTCCTCCAGGCCTGGCTCTTTATACACTAATGGAGAGACAAGGAAAGCTGGGCATCCTTTCTCTGGTCACCAGCCCAGCCTGGAAGACTATCTCTTGCTGAAAAACCATTATTGTTAGTGCATGAAGGTGAGAATTACCTTCCTCTGCCTCTTTGCTTTCCTTATATAATTCTCATTTCCCCTTCCAAGCAGTGGCATGTCTCCAAAGATCAGAGCAAAGAGAAAAACAAAAGAGAAACACATACTAATGCTTTGCAAATGGTTACCCTTGTAACACTGATGCTAGACTAAAGTTGCATGAAGTTGATATTACCTTGGTCTCTTTGCTTTCCTTATATAATTCTCATTTTTCCCTCCCAACCCAAAGCAAAAGAGAAAAGCATACTAATGCTTTGCAAACGTCTATCCTTGTAACACTGATGCTGGACTAAAGTCTCCAGCGTGGACTGTGTCTGCATGCTCCCAGTGCTTTCCCAGGACCAGGCAGTTTCTGGCCAAAATCCAATACGCATTTGTAGAGTAATGATGATGATGGAGAATACTAGTAGAAATCCCTATAAACAAACATATATGCTTGCCAGCAATTTGCAGCAGATATCTTATAGACATTATACCCTGAAGGAATTGTGGATCCTTTGTTATGAATAATTGCGAAACAAGTAACTCTTTGAAGCTGAAAGAAGAGGATCTTTTACCTTTTATTCCTTGAAGGGCAGAGCTGTAGTAATGATAAACCCTTGTCAAAGCAAAAATTGCACTGGTCAAATTAAAACAGGCAAGGGAAAGTTTATTGAAGGCTATTGCAATAGGAGAGCAAGAGGCTAGAAAAAAGTCTGAGCTCAAATCTACTGCAGCAAAGGGCAGGCAGTGTTTTAAGGGCTGGGATGAGCTAGTGGAAAAGTACTGGAGGATGGTAGGGGAGGTTGATCAGTGGGATGTGTTGAGCACATGAAGTTATTTCCTGAATTTGCAGATATTGAATTTTAATCTCTGTGATTAAGGTCATCAAGTTAGGTTCCTACCCTCCTATAGGGACTGGGATATAGGGGACTCTCTTCCTTGATGATTACATTTTAAGAACATGGTTTCCATGTCCTTGAGGAAGACACCCCTAGGTTGTAAAGCTAGCAGTAGGCTTTATAACACTTTATATACATCTCAAAGTGGCAGACAGAATTTATGATGACAAGTCTACAAAAAAATGCTCTAAGTAAAAGGAGGTCAAGCGCTAGAATGGAGAATTAGGTTGTCTAAACTTAAATCAAGCTAGGGGAACCAATAGGGCCATCTTTACTCTAAGCCAAGTGAGAAGATGGTTCAGTTCAGTTCAGTTCAGCTCAGTCGTGTCCAACTCTTTGCAACCCCATGGACTGCAACATGCCAGGCCTCTCTGTCCATCTTGAGAATTTAATGTAATATGATACTTTGTACTACTCACATTTAAAGTTCCTTACTGAAGTAACATAAAATTTGCTATTTTATAGCAATAGGAGAATATAGGTTCTGACCTATAGTATACTTTTGGGGCTAATAACTTGGGAGCAGCAATCAGGAAAGAAATGAGCCAGAGTAAGTCCTACTTGTGGAAGCTCTTCAGAACTTTGGTGTCATCGACAGAAAGAACTTGGCCTTGGTTCTTCTCACTTTAGAGGAAGTGTCAGAAATGAGAGTTTCCTCAGTTCTGACACTGTTATCGGCCATATTTGTCTTGACTCAGATATTAATACCTTAATGGTAAAATATGTTATAAATCTATAAATACATTTACTGCAAAGAAATCTGTTCTCTGGCTATTCCTTCTTGTGTGTCCTTCTCAATTGCACTGCTCCCTCTTGCTATTGTTGCTCAATTGCTCAGTTGTGTCCAACTCTTTGTGACCCCATGGACTGCAGCACACCAGGCTTCCCTGTCTTTCACCATCTCCCGGAGTTTCCTCAAACTCATGTCCATTGAGTCGGTGATGTCATCCTACCATCTAGTCCATCCCATTTTGCTAATAATTATTAGTAGGTCTTCATCACTCTAGCACTCTAGCACCAAAGAAGATGAAAGAGAACCTCCATGGAAGTTCGAACACATTGTATGAAGATTTAGTCATACATAATAGCATGGATTCGGAGAAGGCAATGGCACCCCACTCTAGTGCTCCTGCCTGGCAAATCCCATGGACAGAGGAGCCTGATAGGCTGCAGTCCATGGGGTTGCTAGGAGTTGGACATGATTGAGCGACTTCACTTTCACTGTTCACTTTCATGCATTGGAGAAAGAAATGGCAACCCACTCCAGTGTTCTTGCCTGGAGAATCCCAGGGAGGGGGGAGGCTGGTGGGCTGCCGTCTCTGGGGTCGCACAGAGTCGGACACGACTGAAACAACTTAGCAGCAGCAGCAGCACCAATAGCATGGATTTGGGACTTAACCGAAAGGAACCTAATGCTGGAAGCAGGCAGAAAATGACAAGGAAAAGCAAATGGGAAATTTAAACTAACTATATTGATTAGGCTAAGAAGACACTGGCACATTTTTACTTTGATGATGTCAGGTGTGGGGCAGCTGATAGAAATGCATGAGCTGCCAAAAAAGGTTGGTTACCCTGAGGTTCAGGAAAATCTCTCTGTAGGTTTTGGTTAAATGTGTTTTAAGATGCTGTTTGGTATAACCTAAGACTGTTCCCAAGACCTTACCCTTCCTTTCAATGTTCCCATGTTGTAAGTTACCCCTGGCTGTTCATTTACAGAACAGATATATGTCAGTCCTCAGGGAGTTGTAAAGTCAGGCATCTTTGTGAAGAAAAATAATAAACACCAAGGGCCAATAGTGTTGCAGTGCCGGAAGCTGTAACTCCCTCATTGGCTAGTCACATTTGATGATTTGCATAGATTTTACAATCTTGGGTTAAGTGCCTTCTGGATTGTGTCTCATTGCTTATTGAAACAGTAATGGATATTAAGTTTAACAACAGTAGTTTTTCAGATCATAAGGACATTGAGTGAAAAGTTGTTGTCTTTTATTTATTAAATGCTATAGCCACATTTTTTCCCCATCAGAAGCTAACTACAGATGATTTCTAAGATATGTATTTTGACTTACTTTATCATTTTGATCTGAAATGAATGTCCAAGGGGTTCTGATTGAGGGGAAGCCCCTTTAAATTATATTAAAAGATAAAGGTTAGGAATAGAATTTACTTCCCATAAATTTACTTCCCAGTGTTTTATTATAGATAGATAACAAATAAATGATCATAAATTTACTTCCCAGGTGGCTCAGTGGTAAAGAATCCGCCTGTCAATGCAGGAGACGTGGGTTTGATCCCTGGGTCAGGAAGATCCGCTGGAGAAGGAAATGGCAATCCTCTTCAGTATCCTTGCCTGGGAAATCCTATGGACAGAGGAGCCTGGTGGGCTACAGTCCACAGGGTTGCAAAGAGTCAGACACAACTTGGTGACTAAACAACAAAAAGATAGATATTTATTTTAGTGGTATGGTTTAACTCATGGTATTTGTACATTAATGCTTTTATGGGTCAAGTTAAAAGAGAGTAATACCTTAAACTTATCCATCATTCTACAGAGTTTTTAAAAAAATATTTTTATTTATTTATTTGGCTGTGCTGGGTCTTAGTTGCAGCATGTGGGATCTAGTTCCCTAACCAGGGATCAAATCCCAGCTCCCTGCATTAGGAGTGCAGAATCTTAGCCACTGGACCACCAGGGAAGTACCCTCTACAGAGCTTTAACAGTTGGTTCTGCTAATGTTTCTGGCATAATCTCTGTCATGGTCTGCATTGTGTTCCCACAAATTCACATGTTGAAGCTCTAACCTTCGATGTGAGCGCCTTTGCAGATAGGACCTTGAGTGAATAATTAAGGTGAAAGGAGTGTGATAGCTAATTTTATATGTCAGCTTGACTGGGTGAAGGCATAGCTGGTAAAACCTTCTTTCTGGATTCGTGTGAGAGTGTTCTAGAGGAGACTAGCATCTGAATTGGTGAACTCTGTAAAGCAGATACCCTCTGCAGTATGGGTGCGCATTATCCAATTCACTGAGGGCCTAAACAGAATTAAAAGATGGAGCAAGGGTGAATTCACTTTCTGTTCATCTTCTCCTGACCTTGGACACTGGCACTCTTGGTTCTCTGACTCAGATCACCAGCCCCTTGATTCTCAGACCTTTGAACTCAACAGAATCATACCACTGGCTTTCCTGGTTCTCCTGCTCGTAGATAAGATTGTGGGAATTTCTGGCCTCCGTAACCATGAACCAATTCCTATAATCTCTCCCCTACTCTCCTGTTCTGTTTCCCTGGAGAGATCCACTAATACAATAGAGTCAGCAGGGTAGGTCCTATTCCAACTGGACTGGTTCCCTAAAAAGAGGTAAAGACGCCAGGGGTGTGTGCACACGGAGAAGCCGTGTGAGGCGCAGGGAAAGGCCTCTGTGTGCAAGCCAAGTGGAAAGGCCGTAGGAAAAGCCAAACCTACTGACACTGTAATCTTGGAGGTCCAGCCTTCAGAACTGTGAGATGACAAATGTCTGTTGTTTAAGCCATTTAGCTGTGGGATTTTGTTATGGCAGACCTAGCAGGCTAATAGATCCTCTCTTTAAGGAAATAAGTGTTGGACCAGGACTCAGGAAATGCCCCGACAGATCAAAGCCACAATTCAAGTACCGAATCCCCTATCCTACTGGAAACATCTTTTCCTTTCAGTAATTTGCATTTGAATAATTAAAAAAGAAAACACTGGAAAATAGAATTACCAAAATGACTATATGAAAAAGATGAGACGTTTAAGAAGCTTTTCTTCCTTTGGTGGTTAAACGAACCCTAGTTCTATCTGCTATGTAGGCTCTTCTGGGGCTCTTTCACTTATGCAATGAGTTCTATTGATTTGTTAGAGCAAGTGTTATGGAAGAGAGTGATGAAAAGATTGGTAACACACATAAAGAAAACACGCAAAAAAAGCACAGGAAGGTGCTTGTTTTTTTTTTTTTAATGAAAAATTTAATGAAAAGTTGATTTGCAATGTTGTGTTTGTTTCAGGTGTACAGTAATGTCATCTCATTGTATGTATACATATATATATGTTTTTTCCAGATTCTTTTCCCATATAGTTTATTACAAGATATTGAGGTAGTTTTCTGTGCTATACAGTAGCTCCTTGTTGGTTCTCTATTTTATGTACAGTAGTGTGTGTATGTTAATCCCCAGCTCCTAATTTATCCCTCACCCAATATCCCCCGTGGTAACCTCTAGTTTGTTTTCTCTCTCTGTGGGTACATTTTGTAAATAAGTTCATTTGTATCTTTTGTTTTCCATTCGACCTGTAAGTGATTTCATATAATATTTATCTTTCTCTGTTTGACTTATCTCACTTAGCGAATTGTCCTCCAACTTCATCCATCTTGCCGCAAAAGGCAAAATCTCACTCTTTTTGATGGCTGAGTGGTATTCCGTTGTGTATGGGTACCACATCTTCCTTACCCATTCCTCTGTCATTTAGGTCGCTTCTATATCTTGGCTGTTGTGAATAGTGCTGCTATGAACACAGGGGTGCATGTATCTTTTCGAATTAGAGTTTTCTCCAGATAAATGCCTGGAGAGAAAGAAAGCACAAAAAAAGCACAAGGAGATCTCTCTCTCTTTTAAAGGAAACACTAATGATAAATTATTATGAACAGATCTTACAAGTAGATAAAGGATCTTCTTTAGGGTAGAAATAGATGAGCCTGTCTGTGGCTGTTTTGGTAGGAGTGCTCAAGCTGCACTTATCCATGGAACTAGAACATGTTTTATAGAAACCTGAAGAAGCCATGAGCCATCTTCACGGCCAGGGCTCCAGGAACATTCATTAAAGAGTCTAGCAACATCCGTGTGAAGTAAGCATCTACTTTCCTATTCCTGCTCTCTGATTTCCATTTGATGGGCAGATTGCGCCCCCCCACCCCGCCCCTGCCATGTTGGGTTCCCCTTATGGATATTCCCTGATTGTCACCTCCAGCTAGAATTCTCCCCCTTGAGTGTCTGCTGGAGACGGCAGATCCCACAGACGGCCCATCTACCTGTAGCTCTGCGCCAATTCTGGTCCTAGTCCCAAAACAACGTCACTTGATATTTAAGAAGCGACCGGAATTCTTAGTTATTTTTACTTGCAATTTCAAGGCTTTTTCCTTTCCCCAAATCTCCTTGGGCTATAAATTCATCTTAGTCAAAACATGCTTTTAAGAGAAGGGGATTCAAAGTAGGACAACGACTTGTTCTTTTTGAAATTGCATATAATTTAACGTGGTATAACCTTTGAAGGGGAAATGTGATCTGCTCAGAGCATCGCAGTGGTATTTAAGGAGGCTCTGTGTCTGAAAGCCCCATCTCAAAGAAGGCAGGTATTCGGTTTCAAATGATCAAAACAGTCTTGTACTCTTCTTGGAGTTATTTTGACATCTAAATAATAGTTCTGGCATTTCTTTCAGAGTGTAAATCAATAACGTTGACTTAGTGCATTCTTTCCTCTTATTTTCCTTCCTTACTCTTTTATAGCCTTAGATCAAGTATTAATAATTGTTTTAAGCCTTAGCTTAGGTTTGGTCCTTTGCCACTTAGCAATGCAGGAGGTACCTCCCCCTTCCTCCCCCCCACCCTCCCCAAGCAGTTGCCTGGCTCTTCCAGAATATTCTCTTTCTGGGACAAAGACTACATCCATCTTCAAGTGCAGATAAGTGGATTTAGCAGTGGCTTTGGACATGTTCTCTTTCCTCTCTTCTGGTTCCCCCAGTATTAGAACATGTACATCTTTCTCCCGTTTCTATCACACTTGGTATCCTCCCTGGTTTCTCACTAGTGTTTCTGAACTCTGTTCTGGCCCAGAGTCCCTGGTGCTTGTTGAAGCTGCAATTCCTGGGTTTTGCCTCACACCCAAGGAGTCCTAATCTCTGGAGGAGAACCCAGAAAGTGCAGCGTAGCAAGGACCCAGGGCTGCTTTCAGCATTCACGTCCAATACTCCCCTCCTGCTTTCCCAGCTCTCTTCTCTTGCTTCTGGGTACACTCTTAAGTAGTGACTGAATTCTCATTCACTAACTTCTAGGATGGCTATTACTGTATTTTCAAAAACATTTGTACCAGTTCCCAAACCCTCATGACTTGGCTTTAACACCCTACAGAGTGTTTCTGTTTTTGTGTTTTGGATTTCATGCCTCCATTTAACGGCCAGGCCACCACTGCCCAGATGATGCCACGGCCCCGTAGTAAAGTCGCATCCAGGCTCTGTAGGGAGACAGTGTGGTGGAGGGGGACACTGGGGGCCGGCGCAAGGGAGCAGAGACACGTGAAAAATGGTGGGAGAGGTTTCAGGCCCTCGGACCTCAGTTTGATGTCCGGTTCTGCATCGTAACCAGCTGAATGACCTTGGTTTCTTTGACCTTGGGAACCCTAGATTTCTCAGCTCTCACGGGGAGGGGTAGAAGGGGAGGGAAGACACTCTACAGGGCAGGGTTGTTGGGAGGATGAAATGAACAATGTGTGTAGTGCTAGGATGTGAGACCACATGGTGTGTGGCTTTGATTATTCTTTAGTTTATTCCTTTCATTTACGTTCCTGCACCTCTGTCTTTGGTTGCCTCAGCTCCTTATCTTTTTCTATATTATCCTCTTGTATGTGATGGTTACCTTCTTAAATTCTCCTTGTTGCATCTTCTTTTTCCTCTCTAAAATGATTTTAGCTTATTCAAGCCTTTTATTCTTGACCTTTTGGGCTAACCGTCTAGAAATTTCTCAAGCACAGTCTTGATAGGTACCTGCTAGTATGATCTATTTTGCACTCATCCCTCCAACAGTAGCTTTTCTCCTCACCTTTGGGGTCGTGCCATTCTTCCCCCATCACGCGTGGTGGCTGGGAGGCTGGCTTGCCTGTGGGCACCGAGTGTACCGCTCATGGTACCTCGTCCTTCCCACCATGGTGGTTGGTGCCAGGCATTGCCATGGGACACACACAGGGCCTATTTGTGGCTTTTTCTGGGGTTTTGTACATTGGACTTGCAGAGAGAGCTTGTGTTTGGAACTCCAAGTCTGCTGGAGCTCCAAGATGCCTCCAGACTGCTGATACTTGCTTGAGGGTAGCGGGTGGAGAGTTGGTGTAGGGGGAGAAGGCCTCCTGGTCATGTCCCGAAGCTCACTCAACTCCCCTCTTGCTGCTAAGGGACACCTTTCCTGTCTCTCTCTTAAGGAGTGGGGGGCATCTGTGCAGATGCTGGGTGCTTAAGTCCTAGATTACTTATAGGACTTAATTTTCTTTTTTAATTTCTTAAAAACGTTATTTTTATAGTTGATTCTCATTAGTTTTCTACTTTAATACATAGCATCAATAGTGTATTTATATCAGTCCCAATCTCCCAGTCCATTCCCCTTCCCCCCTCCCCCAACCTGGTGTCCATATGTTTGCTCTGTGTCTGTGTCTGTATTTCTGCTTTGCACATAAGTTCATCTATAGCACTTTTCTAGATTCCACATATATCTGTTAATATATGGTTTTTTCCTCTTTTTGAATTATTTTGCTCTGTACGACAGTCTCTAGGTCCGTCCACATCTCTACAAATGACCTAATTTCGTTCCTTTTAATGGCTGAGTAATATTCCAATGTGGTAGTTTATATGTGCCACATTGTCTTTTCCACTCTTCTGTTGCTGGGCATTTAGGTGGTTTTCATGTTCCGGCTATTGTGAATGACTTGCAGTTTTCGTAAGTGTTTGTGTTCCACACCTTTTCTTTCCCAAGTCGCGTGTGCACTGTCAGTATGGTTGCGTTTGGGCAGTGTCCAGGGGAGGCATTTATCACACCTGGAATTGCCATTCCCCTCTATCCCTTAGGTCCTGTTGGTGAAACTGGCCCTTCAGACCCAACCCTTTCTCCAGCACGGTTGCTCTTTCCCAGGGAACCTCACCATCTCCTCTAGTTCTGCCTTCTATTGATTGTCCTTACTTGGCCCTGTTCTTCCTGTCCCCAGTTTCTTCCTTTATTTTTTTTAAACAAACTAAAGAGGTTGTTTTTATTAATAGTTAAAAATAAAGAAGTCCATGCCTGGCGATAACAAATGGGATTCCATGCAGGAGGCTCATTCCCCACAGGAAATGCCCGTGTCACAAATGCTGCTCCAGAGCTGAATACAGGAAAGGACATAAACATTAGTATCCGAGTTCCCATAACATTTCCATCCCAGTCATTTAATGCTCTTGTAACATCTTCCAGATCCATTGTCACTTTTTCATTTGGAAATAGTTAATGGAGGAGTCTATTGACTAATCCAATTGCACCCACATATCAGTGCTTAATAAGCTCTGGTCCAAAGGCCCCCTTATTCCAGAGTTTGCAATGACATCCCATTCTTCGTGGGTGTCCGTGGTGGCTCAGTTGGTAAAGAATCCACCTGCAATGTAGGAGACGTGGGTAGGATCCCTGGGTTGGGAAGATCCTCTGGAGAAGGGCATGGCTACCCACTCCAGTATTCTTGCCTGGATGAGGAACCTGGTGGCCTACAGTCCATAGGGTCACAAAGAGTTGGATACAACTTAAATGACTGAGCACACATGCATGCCCATTCTTTGCCTACAAGTCTCTATGGAGTATAACTTGGGTGCTCAGCTTTGCACAAAGGTCCAGTTGTGTAAAAGGGCTGCCCCCAGTTTCAACAGATATTAAAGTGATTTCTGGGAGGCCTCTGGCCCCCATGATACTTAATGAACGACATGTGTGTGGGTGGTCCAGCCATCTCTACAGGCTTCATCCACAGCCTGGCTGGGACTTCTGCTACACGTATCCTTACAACTCTGGAGAAGTGCGTACACATATTATTCAAGTATGGGAAGAGTTAGCCATATAGGAGTCATTAGGGGACGCAAGTTCAAAAATTTCAATTCTATTTAATGGTGTCAGTTCGGTATGGTAGAAATAGGAGGAGGTAGCGGTCAAAACACATATGCACTGTGGCTCTGCCATTGAATAGCTGTGAACTTCAGACAAGTCAGGAAAGACCCTTCTCACTGTTTTCTCTTTGGTAAAATGAAAGGTTTGGTTTACACAAACTTCCTGCCTCTAGATTATACATAGGCCTATGAGGAAGATTTCACTGGGTACTCAAGAGCCTATGGCAGTGGATTTTGAGCCATGTGCTCAGGACCCAGAGTATTGAAGGCTAGAGTCCAGGGTCTGGAGGAGTCAACTCGGAGGGGTAAGATAAGGTCAAGTGTGTGAATCTCTATCCTCTTACCATAAGAAGACCAGCTCTGATGTGATCAACTCTATATATTGAAGACCTACATAAAATTTCATTCACGAAAGCTCCACTGTTGCTTAAAAAAAATGCTGGAAAACCTTCAGCCTATTCAAACAAGTAAAATCACCCTCATCTTGATCTAGCTTGGTATAACTCAATGTACCATTTAGTACTCCCCAAATTGCTCTCCACCTCAATCAGCCTGATAACCTCCCAGCCTCTTAAATGCCTCCTGCCCACCACCACTTACATGGTTCTGTTTGAAATGATCTAGCCTTGGAAAATGGGAAATTTACCACAAGAAAATGTTCGTGCCTGAAGTTGCTAAAATTGGTCTCACTTAGCAAGACAGTGTATAGTTGGGCTAATGATACGAATGAGATCACAATGCCAGCAGGAGAGACAGAGGAGTGAAGTCGTTGACGGCTCAAACCTCCAATGTTTCTGATGTCACCCCTTTGGGGGAGAGGCGGTGAGGAGTGGGCCTCACTTTTGCTGAGAGAGGATGGGGAAGCTATCTGCCAGTCCTGAGCTGTGGTTGCGGGGCTGCTGTGGGGTGTACATGGCCGACGCATGAGATTTGTCCAGATGAAATCATTTCTTTGAATAGTCATCTAGGTATGAGGCCTGAGCCACAGCAAAGCCATTAGGAGTCACCTACAGGGACTTCCCAGGTGGTCCAGTGATTAAGACTTTGCTTTCCAATGAGGGGCACTGGTTGGATCCTTGGTCGGGGAGCTAAAATCCCACATGCCTTGTGGGAGGCAAAAAACCAAAACATAAAACAGAAGCAATATTCATTGACCAAATTCAATGGCCAAATTCAATGAAGACTTTAAAAATGGCCCATATAAAAAAAGAAATCTTAAAAAGGAAAAGAGACACTTACATCCTCACCACTCACTCTGCTTATGACTTTCATCTAGGACACAGGGGCCAGAGACCTCTCTGTGCTGTGTGGGTCTCTGGGAGGCAGGGGGCGGGTGCATGGCAGGCTTTATTTCTCACTTCTGTCCCCTATTCTGTCTCCCTATTCTCACTTCTGCAAGTGTGTGAATTTATCAAGTGTTAATGGAAGGGTCTTACAATAAATCACAATGTAAAAGGGGAAGGATGAGAAGGATTTTAATGTAAAATATGGCTTGATTTTAGTTGAAGGGCAAAGTCACCATGGAATTCAACCTCTGCGTGGACACACATCAGTTCTCAGTGTGACTCACTCCTCTGGCCTAAAGCTTCCTTTCTCATCCTCATCTGCTTTTGACTTCAAGATTTTATTTGCATAAAAGATGAGTTATGCTATTTCTTCTTTTCCTAGTATCTGAAAAATTGTATGAGAAATTAAAATTCCATGGGGATGTACATATATTTATGGCTGATTCACGTCGTTTTATGGCAGAAAACAAACCAACATCATAAAGCAATTTTCCTCCAATTAAAAAAGAAAAAAAAAGAAAAAAGAAATTAGAATTCCTCTTACTTGAGTGTTTGATAGAATTTACTTGCAAAAACATTTCTATGTGGGGAGTTATTGTTCATTTTACTTTTGTTTGTACTTCAAATTTGCCATCATAAAAAGTGAAGAGAATAGTGTCATAAACTCCATGTACTTATGATCCAGCTGAGAAAAGAATTTAAATTAGTGATTAAATTTTGTAAATAGTTATAGAAGCCTGCAGGTTTTCTATTTCTTTCATACTCATTTTTGACAGAGTTTTGCTAGATATTTATCTGGAGAAGGCAATGGCACCCCACTCCAGTACTCTTGCCTGGAAAATCCCATGGACGGAGGAGCCTGGTGGGCTGCAGTCCATGGGGTGGCAAAGAGTCGGACATGACTGAGCGACTTCACTTTCACTTTTCACTTTCATGCATTGGAGAAGGAAATGGCAACCCACTCCAGTATTCTTGCCTGGAGAATCCCAGGGACAGGGGAGCCTGGTGGGCTGCCGTCTATGGGGTTGCACAGAGTTGGACACGACTGAAGCGACTTAGCAGCAGCAGCAGATGTTTATCAATTTCAACTCAACAGATTCTAGATGACGGTTCTCTAATTATTAACAAAAATTGTTTATAATTTTCTATCTTTAAGTTTGGACATGTATATTTCTACTCCTATTCTTCATTCCTAATCTCTTTAATTCATGCTTTCTCTCTTTTCTGTAGCCAGACTTACAGAAGCATCTCTATATTTATTACCTGTTTCAAAGAAAATGCTTTTCTCTTGATGTTCCTTTGTTTCAATGCCTGTACTGAGGTGCACTCCAGGATTGGAAATGAGTTTGGGGAGGGACTTGGACCATCAGACTGTGTGCCCATCTGGGATGCTCACTGGGCAGAGGAGAGAGGGAATTCTTTCAAGACCAAACTAAAGAAGATCACTTTCAGAAACACAGTACATATTAAAAGCAATGCCGTAGAAAGAAAGACAACAACAAAAATTCCAACACTAATATAGATTGAATTATTGTGTGCTGAGGACTAGGTTAGGTGCTTTACACACATTGACTCATTTAATGTTTAAAATTAACCTATGATATTTCTATTATTAACCTTATTTTCAGATGAGTAAACAGGCTCTGTGTCAATAAATAATTTGCTCAAAATCATTGAGCTTATCAGTGGTATAGGACTTCAAAATCTGTATTTTTTCCTGTTATTCCATTAACCATGAACAGAGGGGAAACTGGGTGTATTGCTGGGAATCTTGAAAGTTTGGACCGTTAAGACATGAAAGGCCAATGGGACGGACAAAGTTTAGCTTTTCACCTACTTGATTGGGCATTCTGGGCCAAACCAATAAGGCAGACCCAGTTCCATTCTAAATGACTTGATCTTTATGTTATTCTGGGAACTCTAGGGAGAGGAAATATAACCTGGTGGAAAGACCCACACGGAAACAAATTATTTTTTTCAATACCAGGGAGAAGTATTCCTTTAGAAATGAATCTTTAGTATGAAAAATGTGGGTAAATGGAATTAAAAAAATGCAATATTAATGTTTGCCATAAAAAATGAGCTACCATTAGTAACTGAAAAGCTTTCATTGTCTCCACTTTCCGCAGCAAAAATACAAAGAACACAACACCAAAATGAGTGTGAGACCACCAACCACACTTTTGTTCAAAGTGTTGTTCTCAGTCTGTTTAAAAAGCCATGACAACCATAAAAGTAATTACGCATGGCACATGTACTATTACTGCCTCTTCACGGAGGAGTATTGAGGTGTGTAGTCCTGGAGGCACGTGTCAAGTCATTAATGGGTTTGCCGTGTTTGAGCGTGCCTTCAGCCAACACTGAGAGAGGCACCCAATAGTTAAGTCTCCAATTAAAAATAAAACAAGCCCTTTTATTTCTTTTTAAGCCTCCTTTCCTTCTCCCTTTCTTAGTATTTAGTCTTGCACTGTCCGCTAACACTTCCTGGGAGGATGGAAATGTTTTCTCTTTTTGGCTGTGCTGGGCCTTCATGGCGGTACACAGGCCTCTGTTTGTGGCATGGGTTCTGTAGTTGCAGCGGGTGGGATCTTTATTCCTTCACCAGGAATTGAACTCACATCCCCTGCATCGGCAGGTGGATTCTTAACCACTAGCTCGATCACAGAGAAGTTCCTGAAAATGTTTTATACTGAGGCTCAAGTCCAGAGCTCAGCATAGACTTGAGCACTGGATATGTGTGCTTAGCATGACCGAGGAGCTGAATTTTAAATTTTATTTCATTTTAATTAGCTGAAAGTTAAATAACTATATGTGTCTAGGGATACTCAACTGGACAGTACACGTTTAGTCTCCCAATCCATCCCAAGGTGTTCATTTCTGATGGTAAGGCATCATTTGTGATTTATAGTGGCTTGAATTATCTATTTGATCTCCCTGACTCTCACATTTCCCACCTCAAAATGATCAGTGGCTGAAAGAGGCTGGCAGTGTCACCTTTTAAACAAACTTGATTTTGTTGTTTGGGGAGGAGCTGCTGCCCTAGTCATGGTTTACTCTGGGTGAGGGTTCTGTGGTTGAGTGTGGATGAGTTGTGGCTTTCTACTGTACTGCTGCTGTTCACACACTAGATGCTGAGGGAAATCAGATGTAACCTAGGAGGCAGGGTGTTTGCTTATCTCTCAGCTTGTTTGAAGAGCAAACCACAGCCATGTTGGGATAAAGTAGCTGGGTGAGACAGAACCAGAAAACTCCAGGGAGGTTCCATCTCCACTCACCACAAAACCTCAATGTTGACTTGCCATTCTCTTCTCTCTGGGCCTAATGACAGACTCTCCTGGGTCTCAGTTGCTGCGAAGAGGTCGCCTGAAGTGGAGAGTAGTCTTTTTACTGCAGGGAATTATTTCTGTAGTTGCCCTAGCGCTTTAAATAAACAGAGAGCAACACTTTCTACAAGAGGTTCCAATGGCTTTGTACTCCTCATAGGTTACCTGTCCTGGTTCCCAGGGGGATGGTTTCCAGGCTTCCTCTGGACCCCTGACGGATCCAGAGCTAGGTGTCTTTCGAGATACGGCTAAATGCACGGGCTCAAATGACAGAAACTCCAGGCCTGGTGCAGAAAAAGGCCCATCTAATGGAGATGGTCCAGAAGATGTCTTTTCCATCATTTCTGTTCACATTTCCTAAAAGAAAACTTCATTGGTCCCTCCATCCACCCCCAGGACCCTGCTGAGAAGCAGATGTGGTTTCTGCTCCCTGGGTCATTTTGTCTTGTGCATCTTGTCCAAATCCATGGCTGGCACCATCCACAGGCTCGGCAAAGCCAGTCCATGTACAGACATTGTCGGCAAGAGCCTTTTCTTCTCCAATCTTCCGAAGAGTAAGGAAAAGCATCTTTCTCCCCTCTTTGACCGTCTTGATGTTTACCTGCCCGTGGTTGAAGGGTGAAGGGTGCTTGTCTATTGAGCAGTGAGTCTTCCTCCCTAGGGGGTCAAGTCCAGGGTGACATGTGCCATCCCTTCCTGTTCTTGTTGCCATGGGTATCCATCCCACTGTCAACTTGACCCAGGAAGACTGACTGCCTTTCCTGTCGTTGTTGTGTTGCTAAGTTGTGTCTAAATCTTTGTGACCCGGTGGACTGTAACCCGCCAGGCTCCTCTGTTCATGGGGTTTCCCAGGCAGGAGTACTAGAGTGGGCTGTCATTTCAAACTCCAGGAGATCTTCCTGACCCAGGGATTGAACCCACGTCTTCTGCATTGGCAGGTGGATCCTTTACCACTGAGCCACCTGGGAAGCAGCATCTGTGTGATTCTCATGGCATTTGTCCTTACATTTCACATGGCCACCGTTTAGAGAAAGGCTGGGTATGGTCCATGAGCCGGGTGGGTGCACACCGAGTCCTCTGCCTGTGAATTTCTCCTTGGCCTGTGCTCTTGTAATGAGCCCAGAGCAAAGAGCCATCGGGCTGATTCCCTGTTTTCCCCAGAGTTCCCTGTCCTGAGCAGCCCTGGCTGATCATGGTGAAGGCAGGCACACAAGGGGGTTCCCATTCTCTCCCTTCATCCTTCCGTTGACTTCCAACATTCATTCATTTCTCATCCAGCAGTTATATACTGAGCACCAACTACACACCCTGGGGCTGTAGTTGTGAATGAGACTTGCATGGTCTGTTTCTCTCCAACCCACAGAAGAGCTTCTAGACACATTGTCCTTCCTTAAAAATTCTCTCCCTATTCTTTCTGTATCATCTACATCCCAAGGACAGCAGGAGAATCTCATGGGGATATTTAAAATGTGTTTCTCTAATCGATTCCTTCCTTCAGAGGAAAAGTGAACATAATGTAATAAAAATAGAACCGAAGAGGGCAGAGTCAGAGAGGATGCAAAACCCTTCACAGGGCAGGATGATTCACGGGGGTGCATTTTCTCGACTTCTGATGTCTGAAGGGAGGGCAGGGCTTTTGTTTCCAGGAGACCTGGAGCTGCCCTTGCCCCTGGGACAGAGGCCCAAAGCATTCTGTTTTCAAAAGTGTGCAGTTTAGAAGGGGCTGAGGATGGGGATGAAAGTGCTGGGGCCCTGGAGTGATGCCCTGAGGCTGGGAAGTGGTGTGTAGGTGGGAGCCTGCTCCGTGAGGTCCACAGAGACAACGGGGCCTCTGGGGATCAAGGTTGTGTGAGAGAGGTGGGGTGCACGAGAACTGGGTTGTGTGTGAGTTGGGTTTTATATGAGAGTTGTGTTGCGTGAAGGTTGAGTCGTGTGTGAGTTGGAGCTCTGTATTTTTTGATGACTGGGCCTATGGTGGGGGTTGGTGATCATGTGGGGAGGCACGGAAAGCAAGGGGCCCTTGGGAGTTGCTGAGACAGATCCCTGAGCTCAAGCTTCAGATGGAGATGCTGGGGCATTGTGACAGGCAACCTCCAGTCTTCTGTGAGGCACCGTTCATTTCTAACCCTCTCAGTCTGGTTTTCCCAGTGGTCATGTATGGATGTGAGAGTTGGACTATAAAGAAAGCTGAGTGCCAAAGAATTGATGCTTTTAAACTGTGGTGTTGGAGAAGACTCTTGAGAGTCCCTTGGACTGCAAGGAGATCCAACCAGTTCCTCCTAAAGGAAATCAGTCCTGAATATTCATTGGAAGGACTGATGCCGAAGCTGAAGCTCCAATCCTTTGACCACCTGATGTGAAGAGCTGACTCATTGGAAAAAACCCTGATGCTGGGAAAGATCGAGGGCAGGAGGAGAAGGGGGCGACAGAGGATATGATGGTTGGATGGCATCACCGACCCAATGGACATGGGTTTGGGTAGACTCCAGGAGTCGGTGATGGACAGGGAGGCCTGGCGTGCTGCGGTTCATGGGGTCGCAAAGAGTTGGACATGACTGAGCAACTGAACTGAACTGAACAGTCTGGGGAGCTGTAAGAAAGAGCAGCAAAATCTAACAGCACTTGTTGGCAAATGTTTATAGCAGCATCCTTCACAACTGCCAAAAGGTGGAAACAACTCAAGTGTCTGTTGAAGGATGACTGGGTAGGCAACATGTGGTCCACCCACAGAATGGAATGTTATTCAGTCTTGAAAAGGAAGGGAATCCTGACACTGGCACACACAGATGAACCACGAGGTTGCTTTTCATTATTCTGAGAGATGGGCTTCCCAGCTGGTGCTAGGGATAAAGGGTTGTCTGCCAAAGCAGGAGACACAAGAGACACAGGGGTTTGATCCCTGGGTGGGGAAGATCCCTTGGAGGAAGAAATGGCAACCCACTCCAGTATTCTAGCCTGGAGAATCCCATGGACAGAGAAGCCTGGTGGGCCACAGTCCATGGGGTCGCAAAGATTCAGACCTGACTAAGCAATTGTTCGTGCGTGCACACGTGCTAAGAGACAAAAGTTGGTCATAAAAGAGCAGACATTGAATGGTTCCACTTGCATGAGATGCCAGGATGAGTCAGATCCATCGAGACAGAAAGCAGAATGGTTGTTAGCAGAGGCTGGAGTGGAGTTACTATTTACTGGAAACAGAGTTTCGTTTGAGATGTTGAAAGAGTTCTGGAGATGATGGTGTGTAGACTGTACAACAATGTGAATGTACTGAATGCCATTGAACCGCACACTTAAAAATGGTGAAGATGGTCAATTTTACGTGGTATTTTACCACAATAAAAAAAAATGAAAAGACAAGAAAAGGACCTAATTTGTTGTAACGTTTAGAGTGAGAAGAGAAATCTGGAAGAAAACTTCTGAAAACTGAGTTGGGGAAAATGGAGGGAAGCTTGGTTATTTCACAGGGCATGAAGTGAGACCGACTGGTGGATTAAACCATAAGACATAGGATTTTTCTGGTGGTCCAGTGGTTAAGAATCTGTATGTTACTGCAGGGGACACAGATTCCATTCCAGGTTTGGGAAGATTCCACATGCCGCGGGGCAGCTAAGCCAGTGTACCACAGCTACTGAGCCTGTGCTCTAGAGCCGGGGAGCCACAGCTACAGAAGCACACACACCCTGAAGCCTGCGCTCCGCAACTAGAGTTGTTTAGTTGCTCAGTTGTGTCCAACTCTCTGAGACCCCGTGGACTGCAGCACACCAGGCCTCCCTGTCCATCACCAACTCCTGGAGTTTACCCAAACTCATGTCCATCAATTAGGTGATGCCATCCAACCATCTCAACCTCTGTTGCCCCCTTCTCCTCCCGCCTCCAATCTTTCCCAGCATCAGGGTCTTTTCCAATGAGTCAGTTCTTCACATCAGGTGGTCAAAGGATTGGAGTTCCAGCTTCGGCATCAGTCCTTCCAATGAATATTCAGGACTGATTTCCTTTAGGAGGGACTGGTTGGATCTCCTTATAGTCCAAGGGACTCTCAAGAGTCTTCTCCAACACCACAGTTCCAAAGCATCAATTCTTCGGCGCTCAGCTTTCTTCACAGCCCAGCTCTCACATCCATATATGACCACTGGAAAAACCATAGCTTTGACTAGACGGACCTTTGTTGGCAAAGTAATGTCTCTGCTTTTGAATATGCTATCCAGGTTGGTCACAACTTTCCTTCCAAGGAGTAAGCGTCTTTTAATTTCATGGCTGCAGTCAACATCTGCAGTGATTTTGGAGCCCAGGAAAATAAAGTCTGACACTGTTTTCCACAACAAAAGAAGCCACCACAATGAGAGGCCTGCACACCTCAAGGAAGGGTTGCCTCCACTGGCCACAACTCGGGAGAAGCCCCAAAACCCAGTGCAGCCAAAAAAAAAAAAAAAGAAAAAGAAAATTGACATAGAAACCAAATTCTCATCAAAAGGAAGTTCCATCCTAGGCTGCCACCTCCCTCCATTCTGCTTTTGTGTGTGTTTGGAGCACCTTCAAAGAGACATTTATTTCTCTTTCCCGAGCAGGTGTGGGTGGGGGTGGGGGGCCACTCAGTGGTTGCTGCTCCAGGGGTCGCCCTAGGGCCTGGCAGACAGGGCCTGGGCCTTCTTCAGGGTCCCTGCCCAGTCCCTTACCCAGCCTTCAGGTTGAGTTGGGTGTTTACAGTTGGGGAGTGCACTCTTTGCTCTCAGCCCCCGCCCAGGGTGGGGTGCCCCCAGATTCTCTACCAGAGGGGGAGATACAGTCTGAGTGACCCAGCCCGGAGAAGGTCAACTGGATTCAATACATGGAAATAAACAAGTGCCTCCTCCTCCACAGCCTGTGGGGACACCAATGTGGTTGCAGAGAACACAGCTGGAGAACGCAGAGGAAACCAGTCTGAAAAGTTTCCTAAAGGTGGGACTTCCCTGGCGGTCCAGAGGTTAAAACTCCGCACTTTCACCCTAGGGGGCCTGGGTTCTGTACTTCTGGCTGGGGAAGCTAGGATCCCACATGCTGTGTGGCATGGCCAAAAAGTAGAAAAAAAAAAAAAAGAGTGGAGAAATTCCCGGCCCCCACAAAGGTAAAGAACTCACGTGCCAAGGCAGAAGATGCAAGGGACTCCTGGTCCATCCCTGGGTGGGGAAGATCCCCTGGAGGTGGAAATGGCAACCCACTCCAGTATTCTCACCTGGAGGATCCCATGGACAAGAGGGGCCTGGTGGGCTGCAGTCCATGGGGTTGCAAGAGTCGGACACAACTGAGTGACTGAACACAAAGGCAATTGTAGGTTGAATTTGACAGCAAACTCCTTTCCCCAAGGTTTGTGTACCCAGATTTACTTTTATATAATCAAGGGGGACCCTCCAGGCTTGGATTTGTACCCCAGCACTGTCAGACTAGGGTGAGTTATTAGGATGGGGCTCTGAGGGGCAATCTAGACAGCATATTATGACAACCAGAATCCCAGGGAAGCGGGAGCCTGGAGGGCTGCCATCTCTGGGGTCGCACAGAGTCGGACATGACTGAAGTGACTTAGCAGCAGCAACAGCAGCAGCAGACAGCATATTAAAAAGCAGAGACATTACTTTGCCAACAAAGGTCCGTCTAGTCAAGGCTATGGTTTTTCCAGTGGTCATGTATGGATGTGAGAGTTGGACTATAAAGAAAGCTGAGTGCCAAAGAATTGATGCTTTTGAAATGTGGTGTTTGAGAAGATTCTTGAGAATCCCTTGGACTGCAAGGAGATCCAACCGGTCAATCCTAAAGGAAATCATTCCTGAATATTCATTGGAAGGACTGACGTTGAAGCTCAAACAATACTTTGGCCACCTGATGGGAAGAGCTGACTCACTTGAAAAGACCCTGATGCTGGGAAAGATTGATGGCAGGAGGAGAAGGGTACGACAGAGCATGAGATGGTTGGATGGCATCACCGACTCAATGGGCATGAGTTTGGGTAAACTCTGGGAGTTGGTGATGGACAGGGAGGCCTGGCGTGCTGCAGTCCATGGCGTTGCGAAGAGTTGGACACAACTGAGTGACTGAACTGAACTGAACTGAGCTGAGGGGCAGGGCGCAGGTCAGCACCCCCTCCCGTTGCACCCAGGGTACCCTTTCCTCTCCCTCCCTATGGCCCATCCCCCACAGCCACGTCTGTTTCCACGTGGAAGTCACAAGGACAAATCATGGGCGTTTTGTGAAGCCTGGATCACAGGGGCTTCTCCAGCAGCCCCAGAGGGTGTGGCCCACTTGCCTTTCATTATTCGAGGTCAGAGGTTCGAGCCTTGAACTTGACCTCCTGCGGCCACCAGGGGCCTGGTTGGAGCTTCCCTGGCTCCATCTGCGGCCGAGTCTTATTCCAGAGTCACTTCAAGGTGAGCTGCCCAGCTTTAAAGGCCTTTGATGTTTCGGCCGAAGCTGCTGTCCCATTTGAGGCACCTACCGATTCAAGTAACCGCCGGGGCCCTTTGGTTATAAATCTCTCCTCTCCTCTCACATTTCTGGGTGGATTTCTTTTTGGAGACCGTGTCCTATGACTCACCTTTGAAATGAGAATTTATCAGCTTTAGGGGCTGTTCTCTTTGAATTGTCAGAATAAGAAGAAATAAACTCGCCGAAGTCCTTTCCGTAGCCCTAGGCCCATCACAAAAGTGGAGATGAACTCCCACACCCTGATCTGGGGACTATGTTTTATTCTAATTTTTTTTCAAAGAGAAGAAAAGTGCTACTCACCTGTTTCCTACATCTCAGACTGGCTGCTGAATCTCCCACTGTTATCCTGGTTCTCCCCTTACTCTATGTTTCTATGAGCCTCAGTTTCCTCAATTGTAAAGTGGGTACAATAGCTTAGGGCTGCTAAGAGTTTGTGAGTTTCTGTATGTGTAAGTACATTATTGATTTAAAAATGCTCTACCTCTGTGACAACTTGGAGGGGTGGATGGGGTAAGAGGTGAAAGGGAGGCTTAAGAGGGAGGGGATATTTGTATACCTATGGCTGATCCATGTTGATGTATGGCAAAAACCAAGACAATGTTGTAATTATCCTTCAATTAAAAATAAATACATTAAGAAATGCTATACCAATGGACATTACTTTTCCGCTAAAAACAGTCCGTGAGAGGATGGGGCATGTGTCTTTCTCTGGATTACTGACTGGCGGTGAGAATATGTCTTGATCATGCTACCTTATCAAAGCATTTTGATAAATGAAGATCATTTCTCTCACCTTTGGTGGCCCTCTCTTCCTCTCTCCCACTTTGGTCCAGGAGGCAATGAAAACTGGTTTTCACTTCTTTTTCTCTTTCCTGGTAGCCTGATCTGACTCCTGGAGCAGGATTCAAAGCTGTTTTTTCTTGAGCTGCCGTCATCTGCTTTTACAAGAGAAAATAGAAGATGATGCTCCGGGCCTGTGAAGATCCTGAAAAGTCAGACAGCCTTTGTCTTATGACCCACAGAGACTGATGTGACTATTAAAGGCAGGAATTGTTTTTTTTCTCTTGGGGAAGGTCATGGAGGTGAAAGAGCCAGAGAGTGGACTCAGCTCGGGGCTGATGGGGACCGCTGGTCAACTCAGTGTCTGAGTACATTCTGCAGTCCTAACTCGTCTCTGCCTCCAGATACGGGATCTCTCCTCACGTCCAGCGGGTCTGGATTGTGTTCCCAGGACCCCGGAGAAGTTAATATCTGCACTGTGGTTTGTTTAAAAGTTTGAATCTGACTGTGCAATTCAAGCCAATGTCAGGCTTCAGCCAGCGGCTTTTGAGGTGGGGGGGTGGTGGCATGCAGGGGTGAGAAGTTATCCAAATATTGTGACACGGGAAGCTTTTCTGTTGATTTTAATGCAATTTGTACAGTTTTCCAAGACTCTTGGCAGCTCAGTGGTGGCCTGATTCTTTGTGTAACACAAGGCTGTGTGGACGTGGCTAAAGACGAGTCAGGAGCATGTGGCTCACCGACTTGGAGCCTGGACACAATTGCCAACTAACAATCTTGAGGGCATGGGTGGCTTAGCAACATAACACATCTCCCTAACCCTTGGAACTCCAGCTGGTTCTTCTTGAAAGTTACTGCCGTGGGTGGTCTCTGTGTGGAGAAGGCAGAGAAGGGTAGACGGTGTGAAAATTGTCCTCACACTTGGCTTCTTGGCTGGTGCCTCAGAAGGGTAGCTGTTATGTAGAGAGAGGTTCTCTGCCATGAGTTAGAGGGCAAAAGAAAAAGCTGTTACAAGGCTGCCCAGGGTGTCTGATTGTTGGAAGGAGAGGTGGGGAAACCCAGAAAGTACTGGTGAAGTCCGGGAAGCCATGGACATTGCGACATCATGGCGGTGATGATGAGCGCCATGGAAATTCCACTATTTAGGTAAAATCCAAGATTGGAATAATCATCAGTTCAGTCGCTCAGTTGTGTCCGATTCTTTGCGACCCCATGAACCGCAGCACGCCAGGCCTCCCTGTCCATCACCGCCTCCCTGTCCATCACCAACTCCCGGAGTCCACCCAAACCCATGTCCATTGAGTCGGTAATGCCATCCAACCATCTCATCCTCTGTCGTCCCCTTCTCCTCCTGCCCTCAATCTTTCCCAGCATCAGGGTCTTTTCAAATGAGTCAGCTCTTCGCATCAGTGGCCAAAATATTGGAGTTTCAGCTTCAATATCAGTCCCTCCAATGAACACCCAGGACTGATCTCCTTTAGGATTGACTGGTTGGATCTCCTTGCAGTCCAAGGGACTCTCAAGAGTCTTCTCCAACACCACAGTTCAAAAGCATCAATTCTTTGGCGCTCAGTTTTCTTTATAGTCCAACTCTCACATCCATACATGACCACTGGAAAGACCATAGCCTTGACTAGATGGACCTTTGTGGACAAAGTAATGTCTCTGCTTTTTGTCATAGGTTCACAGGAAATTGCAAAAAAAATATACACAGGGAGGAACCCTGTACCTTTCACCCCTGTAACATCTTGCTTAATAATAGTGTAATAACAAAACTAGGAAATGAAGCAGAGTGCTTTTGAAACAGCTCGGTGACCCATCGAGATGATGAAATCACGGTTCTGTTACAAAGATAGCATCGATATTTTCTTGAGCACCTACTATGTGCCCCTTAATCTATGGGGCATTGGGAATGTAAACAGATCAGTGTAGTACCACCTGGGAGGCTGACCTCAAATAAAAAATTATGCACATAATTCATGAATCATAGTTGTGCAAGTGCTATGATGAAAACAGAACCAAAAAAAGGTTGATTTCGTAAAAAGATAACAAAACATTTCCACGATGTTTCATAATCTTATTTTAAGATTTGCCAAAGATTTTATGGTAGCTGCAACTTTGGATTTTACTCCTTGCATTACATTTATTATAATTGTGTTCTTCTCTGGGCTTATTTTTTTTTTTTCCAATTTCTTTTTTCCAGTCTGTGGAAGCCAAGTCTGTCTTGGAATGGGCATGATGGTTTTGCCCACAAATGGCTGCTTATGAGGGTGTTTTCAATGTACGTCAGCAATTTGGCTGCAGAGAAGGAATGAGACCTCGGAGATCCGCTCCTTGGTATCACCAGCAATTAGGAGTGATCACAGCAAAACTGACGCCTGCCAAGAGGGCGGGTTCTGGAACGTTGGCTTGTTTGGCGACACCCTGAAACATCTTCTCGATTGCAAAGCTCACCACCTCTGGTTTCAGAGGGCAGCTCTGGTCAGCCGCAGAGTTCATGTGCCAGGGTTCCTTCCTGTGGTTCAGCGATACGATCTAATTTGGAATCCTTAGGGTTCCAGTGAAGAGAGGAACAATTACACTTATGTTCCCTGTTGAACATAACAAGTGGTATCCAGGCAACTCAAGTGGAACACGCAGGAGGGAACAACCCTCCCTACCTGCTTGGTAAACTCAGTGCAGGTGGCGGAAATAATACCTGGATAAACACCACCAATCGCTTAGGACATTTCCTTTAGATTGACATTTGTCCTAGGAGGTGCTCAGGTCTTCTGGCTTGGCCAAGCAAACAGTGCATTTCAGACAAGAAGTGGAAATCAGAGGTTTGCCAGAAATGGCCAGGAGGAATGGGCTTTAAACTGCGGTGTGTACTCCGGGGATCCTCTCCGGAGGTCAACTCCAGTTTTATTGAGATGCAGTCTAGACTTAGGATACCCGCCCTAGAGGCACTTGATATCCAGAAGTGCTGACGTTCCTTCTGTTCAAGTGGAGCATCTTTTGTAGTTTCTCATTCCTCCTTGTCCATTCTGCCTCCCTGAGCCTTTCAGAATGCACTCTTGGTACAGAAATAAGATCTCCACTTCAGTTGCTGTGTTTGGCCACCTGGAAATTCCAGCCATTGGCCTCCATCATCCTGAGGGAGGAATCTGTGAATTTAGAATCTGTGGCCCCAAACCTGACTTTCCTTCCCTCTATGGAGGAAATTGCAAGATCTCCTCTTAATGATAATCTTTTTAATGAGAGTTTCACTTTTATTATACATTTTAAATTGTAATTTTAAGAATTATTCTTCCCCTCTGCCCCCAGCATGCTGGAATGGAGTCTGGGATAATTTGTTATTTTTAAAGAATGCTGGTGGGTGGAGGACTGTGTTCTTGAGCTGGAAGCCTCATGTACTAATCTTTGCAGACAGATGCTGTTCTAAGGCTAGGGGTACCTCCTCTGTACCCCTCAGGGTCTGGCATCAAGCTCTGGCCATATCAGTTCTCAGGGCACCTGTTGAGAACTTGTGACTGGATGTTGAGAGCAGGGCTTTGGAGAAGATATATCTGATTTTTTTTTCTCTTTTTTTGGCACTCCATGCAGCATGTGGAAATCAACCAGAAATGGAGCCCAAACCCCTTGCTTTGGAAGAGCATAGTCTTAGCCACTGGACCACCAGGGAAGTCCCAAGATATATCTGATTTTGAATCGTGCTTCTGCCATTTAATCTTCTGAGTTCTTGGACAGTCCACTGAATCTCTCCAAGCTTCTGTTTACTCATGTATAAAATGGGATTAATAAAACCGACCACATAGAGCTGTGAAAATTAAATGAGATGACGCTTAACACCGTCCACAGCGGCTGTGGTTCACCTTTCTCCCTGTTGAAGTGTGACCCCCATGGGAGTAGGATATCTCTCATTCACTGCTATATTCCAATGCCTGATACATAGCAGATGCTCAGGAAAATATCAGATTAATGAAAATGTGTTGTAAGTTTTTCTATGATATAACTGCACAGAGGAAGAGAACAGTTTAAAGGTTTGAGGAACGTAGACATGAGACAATTATATTTGAAATATAAAACAATTGGAGGAAATTATTATTATTTTTTTTTACCAACATGAGTTATGTATATGTATCTTAGTATTGGTCACTAATCCCACTTTTAAGTAGATTTATGATGTTAGCTAAGAAATAATTATTCATTTATTTTAGATGATGTTTTTCTGGATTCCTGAGAGAACCTGATTCACACATTTAAACATCTTTGGCTAATATGCACATGTTTTTAAAAGAATTATGGATTTTGGCACTGCATATGGCGGGAGTGACCCCTCTTTTCCATTTCTTCTTTTTCCCCTGCCTTCTTTCTTGCTGTCTTTCTCTGCCTCCAGAGCAAAGCATGATAGTGCACTGAAAATATTTCTGAGAATTAGGATGAGGGGCATGTTAACTTCTCAGGGGAAGTTTAAAGTCAAAATAATGTTTTCCTTTAGGAGTTGCTCAAGCTTTGTAATTCCATATGTAATCAGTAGTTTTTCTGCTCTCCAACTTGCTAAAATCTGGTGTCAATCTGGTTAGTCACTTTGGAGCATCGATTCGTGTCTGACTCAGCAGAGGAGGCACTTAGTCAATCGCACATTGCAAAGGACCTCGTGGCGTCGCATGTTTGAAGGGCAATTCTTCAACTCGCCACCAGGCGGCAGAGGTACTCCACTGAAGTTCACCATGGCTTTCGCTGAACTAGGTTTCGGCACTTCCCTCCTTTCTGTCCTGGATGGTGAGCACTTTTCTGGATGCAGAAAAGAGAGCAGCTCATGAGGGCTTGTACTGAAACATTTTATGTAGGAATTAAAGTCCACGTTGATACAAATTCTGGCACTCATTTGCCCACATGAAATATCTAAAGGCTTTTGTATTTTTAACTCAAGAGACTAGTGAAAAGTGAAAAAGTGAAAGTGTTAGTCACTCAGTCATGTCCGACTCTTTGCGACCCCATGGACTGCAGCCCGCCAGGCTCCTCTGTCCATGGGATTCTCTGGGCAAGAATATGGCAGTGCCCTCCTCCAGGGGATCTTCCTGACCCAGGGATTGAACCCAGGTCTCCTGGATTGCAGGCAGATTTTTTACCATCTGAGCCACCGGGTACTAGTATTGATATGTAATTTTTTTTTTTTTTCCTTAAGGGTCAACTTGATTTCCCATTGCCTTAATTTTAACCCCCAGTCTGTCTTCCCCTTTCTTGGCGGGATTATAAGAGCAGGCTATTACTTCAGAACAGAGGGTTGGAAACCCACAGTTCTGGGTTCAAGTCCTGACTATTCCATTTGGGTGAGCCATTTACCCCGCCCACCCCTCAGATTCCTAGAGGGTGTGACTGGAGAGATCTAACTGATGCCCCAACCCAGCGGCTTCTATGGTGCTCTCACAGTTCTGTTTACTGTTAGCTGTGAAAAGGCAGTGCAGATGTTTAGATCTCTGTCCAGGGCATTAAAGTCCTGGACGATGCTAGATTATAATTTAGTGACGGCCTCTTTGCTTGCTCTCACTCTCACCCTTTGGATGGGCTACACCAGTAGTTCTCAGTGCTGGGGGAAAAGGGGACTGAGGTTGCCTCCTCAGGGCACAGTTGTCAACTTTCATGGTAATTTACTGTGAGCAGATGAGCTACATTTTTATTATATGATTTTTTTCCATGCTGTGACTGCAACCCTGTCCTGACCCACAGGAACCAGACTTCTTTATCACCCATTACGGTTGTTGTTCAGTTGCTCATTTGTTCCGACTCTTTGTGACCCCATGGACCTCCAAGGATGCCAGGCTTCGCTGTCCTTCCCTATTTCCTGGAGTCTGCTCAAACCCATATCCATCAAGTTGGTGATGCCATCCAGTCCTCTCATCTTCCATTGTCCCCTTCTCCTCCTGCGTTCCATCTTTCCCAGCATCAGGGTCTTTTTCAGTAAGTCGACTCTTCGCATCAGGTGGCCAAATATTGGAGCTTCAGCTTCAGCATCAGTCTTTCCAGTGGATATTCAGGGTTGAATACTATCACCAACAGACCCTCCTTTAATACCTGATAGCATGTTTGGCCAAGGTTGATGGACTGGAAAGCAGGATCCAGGATCCATCCACGGAAGAAGATGGAGGAGGTGGTAAGAGCAGGAATGATGAGTTCAGTGAGTGAGCATGAGGACCATGTGGGCAAACACCATGGCATGGTCACATGTTGCCCGTGGCAGTATCATCTGGGCAGTACTGGCTGTACTGAAAGTGTCAAAGGTGGGCAGGCAGTATGTAAACTGGAGCCTAACTATGGAGAATCCTATGTGATACCATCAGAGCATGGACCATTATGCTACAGTGAAAACTGGTCTTAGGCTATGTGCATCAGCATGAATAAATCCTATTCTTTTAACGTGAAGCCCAGAAACCCTCTATATAGTCCTGGCAGGAAGGATTTATGACAGGAAATCAAGTCCTATGAAATTGTTGGAAGGGATGGGAGGGGGGAGAAATCCAGAAGTGGGGTTGCTCCTTGGAAACCAGGATACAGCAGGAAGCCGCTATGGCTACTGGAGACACCGTTGCTGCCTAAGGAAGAGTGACGTCCGCCTTTGTCCCCACTGCCCACCCGTCAATGGTCACAGAACAGGATCCTGTTGGCAAGGGATTCTGGGAGTTGTGGTCCTCAGGCTTCTACTTCCTGCGACAGAGATGAGAGCGAAGGGGATGGGATGGTGCTGAATGTCCTGAGACAAGAGTAACACAAAGGTGAGTGACAAAGCAACTCCCAAGAGATTACTTACAACATGGTCCATTTTTTATTTTGGCTGCACCACACGCTTGTGACATCTTAGTTCTCAGACCAGGGATTGAACCTGGGCCCTTGGCCATGAGAGCTGCTGCTGCTACTGCTGCTAAGTCACTTCAGTCGTGTCTGACTCTGTGCGACCCCATAGATGGCAGCCCACCAGGCTCCCCCATCCCTGGGATTCTCCAGGCAAGAACACTGGAGCGGGTTGCCATTTCCTTCTCCAATGCATGAAAGTGAAAAGTGAAAGTGAAGTCGCTCAGTTGTGTCCGACTCTAGCGACCCCACGGACTGCAGCCTACCAGGCTCCTCTGTCCATGGCATTTTCCAGGCAAGAGTACTGGAGTGGGATGCCATCGCCTTCTCCAGGCCCTGAGAGCACAGAGTCCTAATTACTGGACCACTAGGGAATTTCCAACATGGTGCCATTTTTTATTAGGAACAAAACTAAACAACGTATTGTTTGAACATTCAGGCAATGGTGTGCCAGAGCTAGCTTGAGAAACTGGCTTGTGAAATCCATTAGTTAAATTCTCAGGAATTTAGCAAGCCAGTTGTTAAACACAGCTGTTATTAAAAAATTAAATCATATAAACTTACAATAAAGTAAATTATAGCAAAGAGGACAGTAATAAATACTCTGACTCGTCACCTCTTAATTATTGTACTTCTTATACTATTATCTGTGCTTTGGAGCTTATTATATCTGTTGCATCTGTGTGGTGAAGATCCTATAAACTGGCGTGCTACTTGGATCTCTTTACAATTTATCATTCAGTGACATCACCTCGGTAGCTTGAAATGGACCACTATTTATATGAAAGAAATTGGCAAATGCTGCACATCACGGCTTGATGGTTTTGGCTGATCAGACCGACATAACAGAATGGTGGGCAAAATGTTAGTAATGATAAACGGATTAAGCTGAAAAGTTTGTCATGTCTGTGACATTGTGAATCACACAGAAATTGAGGAACAGTCTTCCAGTATTTGAAAGCTATCTGATTCAACAAAGCAGTTGCTTTCATGACTGATTAAAAAGTGATTTTCTACCATGTGTCTTTGTCATTTTGCTTTTTTTTACATATCAATGTAAAAAAAAAATCAACCCACCTTCATCCTGAAACTATGTTGGTTCATCAGTTGCAATCATACGTTGGTGGCAATTATGAAGGTTTGGCAAAAATCAACAAAAACATTCTTTGAGAATCATTTGACTGTATAGATTTACGATAAGGGATATTATATATATTTTATTATAATTTGTAAATTGTGTGCTATAATTCTTTGTATCAAAAAACTTACAACAAACTGGGAGGGATGCAGGCATACATTTAATTTTTGGAGAACTGATTGTTAAGCATTTACCAATTCAGTACTGTATACATATGATGGAGGAAAGTGAAAGCGGAAGTCGCTCAGTCGTATCCGACTCTTTGTGACCCTATGGACTATGTACAGTCCATGGAGTTCTCCAGGCCAGAATACTGGAGTGGGTAGCCATTCTCTTTTCCAGGGGATCTTCCCAACCCAGGGATTGAGCCCAGGTCTCCCACACTGCAGGCAGATTTTTTACCAGCTGAGCCACCAGGGAAGCCCTGTGATGAAGCAAGGGGATGATTAACAACATTCCAGGTAGCTGTTACCTTTGAGGGAAGATTCCACATGGATGTCTACCCACATCTCCTTCTCTTTTGTCTATTTCCTCTCACCTGCCATCCACTCAGTCATCCAAGTTCAAAGTTGGGGACTCACAGAGGGATCCTCTCCCTGCCTTCACATCTCATGCCAGCTGTTGTTGACTTTCCCTTCCCAACACGTCATAGTATTTATAGCTCCACATGAAAGGAAACGTTTCCAGCTTGGAACCCAGCAGAGAAATGCCTCTCCCCAATGATCCCTCTCTTGGAACACACAGGGCACT